>NC_092712.1:274821509-275121509 GCF_047496885.1 Scyliorhinus torazame | reverse complement strand
TGGTTTGGTGTCGCTCCACCAGTTGGTTTGGTGTCGCTCCACCAGTTGGTTTGGTGTCGCTCCACCAGTTGGTTTGTGTCACTCCACCAGTTGGTTTGGTGTCACTCCACCAGTTGGTTTGGTGTCGCTCCACCAGTTGGTTTGGTGTCACTCCACCAGTTGGTTTGGTGTCGCTCCACCAGTTGGTTTGGTGTCGCCCACCAGTTGGTTTGGTGTCTTTCCACCAGTTGGTTTGGTGTCACTCCACCAGTTGGTTTGGTGTCGCTCCACCAGTTGGTTTGGTGTCGCTCCACCAGTTGGTTTGTGTCACTACACCAGTTGGATTGGTGTCTTTCCACCAGTTGGTTTGGTGTCGCTCCACCAGTTGGTTTGGTGTCACTCCACCAGTTGGTTTGGTGTCGCTCCACCAGTTGGTTTGGTGTCGCTCCACCAGTTGGTTTGGTGTCGCTCCACCAGTTGGTTTGGTGTCGCTCCACCAGTTGGTTTGGTGTCGCTCCACCAGTTGGTTTGTGTCACTACACCAGTTGGTTTGGTGTCTTTCCACCAGTTGGTTTGGTGTCGCTCCACCAGTTGGTTTGGTGTCACTCCACCAGTTGGTTTGGTGTCGCTCCACCAGTTGGTTTGGTGTCGCTCCACCAGTTGGTTTGGTGTCGCTCCACCAGTTGGTTTGGTGTCCCTCCACCAGTTGGTTTGGTGTCGCTCCACCAGTTGGTTTGGTGTCGCTCCACCAGTTGGTTTGGTGTCGCTCCACCAGTTGGTTTGGTGTCGCTCCACCAGTTGGTTTGGTGTCGCTCCACCAGTTGGTTTTGTGTCGTTCCACCAGTTGGTTTGGTGTCGCTCCACCAGTTGGTTTGGTGTCGCTCCACCAGTTGGTTTGGTGTCGCTCCACCAGTTGGTTTGGTGTCGCTCCACCAGTTGGTTTGGTGTCACTCCACCAGTTGGTTTGGTGTCGCTCCACCAGTTGGTTTGGTGTCTTTCCACCAGTTGGTTTGGTGTCTTTCCACCAGTTGGTTTGGTGTCGCTCCACCAGTTGGTTTTGTGTCGTTCCACCAGTTGGTTTGGTGTCGCTCCACCAGTTGGTTTGGTGTCACTACACCAGTTGGTTTGGTGTCTTTCCACCAGTTGGTTTGGTGTCGCTTTTCCAGTTGGTTTGGTGTCACTCCACCAGTTTGTTTGGTGTCACTACACCAGTTGGTTTGGTGTCTTTCCACCAGTTGGTTTGGTGTCGCTTTTCCAGTTGGTTTGGTGTCGCTCCACCAGTTGGTTTGGTGTCGCTCCACCAGTTGGTTTGGTGTCGTTCCACCAGTTGGTTTGGTGTCGCTCCACCAGTTGGTTTGGTGTCGCTCCACCAGTTGGTTTGGTGTCACTCCACCAGTTGGTTTGGTGTCACTCCACCAGTTGGTTTTGTGTCGTTCCACCAGTTGGTTTGGTGTCGCTCCACCAGTTGGTTTGGTGTCACTCCACCAGTTGGTTTGGTGTCACTCCACCAGTTGGTTTTGTGTCGTTCCACCAGTTGGTTTGGTGTCACTCCACCAGTTGGTTTGGTGTCGCTCCACCAGTTGGTTTGGTGTCACTCCACCAGTTGGTTTGGTGTCGCGCCACCAGTTGGTTTGGTGTCGCTCCACCAGTTGGTTTGGTGTCGCTCCACCAGTTGGTTTGGTGTCGCTCCACCAGTTGGTTTGGTGTCGCTCCACCAGTTGGTTTGGTGTCACTCCACCAGTTGGTTTGGTGTCGCTCCACCAGTTGGTTTGGTGTCACTCCACCAGTTGGTTTGGTGTCACTCCACCAGTTGGTTTGGTGTCGCTTCTCCAGTTGGTTTGGTGTCACTCCACCAGTTGGTTTTGTGTCGCTCCACCAGTTGGTTTGGTGTCGCTCCACCAGTTGGTTTGGTGTCGCTCCACCAGTTGATCTGGTGTTCCACCAGTTTGGTTGATTTGGTGTCAGTCCACATCAGGAGAGTATGAAGTGCTTTTGAGCAATCCCAACAGATTGTACTACGGAGATTGTCTATTTTCTGTTGATTCTGTAAAAGAACATCTTGCATTTAGAAATTGCCTTTCACAAACTCAGGAGATTCCAGAGAAAAGTGTAGTCACTGTAGCGAAAGTGGGAAAGGTAATTGTCTGGACCTATTTCACTGCTGTAAGTGCTTAGAATTACAACGTAGTAACTCTCAAAGTAATTCAGTAACCGTCAGTGTGATACAGCAGCAATCAGTGTAAACACACAACTTCGATAGGATCACCCCATACCTCTGAAAGGTTTAGTATTATGGCCCCGATCCTGGGGCGTCATTCTCCGACCCCCCGCCGGGTCGGAGAATGGCCGTTGGCCGTGAATCCCGCCCCCGCCGAAGTCTCCGGTACCGGAGATTGGGCGGGGGCGGGAATCGGGCCGCGCCGGTTGGTGGGACCCCCCCCGGCTCAATTCTCCGGCCCGGATGGGCCGAAGTCCCGCCCAGAAATTGCCTGTCCCGCCGGCGTAAATCAAAGCTGGTATTTACCGGCGGGACCAGGCGGCGTGTGCGGGCTCCGGGGTCCTAGGGGGGGGGCGCGGGGCAATCTGGCCCCGGGGGTGCCCCCGCAGTGGCCTGGCCCGCGTTCGGGGCCCACTGATCCGCGGGCGGGCCTGTGCAGTGGGGGCACTCTTTCCCTTCCGCCTCCGCCACATGGCGGAGGCGGAAGAGACTCTCCCCACTGCGCATGCGCGGGAAACTGTCGGCCGCCGCTGCGCTCCCGCGCATGCGCCGCATTTCCGCGCCAGCTGGCGGGGCACCAAACGCCATTTCCGCCAGCTGGCGGGGCGGAAAACATTCCAGCGCCGGCCTAGCCCCTCAATGTCGGGGCTCGGCCCCCAAAGATGCGGAGCATTCCGCACCTTTGGGGCGGCGCGATGCCCGTCTGATTGGCGACGATTTTGGCGCCAGTCGGCGGACATCGCGCCGTTGGGGGAGAATTTCGCCCCTGCTGTCTCTAAATTCCCTGGGAAGTGTTATCCAGAAAATTCCTTGTCTGACTCCTGGGGAACTACAGAACTGACCCCCTGCACCCCCCCTTAATCACTTACTTTGAGCTAAAGGTATGTTTACTGAGGATGTTGGAAATCTGAAACTGAAATGCTGGATAAACTTAGCAGCTCTGGCAGCACTTGTGGAGAGAGAGACAGAAGTAACATTTTGAGTCCATATGGCTCCTCTACAGAACTGAAAAGGGATAGAATTGTGATGAATTATATGGTTGTGGGCGGGGGGGGCTGCAGAATAGAAGGCCAGCGATAGGTCAGAGCTAAGAAGAGATTGACAAAGATATCATGGACATATGACAAAGGGGATGTTAATTGTGACATTAAGGGCTAAAGGTGTGCTTATAATAGAATAAAGATAAGATAGCAGAACATAGGTCAGTGCTCAGTGGAAGTAAAACTGAAAAACAAGTGGTGATGGCCCTGTGGGGGAGAAGTGGGGTTGTACTGGGGCAAACTGGGGCAAATCGGAGCAGCAGAACCCGAGAGGGACAGCTGGAGTGGCAGATTCCACTGGCGTCTGAGTAAGCGAATGGCTGGAGACTGTGTGAAAGTGTATGAGGGAATGGAGTGGAGAGAGTGTGGGAGGGCAAGAGTGTGCGGGAGAGTATGGGGTGAGAGAGAGAGTGTGCAGGGAAGATTGTGGGGGTGGGGAGAGATAACATGATTCCCATTAATTTCTTGGCTGTGATAACAGCTGTACATGTCTGCGTGGGTGTCCTCCGGGTGCTCCGGCTTCCTCCCACAGTCCAAAGATGGGCAGGTTAGGTGGATTGGCCATGATAAAGTGCCCCTTCGGGTGATGTTACAGGCCTGGGGTAGGGCCTGGGTAGGATGGTCTTTCAAAGGGTCGGTGCAGACGCGATGGGCCAAATGGCCTCTTTCTGTACTGTAGGGATTCTATGATTCTCTGAATTTACAGCACAGAAACAGGCCAATGGCCAACCTTATCTACGTTAGTGTTTTAATTCCACACAAGGCTCCTCCCACCCTTCTTGATCACTCTATCAGAGTAACTTTCCGCTTCTTTCTTCCTCATGTGTTTATCAACTTCCATGAATGTATCTATGTTAGAATTATAGAATGGTTACAGCACAGAAAGAGGCCATTCAGCACATTGTCTCTGTGTCAGTTCTCTGCAACAGCAACTCAGCTCGTCCAACTCCCTGACATTTTCCCTGCTGTCCAGTGAAATCTTTTCTCTTCAGATAATTATCCAGTTCCCCTTTGAAAACAGCATTTGAATTTGTCTCCACCACACGCTTAGACAGTGCATTCTACGTATTTGTCATGCGAGAGTGCCTTTAAGAACTGGATGTTTAAGCAATGTACCTTTAAGAAAATGGTGGTGTCATAGAGAGGGTGGAGCTCAGCTCAGTTCAGCCATTTGCAGTTTGGATTTGCAGTTTGAAAAGTGCCTGGCTGGTTTTGCTGAGAGCAGTTTAAAAGTAGAAAGCCAGTTTGAGACAGCAGCTTGAGAAGTTCTAGTTTGCTGTGATCTGCTTGAAGGGAGAAAGTCAGGTTTGAGAAAGCAGCTTGGGTGTGTCTGTGTTTGCAGTGAGCTGTGATCTCTGCCATAAAAGACCATCTCTGGATCATTTGGGTGATTTAAACTTATAATAGTGAAGCCTTAACCTGATGTGATTTTGTTTAAAGGTGTTAAGTCTCTTGGAAGTTTGAAGGAACATTTTAAGGAATTATTTACTGTTGCAATATTTTCTGAGTTATCTTTGAAGTAAGGGGTGTTAAGAGATCCAATGTTTATTTAAGATGCTAAGTTGAGTTCATGGAATAAACAGTGTTTTGTGTTTAAAAACCCACGTGTCCATAATTGTAATCCCACACCTAGGGGAAAAGCCGTGTGCTGGGAAAAGCAACAAATCCATTAAAGGGAGAGTTTGGTTGAACTCCATGATACATTTTGGGGTTCTGAAAACACCTCGCCCATAACAATTGGGGGGGGTCAAGGGGGATAAAAGTCTATCTATTGGATTGACTTTTGTGAACTTAAAGACAGTGAAGGATTGTTGCTTTTCCGGTGTGGTATTTTAGTTTAAGTGGGGAGAGTGTTGTGAACAATGGCTCTTTCAGAGGCTCAGAAGTTTTTGGGGGTGGAGAATGTTACACGTAGTACCTTACAGACAGAAACGAAAAGCAGACTGTTAGATTTGGCAAGAACATTGCAGTTAACATTACCTGACAAAATGCGAAAAGATGAGGTAATTATGGCAGTGGTTAAGCATTTAAAGTTGCCTGAGATAGAGTTTGACTCATTGGAAATGGCAAAAACTCAGTTGCAAATTAAACAAATGGAACATGAGAAAGAATTAAAGCGGCTGGCATACGAGAGTGAGAGAGGAGAAAGAGAAAGAGAGAGAGAGGAAAAAGAAAGAGAAAGAGAGAGAGAGAGGAAAAATAAAAGGAGAAAGAAGGAGAAAAGAAAGAATAGCCCTAGCAGAACAAAAAGAAAAAGAAAGGGAGATACAGATCAAGGAAAAAGATAAAGAGAGGGAGTTTGAACTTCAGAAAATGGCCATGAAACATGACAATCAGTTAAAATTGGCAGACGTAAAGGGAAACGTACAGTTGGATGATAGTGATGAGGATAGTGAGAAAGAGGGTCATGGTCGAAGGCTTGGTTGGAATCTATTTAAATATGTCCAAGCATTGCCAAGGTTTGACGAGAAGGAAGTGGAAGCCTTTTTCATTTCATTTGAGAAGGTAGCTAAACAAATGAAATGGCCACAGGACATGTGGGTGTTACTGATTCAAACAAAGCTGGTAGATAGAACTAGTGAAGTACCGGAGGAGGTATCTGGAACGTATGAGGAGGTGAAGAAATCCATCTTAAGTGCATATGAGCTAGTCCCTGAAGCTTACAGACAAAGGTTTAGAAATTTAAGGAAAGAATTTGGTCAAACATACATGGAGTTTGAAAGGCTCAAACAGAGTAATTTTGATAGGTGGATAAGGGCTTTGAAAATAGACCAAACGTATGAAGCTCTCAGAGAAATTATACTTTTGGAGGAGTTTAAAAATTCAATTCCTGATGTAGTGAGAACTCATGTGGAAGAACAGAGGGTTAAAACTGCGAGATTAGCAGCAGAAATGGCAGATGATTATGAATTAGTTAATAAATCAAAGATTGGTTTCCGACATCAGTTTCAGCTGGTGAGGGATAGAAACTGGGGACATGAGAAATACTCAAGTGGTAAAGGTAAAGGTGATCTGATGGGAGACGTGTGCTGGGAAAAGCAACAAACCCATTAAAGGGAGAGGTTGGTTGAACTCCATGATACATTTTGGGGTTCTGAAAATGTCTCGCCCATAACATATTGCATAAAGATGTTTTCCTCATGTCGTCTCTGGTTCTTTTGTTAATCACCTTCGGGTTCTAGACCTTCTGCCGATGGGAACAGCTGCTCCCATTTTACTCTCTCCAGACTTGTTATGAACATGTCTAACAAATCTCCCCTCAACCTTCTCTTCTCCAAGGAGACCAGACCCAGCTTTGTCAGTCTATCCACACAACTGTCTCTCATCCTCGGAACCGTTCCTGTAAATCTTTTCTGGCCCTTTCTAAATCCTTCACATCCTTTCCGTTGAGACAGAACCAGTTTTTTATGAAGGTTCATAACTTATTTGGTTTTGAACTCTGTGCCCCTATGTATAAAACACAGGATTCAGTGTAATTTATAAACTGCTTTCTCAACCTGTCCTGAACCTTCAGTGATTTATGCCCATATCCATCCAGTTCCCTCTACCCCGGCATTTCCTTTAGAATTGTGCCCTTTATTTTATGTGACCCTCTCCTCGTTCTTCTGACCAAAATGAATCAATTCACACTTCTCTACATTAGTCATCTGCCACGTGTCTGCTCATTGCACCAGCCTGTCTGTATCTTTTTGAAAGCTATCACTAATCTCCTCACAGCCCACAATGCTTCCATGTGTTGCATCATCTTTAAATTTTGAAATTGTGTCCTGTACACCCAGGTCTAGGTTATAAATATAAATCAAGAAAACTGGTTGCCCCTCCATACAGCAGCCCCCAGTCAGAAGTAAAGTCTTCCGTCATTCATGTTTTTCTTATTACTTTTTCAGAGTTACAGAGCGCAGTGTGGACAGGGGCGAACCCCGAATCCAGCTCCTCGCCTGCTCCAAACACCAATTCAAATTGAATCCAATTCGTGGTCCCCACAAGAGAGACATACCAGATCTGAGCCAAAAGGCCGAGCGGATACGACACTTGATCTGAGCCAAAATTAAATAATTTAACTGTTGCATAATGAATTTCTAGCTATGCTAAAGATGAATGATTCCAAATACCACGGGCGGGATTCTCCGTCCGCCACACCCGTTTTTTGGTGTGGCGCACCCCCCACCAGCAGCAAGACTCTCCGTCCCGGCAGCCGGCCAATGGGGTTTCCCATTGTGGGCACCCCCCACGCTGTCAGGAAATCCGCGGGCGTGAGTGCGCTGCTGACGAAACGGAGGATCGCGCCGATGGAGAATCCAGCCCCACATAGTTTGAAATAAATGCCGACTGACACTGATAGTTTTCACTTAACAAATATTTTTGAGGTACCCTCAAGAACGAAGCTTAGAGATTAAACTGTAAAGAAGGCTTTATTAGACTAAGAACTATGTTAGAGCTGAGACAAGTGCTGACTGCTACACAGCCCATGAGGCAGCCCTTTATATATGGCTCACAGATGGGCGGAGCCAGAGACGGAGTCCCCAGGGTTCCAAGCCCGGTCTTAAAGGGGACATCACCTTACATGATGATAAGGCAGTAACCGTTCATCACAGTTTTACTGATGTTTGGGAACAAAAATGATTAATACATAGGAAAACAAGATAAGAGTAGATTTAGAATTGCTGAACATTTTCTTTGAGCTCCTGCACCGCACAGTTTCCCAGTACACCACTGGGTGTACTAGACTCCTAATCCAGAGGCCCAGACAAATACCGCCACAGTAGTTTGTGGAATTTGAATTCAATTCATGCATTTGGAATTGAAACATAGTCACAATAATGGTGACCATGAAACTATCATTGATTGGAATAAAAAAATCCTTGATCACGAATGTGCCATCCTTACTTGGTCTGGTCTGGCCTACGTATGACCCCAGGGACATCACCTTACATGATGATAAGGCAGTAACCGTTCATCACATTCACCCCCTGTTTAAAAAGAGTCCGGCGGTGGTGAAGTGCCTTCATAGGTCCATCCGTCTCAGTGGCCGGATCGTCCTCAGCGACCTCCTCAATTCGGGCGGTGGTGCGGCGGGCACGGACGTCCCGGTTGAGGGCACATCCGGGAGCACAGCGGTCGGAGCTTCGGTCCGGGTCGGGGCAGGGGGACTAGGCAGGGCCGGGGGTAGCTGGCGCTGGCGGGGTGTGTAAAGGGCACAAGGGGGCGCAAGGGGTGGCGCGCGGTAGGTGCCCCCCAGGGGGGGGTAGGGCCGGAAGGAGGTGTGTTGTAGGGGTCGCCGGGTCCTGCAGGGGAGCGGTGCAGGAAGGGGCGTCTGTGGTGGGGGATCCAGCGGGTGCCAGATCCCGGAGGGAAACCGTATCTTGTCTGCCGTAGGCGTAGGCGTAACTGGGGTTGGCGTGGAGAAGCCGGACCCTTTCGACCAGGGGGTCCATTTTATGGCTCCTCGCATGCCTTCGGAGAAGAACAGGTCCCGGAGCCATCAGCCAAGGTGGAAGCGAGACCCTGGAGGTAGACTTCCTGGGGAAGACAAACAATCGGTTGTGAGGGGTCTCATTCGTGGCCATGCAGAGGAGCGACCTAATGGAGTGTAGGGCATCGGGTAGGACCTCCTGCCAGCGGGTGGTTGGGAGACTTCTCGACCGCAGGGCCAGAAGGACAGCCTTCTACACTGTCGCGTTCTCCCTCTCCACCTGCCCGTTTCCCCGCGGGTTATAACTGGTCGTTCTGCTCGAGGCGATGCCTTTGCTGAGCAGATACTGACGCAGTTCATCGCTCATGAACGATGTACCCCGGTCGCTGTGGATATAAGCGGGGAAACCGAACAGGGTGAAGATGCCGTGCAGTGCCTTAATCACAGTGGCTGAGGTCATGTCGGGGCAGGGAATGGCGAATGGGAAACGGGAGAACTCATTGATCACGGTGAGGAAATAGGCATAACGATTGGTGGACGGGAGGGGCCCCTTGAAGTCCACGCTCAGTCACTCAAAGAGACCCGAGGCCTTCACGAGCCGAACCTTGTCTGGCCGATAGAAATGCGGTTTGCACTCCGCACAGACTTGGCAGGCCCTGACCATGGCCTTGACCTCCTTGGTTGTGTAAGGTAGGTTGCGGGACTTGATAAAATGGACGAGCCGGGTAACACCTGGGTGGCAGAGGTCATTGTGGATGGCTTGCAGGCGGTCCTCCTGCACATTGGCGCATGTGCCGCGGGACAGGGCATCTGGGGGCTCGTTCAGCTCCCCTGGACGAGACTTGATATCGTACGAGTAGGTGGAGAGTTCGACCCTCCACCTCAAAATTTTATCGTTTTTTATTTTGCCCCGTTGCGTGTTATTGAACATATAGGCGACTGACCGTTGGTCGGTGACGAGGGTAAACCTCCTACCGGCGAGGTAGTGTCTCCAGCGCCGCACAGCCTCCACAATGGCTTGTGCCTCCTTTTCGACTGCAGAGTGTTGGACCTCGGAGGCGGTGAGGGTTCGGGAGAAGAACGCTACTGGTCTGCCTTCCTGATTGAGGGTAGCAGCCAGGGCGATGTCTGATGCATCGCTCTCTACCTGGAAAGGGATGGTTTCGTCCACCGCGTGCATAGCGGCCTTGACGATGTCGGCCTTGATGCGGTTGAAGGCCAATTGAGCCTCAGCCGAGAGGGGAAAAGTGGTGGTCTTTAGGAGTGGGCGGGCTTTGTCCGCATACTTGGGGACCCACTGGACGTAATAGGAGAAAAGCCCCAAGCACCGTTTGAGGGCCTTGAGGCTGCGGGGGAGAGGGAGTTCCTTAAGGGGGCACATGCGGTCGGGGTTGGGACCTAGGACCCCGTCTTCTACGACATAGTCGAGGATGGCCAGCCGGGTGGTGTGGAAAACGCATTTGCCCTCGTTATAGGTCAGGTTAAGGGCTCGGGCGGTCTGGAGGAACTTTTTGAGGTTAGCGTCATGGTCCTGCTGGTCATGGCCGCAGATAGTGACATTGTCCAAATACGGGTATGTAGCCCGCAAACCGTACTGGTCCACCATTTGGTCCATCGCCCTTTGAAAGACGGAGACCCCATTTGTGACACCGAAGGGGACCCTGAGGAAGTGGAAGAGCCGGCCGGCTGCTTCGAAGGCAGTATAGGGGCGGTCTTTTGGTCGGATGGGGAGCTGGTGATAGGCGAATCTGAGGTCGACCGTGGAAAAGACTCAGTATTGGGCGATCCGATTGACCATTTCCGCGATGCGAGGAAGGGGGTACGCATCAAGCTGCGTGAATCGGTTTATGGTCTGGCTATAATCCACAACCATCCGTTTCTTCTCCCCGGACCGGACTACCACCACGTGCGCTCTCCAAGGGCTGTTGCTAGCCTCGATGACCCCGTCTCCCAGTAAACGCTGGACCTCTGACATGATAAAAGCCATATCTTGGGCACTGTAGCGCCGGCTCCTGGTGGCGACGGGCCTTCAGTCGGGAGTGAGGTTCGCGAATAGCGAGGGGGGTGCGACTTTCAGTGTCGCAAGGCAGCATACCGTGAGGGGGGGGGCAAGGGTCTGCCGAACTTCAGTGTCAGGCTTCGGTGACTGCACTGGAAATCCAGTCCGAGCAGCAGGGGGGCACAGAGGTGAGGGAGGATATAAAATTTGAAACGGATGTATTTGGCGCCTTGGATCGAGAGACCCGCAATACAGTACCCCTTGATTTGCACCGAGTGGGACCCAAATGCGAGGGCTATGGTTTGGGATGCGGGATGGGTGCGTAGGGAGCAGCGCCTTACCGTTTCAGGGTGGATAAAGCTCTCTGTGCTCCCGGAGTCCAAGAGGCATGCAGTGTCGCGCCCGTTGACCTGGACCTGCATCATGGAGTTCTGCAGGTGTTTTGGCTGAGTTTGGTCGAGGGTGATCGCACCCACTCGCGGGTAGTCGGAGTCCTCAGCTGAGTCGGACTCATAGAATGGCCGCCGCCGTCGGTCGCACGTGTCGGGTCGAGAAGATGGCCGCCGACAAGATGGCCGCTCCCATGATTCACATGAGGCTGATGACGCGTCAGAAGGGGGTATGTCGGGTCGGTGCGCAGCAGCATTGCGAGGCCTGCGGGCCTGAGAGCCTGATTTTTGGGCCGGCTGTTCTTTGTTTTTTTGGCCCCTGGGTCTGGCCAGGCAGACCCTCGCAAAATGCCCTTTCTTCCCGCAGTCGCTGCAGATCGCGGAGCGGGCTGGGCAGCGTGGGCGTGGGTGCTGACCCTGTCCACAGAAGTAGCACGGTGTGCCCCCATGGTGAGCTGGTCGCCGCGTGGCGCAGGGCTGTAATACGGCTGAGTCTGAGGAAGTCCAAGGGGGGCTCGCAGAGTCTGCGGGATATGTACCCAAGTTATGTCGGGCCACCTCCAGCGAGGAGGCGAGCGTTAGCGTGTCCTGGAGGTCATTTGCCCCGTTTTCGAGCAGCCGCTGCCGGATGTAGGTCGAGCGAATGTCGGACACGAAAGCGTCTCTGATGTGCAGGTTCATATGGACTTCCCCTATCACATCCTGATGGTCACAGTCCCTGGCAAGCGCAGTGAGTTTCTCAACAAACTCGTCTAGCGATTGCCCCGAGCACTGCCGGCAAGTAGAGAGCAGATGCCGGGCGTGCACCTCATCGATGGGTTTGACAAACCGCTTGTGGAGTAACTCGACTGCATCATCAGAAGTCGTCGCCTTTTCGAGCATGGCGGAGATTCTCTGACTCACCCGGGCGTGGAGTAGACGCAGCTTGCATGGCCCCAGGATGGGAGTCTCTGCGGAGTCCAGATAGGCCTCGAAGCACCGCAGCCAGTATTTAAAAATTTCCTTCGCCTCCGGTGTTCGTACTTCCAGATTGAGCTTCTCTGGTTTTAGGCCTGCGTCCATCCTGAATCTAGTTTAGTTTAATAAATTGAGGTACCCTCAATAACGAAGCTTAGAGATTAAACTGTAAAGAAGGCTTTATTCGACTAAGAACTATGTTAGAGCTGAGACAAGTGTTTACTGCTACACAGCCCATGAGGCAGTCCTTTATATATGGCTCACAGATGGGCGGAGCCAGAGGCGGACCCCAGGGTTCCAAGCCCGGTCTTAAAGGGGACATCACCTTACATGATGATAAGGCAGTAACCGTTCATCACAGTTTTACTGATGTTTGGGAACAAAAATGATTAATACATAGGAAAACAAGATAAGAGTAGATTTAGAATTGCTGAACATTTTCTTTGAGCTCCTGCACCGCACAGTTTCCCAGTACACCACTGGGTGTACTAGACTCCTAATCCAGAGGCCCAGACAAATACCGCCACAGTAGTTTGTGGAATTTGAATTCAATTCATGCATTTGGAATTGAAACATAGTCACAATAATGGTGACCATGAAACTATCATTGATTGGCATAAAAAAATCCTTGATCACGAATGTGCCATCCTTACTTGGTCTGGTCTGGCCTACGTATGACCCCAGATCCACAGCAGTGCAGTTGATTCTCAAATGCCTGCCGAGGAAGCCTCGCAAGCCATTCAGCTCAAGGGCAATTTGATATGGGCACAAATGCTGGCCTTGTCTACAACACCCATCTCCCATAAAATAACCACAAGAAAAACAACACTCAACAAGCTCAACACCATCCAGGACATAGTAATCTGCTTGATTGGCACTCCATCCACTGCCTTAAACATTCACCCTCCAGCACCGGTGCACAGTGGCAGCAGTATGTACCATCTCCAAGATGGTACACAGTGCAACAACTCACAAAATCATCTTCGTCAGCACCTCCCAAAACCACGCCCCTTCCCACCTCGCAGGACAATTGGGCAGCTGGGCGTGGGAACACCATCACTTGCAATTTCCAATCCAAGTTGCGTGTCAAATTGCTTCATTGTCGCACTGTAAAAATCCTGGAGCTCGCTACTTAACAACAGAATGGGAGTAATGTCACTACATGGACTGCAGGTGTTTAAAAATGCTACTCTGCACCTCAGCAAGGTCTATCATTGATAGGCAATAAATAATGTCCATGCCAGTTAAACGGACACCCCACACATAAAGTAAACAAAATTGTCAAAAGGAGGTGGCTCTTCATTGAATATTCAAGGCCAATGGTCTTAAAACTACAGGAATCTCTGTGTCTCACAGGGAAAGCTATTTGCGTCTGAATAATGAAACTTGGTAACCTGGTAATCTACTGAGGAGTGAGCAAGGAGTGTAAGGGAATGTCCACACAAAATGTCTGTCCACACTCCAGGATTCTAAGATGGGGTTTGTATGTAACAGTTGGAACAAAAATAAACCGTGGGCTATATTTAATAGAAGCAACGGGGAGTCTGAACTGTTACCCCTCCTGCTTTTCGGAGCTCTGTGTCATCTCTTTCAGAGAAAGCCTCCCACAATTATGTATTTGGTGGACTTGCGAGGTCATGTATCCCGAGAAGAGGAGTCGCCAGATTCAAGCAGTTACTTAAACTGAGTTTGTTTACACTTGCTACAATGTATTGTAGTTGAGTACCTAAGTAGGCAAATCTCCCCTGAGTGCTGCCTGTTGTGTAACATTATAATCTGGGCATCTCTGGCAAGACTTCCATTTGTTGTTCATCCTGAGTTGCCTTTGTGAGAGATGGTTCTGCTGGAACTGGGGATAGAAGTCCCATAGTGCCGTAAGGTAGAGTCCCAGGGCTTTGACCAAAGGACAATAAAGGAACAATGATATAACTCCAAATAAGGATAGAATGTGACTCGCAGGGTGTGGTAATTTCATTTACCTGCTGATGTGGGAACATAGGAACAGGAGTAGGCCATTCAGCCTGTACCGCCATTTAATGAGATCATTGCTGACCTGTGGCCTAGCTCTATATACCTGCCTTTGGCCCATATCCCTTAATATCTTTGCTTAACAAAAATCTATCTATCTCAGATTTAAAATTAACAACTATTCTCGCTTCAACTGCTGTGTGTGGGAGAGAGTTCCAAACCTGTACCCCCCCCCCCCCTCCCCCCCCTTTGAGTGAAGAAGTTCTTCCGAACATCTCTCCCGGACGGCCTGGCCCTAATGTTTAGACTATGCCCCTGAGTTTTAGAATCTCCAACCAGTGGAAATAGTTAATTTTTATCTACCCTGTCTCTCCCTGTTAATATCTTGAATACTTTGATCAGATCACCTCCTGAACCTTCTAAATTATTGCGAAAACAGGCTTAATTTGTGTAATCTCTCCTCATAACTTAACACCCATAGTCCAGGTATCATTTTTGCAAACCTACGTTCCCCTCCCTCCAAGGCCAAAATATTCTTCTTGAGGTGTCGTGCCTAGAACCGCTCACAGTACTCCAAGTGGGGTCCAACCAGGGTTTTGTATAGCTGCAGCATAAACTCTGTGCCTTTATCTTCTACAAATATTTAATTTCTTCTTTATCCCTGGTCAATGTTTTTCCCTCAAACAACTCCACCAAAAAGATTAATATAGATTAACTGGTCATTCATCTAATTTTTCCAGCATTGTCACTACACCTCAAAGTAAGTTATTGTATGTGAAATGTTTTGCAATGCTTCCGATTAAGTCACTACTTTAAGTCAAACTTTTCTTTTTAAATGTGTATTTATCTTGAGCTTTCATCTAGGCACCCATTAAATATCAGGCTGCTTCATTTCATTCCTTTGCTTGGAGGCCTGGGATGCCCAGGGCAGCGAAGCAATCAGCAAAATCTTTACTCTAAAAGCTCACTTATTAGACGTCTCCAGCCAGTGCTGAAAGCTTTCATTTGAAAACCATTACTATGTTATTGTAACATCGAAACGAATTGCTAACATCAAGACAAACCCTTGACAATCACTGATCCCTCGGCTAATTAAAGCCTCTTCTGCCATCTACACCATTAACCAAAACCTTGAAAAGTTCACTGAATGTTTGATGCTGACTGGCAATTTTCCTCCTCAGAGTCACAGAGCCATAGGCCTGAATTTGGCACTTGTCAGGTGCGTGTGATCCACGGGCCCAGAAATGTCACAGTTTCTGCTTCTGGCCACGATCAGATGCCAAACGTGAAACGTGCCCGAACATTGGCGATGTGCTGCTGGCAGGGGCAGGAGCGTGGCGGTTGTCAGGTCCATTGGGGGAATCTAGAGAGCCTTAGGGAGCTATCTTGGAGCGGGAATTTTGAAATT
Source organism: Scyliorhinus torazame (assembly GCF_047496885.1). Taxonomy (NCBI): domain Eukaryota; kingdom Metazoa; phylum Chordata; class Chondrichthyes; order Carcharhiniformes; family Scyliorhinidae; genus Scyliorhinus; species Scyliorhinus torazame. Next base: position 275,106,138 of record NC_092712.1, on the reverse strand, counting down.
TGTGGGAATTATGGCATCAGCGCCTGCTGGGCAAGTAAGGTGGGAGGGCAATGTCTGTGTGCAATTTTCCCCTGGTTCTCGGATGAGTGCCTGCGCATTCTAATGGAGACAGTGACTGCCGAGGGTGGGTGCGAGGAAGATATAGGCCTGTATTCTCCGGCGGTTCGCTGGAGGCGGGATTCCGCTGGCAGCACAACCCTGCCCATGGGTTTCCCGGCAGTGTGGGATGGTTTCAATGGGAATTTCCTTTGACAGTGGCGGGAACAGAGAATCCCGCCGCCAGCAAATGATGCGCCACCTCCCGTTGCCAAGAAACACTGGGTTGGGACGCCGGAGAACCCAGCCCACAGTATTGAAGGAAGAGGGTGGATTAAAGCAGGCGTTTTCAAACTCGGGGTCGTGACCCATGGGTGGCCCTTTGGGTCTCCTCCCCCGCCCCCCCCCCCCCCCCCCCCCCCCCCCCGACCCCAAGCAGATTCCAGCCACAAGGAGGTGACAGATAGTGGGGAGACCAGTGTCACACTCGCTCACTACCAGGTATCAGCACAGGTACAATCAGGTGTTAGGGCTTACATTTGTTGGCTCAGGTGGCAGTGCCCTGTGTGGAGGGCATGGCTGGCAGAGGCAGAGAGTGCCCAGAATGCCAGGTGTCGGAGGACTGTTAGAGAACAGGCCGATGCTGAGTCCGAGACAGATGGTGGACATCTGGAGACGTCCATCAGGCAGCAGATGCTGGATGTCCAGTGGGATGCCCGGGGATCCCTGAGTGTCTGCGCACCATGGTCTCTGTCGTGGAAGGGTTCATGAGGAGCTTGAATGCTGTGTTAACCTTGAACACTGAGCACACAGCCACCCCACTGAGAGAGTGGCGGCTCTCATGGAGAGGCAGCCCCAAAAACAGAATCAGGCGTTCCTGGGGTTGCACTCTGACCTGCAAGACCAAACACAGGCAATGGCCGAAGGAGGTCACTGCCAATGTGAGAGATGGATGAGGCACCTAGTCTCTCTGTTAGGTGCCCATTCATCAATGGTGAACAGGGAGGCGCAAACACACCTCACACCGGTGGACGAGCTGCCTGTCATCTCTGTGGGCTTCTCTCATGGTACCCCGCATGAGGGCAGCAGCTTCTTCAGCCCTCTGCCAGTGACCATTGCATATCTGCCGGATCATGGGCCCTCGCCCTGTTGCTCTTTCTAGCTTTAGTCTATTTGCTCTGTTTAGGTCACCTTTGCTCATGAGTCGCCAGGTATCTTTATGATACCGCCACGTGGTTCAAGTTCAGGTTATGATTAATAACACAGCACACCGCTTAGTAAGGATTAAAACAACGGTCATTTATTATATACAACAAGCAATATTAATACCCTAATACTACTTTCTATATAATAAACCTATCACTACTGGCCAATACTTAACTTAGGAAGAGCCCACCAGGTCAGGGAAATGAATGGCTTGTCCAATCAAATCTGGCCCGCGGGATTCAAAAGGCTGCTACAGGTCGGTGGCTAGGTGTCTCTACCGGATAGCGATCGTTGGATTCAAACTTACTGCTATCGGTGGCTGGTCTTCCGCAGGTCTCGGGCAGGTGAAGATGAGAGAGAGAGAGAGATCTGAACTTGGACCTTTACTTTTATAGGGCCCAGGGGCTTCCCGCCTCCCGGGGCGGCCCTTGACCCTGAGTCCCAAGTGATTGGATTCTGTCCCCAGTCTCTGGGGTCGATGTGTCCAATGGTGAGGCGATTCCTTGATCGGGGGGTGGTCGCTCACCTGTCTTTGTTTCGGCCACTGCAGGCGCCGACAGGTCTGGCCCGGTATTCAATTGCTAATATGTTGCAATTGTTTCCGGGGGTAGCCGATTTAACTGTGGATGTCTGAGTTGATTAGGTGTAAACAGTCCTGAATGAAACTGCGGATACCTGGGTTGATGGGCTGTTGATATCCCTGAGTATCGATCTGGGCTACGTTCCCAGAGCTGAATATGCGAACCTGTCTGCAGCTGCCTGCTTGTGTCTTCTTGGCTGCTTTTCCCAGCAGTCTTTCGGGTTAGCCATTTTAAACTGGGTTTTGGCCAGATTAATCGGAATGCAGCCATTTTACATGGCTACAGCCCCCAATGCTATCCTGTGTGCTGCACCCTTGCCACCTTAACTGGCGTCTACCTTTCTGGCCTTACGGGCCCTAATACTATGTCTAGGTGGAATACAGGCAGTACATCAGGAGTGGACGCTGCCTGGGTGGCACGCATGGTCAGCAACACCTCCTTCCCATGCAGGTGGTTGGACTCCTCCAACTGCATCTTCAGGCGCTGGATGAGTGCTGACAACCCCTCATGTAGTTCCTGGCTCTGTGACTGCATCTCCACTATTAATGGGACTGTCTGTTCCAGAAGCCCGAGTTCCATCTTGACGGCAGCTAGTCCCTGGGGTTGGCCCACCTTCCGATGTCCGTCCCCTCAGGGGTTCCTACCTCCACCTGATGTACCGCAGCATGTGTTGGGTGTGCACCAGAGAGTGCCCCGGGAGCCTATTTGCTAAATTGCCCAACCAAGGTGAGTGTCTCTGGGATGGTGGAGGGCGTTGGAGACAGCTGTGACAGGATGTCAGCGATGTCCCTGGACTGGTGCGCCAGTGTGTCTCGGGCTGGTGTTTGGGGGGGGTCTCCCCACTGTCGGTCACCTCCTCGTCGCTGGAATCTGCTTGCGGTCGGGGGACACAAAAAGGCCCAGCCTCGTCGCCAGGTGATCCTGCAAGACACAAGACATGACGCATGGTTGGATCCAGGGTTGGGGCGGTGGGTGGGGGTGAGGGGATGGTGAGAGGGTGACGTGGGGGTGGTGGTGTGGTTTGGAGGTGGTGAGGGGCTGGTGTGGGGGTGGTGAGGGGGTGGTGTAGGAGTCGTGCGAGGGTGGTATGGGGTGGTGAGGGGTGGTGAGGGATGGTGAGGGGGTGGTGTAGGGGTTGTCCAGTGGTGGTATGGGGTGGTGAGGGGTAGTGCGAGTGTGGAGGGCTTGTTATGGGGTGGTGAGGGATGGTGTGGCGGTGGTGATGGGTAGTGAGAGGGTGGAGGGGGTGTTGTGGGGTTGGTGAAGGGGTGTTGTGGAGATGGTGTGAGGTGGTGAGGGATGGTGTGGGGGTGGTGTGGGAGTGGTGTGAGGGTTGAGTCTGGGTGGTGAGGAGTAGTGAGTGGTTGGTGAGGGGGTGGTGTAGGGGTGGTGAGGGGCTGGTATGGGGTGGTGAGGGGTAGTGCGAGGGTGGAGGGGGTGGTGTGGGGTGGTGAGGGATGGTGTGGGGGTGGTGATGGGTAGTGCAAGGGTGGACGGCATGGTGTGAGGTGGTGAGGGATGGTGTGGGGGTGGTGTGGGAGTGGTGTGAGGGTTGAGTCTGGGTGGTGAGGGGTAGTGAGGAGTTGGTGAGGGGGTGGTGTAAGGGTGGTGAGGGGCTGGTATGGGGTGGTGATGGGTAGTGCAAGGGTGGACGGCGTGGTGTGGGGTGGTGAGGGATGGTGTGGGGGTGGTGATGGGTAGTGAGAGGGTGGAGGGGGGTGGTGTGGGGTTGGTGAAGAGGTGGTGTGGGAGTGGTGATGGGGTGGTGTAGGGGAGTTGAGGTGGGGTTCGTGCCACACATGCCATGGGAAACCGCAATGCAGGGGGGTCTCACTCGGTTGCCCAATACCGACCTTGACCTCGACGACTGCCCTCTCTCCAAGCCCACTGACCAGTTCCAGTATGGTCCCCTCCGCTTTTAACCCTCTCACGGCGGTTATGGGTCGTCTTCTCCTGGGGGGGGACAGATTATGCACAGTGTGAGACACTCTCATGCTGGTTTAGCCTCATGCTGGTTTAGCACAGGGCTAAATCGCTGGCTTTTAAAGCAGACCAAGGCAGGCCAGCAGCGCGGTTCAATTCTCGTACCGGCCTCCCCGAACAGGCGCTGGAATGTGGCGACTAGGGGCTTTTCACAGTAACTTCATTTGAAGCCTACTTGTGACAATAAGCGATTTTCATTTCATTTCGGGCGCGGGAAGCACAAGGGATCGCTTTTGTGGCCAGGGCACCCAGTCATGGCAGCCAGTATGGGTACTGGCATGTGGGCAAGGTGAAGAGCAAGCACACTGCTGGCGGATGGAGTTCGGTTCCTCTCCAGGTGGGGGGATTACGGGTGTCTGGGACCAGGGTTGGTGCCAGGGGCACAGTGCTGCCTCCTTACTCTGGCTGCCCTGAGGAAGTTGACAGCTTCCTCTGGCATTGCTGGCCTGTCCTGGAGGTGGGGCCCATGGCACTCACAGCCTCTGCCGCCTGCGCCCAGGCCCAATGTGCCATTATATGCACTCATGCACATAATGAGATACAGACAGGCAGTGACAGACACCCAGTACAGCCAATCGCACACAGGACAGAACACAACCAATCACCAGGCAGAACACGAGAGGGTGCTCTCCCACTATAAAACACACAAGGCATCAATACTCTGCCTCTTTCCACTGGTGACAACTGTCGTGACAGTCAGGGTGTATATATCAGTTAGCACCTTCTACACATGGCTCAGAGCTAGTCTGGTCTAGTTAGTTATAGTAAGCACGCTTAGATTAGTAGAGTGTCAAACTCACAGCGAACTGTGTGCACTGCTTAACAAGTTCAATAAAGCGTATTGAACCAACATCAAAGTTTGCAGTCTACTTTCAAGTACAACTGCATCCAGTTGCAGTCCGTGTTACCCCAGGGTGATTAACACGACATGGTACCAGGAGTCTACTTTATCTAAGTGGTTTACCTCGAGTGATTCCGTGACGACCAGCAAGTGCCTTCCAGCGGCATGGAGAAGATCCAGGCCCCTCCACAGCTACGGATCTTCGGCAATCTCGGCGCCAACTGGCGGGTCTTCAAGCAGAAATTCAGTCTCTACATTGAGGCCTCAGACCTCGAGGATGCATCCGATGCCAGAAAAATCCCGCTGCTCCTATCAACTGCGGGGGACCAAGCCATCCAGATTTTCAACTCGCTTAATTTTACTGACGGCCAGAACAAGACCAAATTCAAGATCGTTTTGGAGAAGTTCGACAGTCACTGTGAAGTCGAAACAAATGAGAGCTTTGAGCGCTATATCTTCAAGCAATGCTTTCAGGGTAAGGACGAATCTTTCCAATCCTTTCCAACTCATCTCCGTATATTAGCGCAGTCCTGCAGTTATGGTGAAACCACTGATTCCATGATCAGGGATCAGATCGTGTTTGGGGTGCACTCCGAATCTTTGCGGAAGCAACTCCTCAAAATTAAGCACATGACCGTGCCAGTCGCAATCGAGACGTGTATAGTGCATGAACATGCGAGAAATCAGTACTCCCATCTCAAATCGGCAGAATACGAAAAACTTGCCTCCCACGAGTCAGAGAGGATACAGGTCATCGCCCGGATGCAGCGCCGCAGTATCGATGAAGGCGGCCATTTCACGCGCTTTTCCCGGGGTCCCACGCATGCGCAACACGAACGGGAGAACAAAGCGGCCGAAAACCAAACTGCGCAGGTGCGAATGTCGGCTGACCGCACTGCGCATGTGCGACGATGCACGGAGCATAACGACGCAATGTCATGACGTGCCCGAACTGCGGCACCGCCCACTTAAAGCGGCAATGCCTGCAAAAGGCAGGCGATGTTTAAATTGTGGGAAGCTTGGACAATATACAGACTTGTGTAGGTCTGCACCACCGGTCAAGGGCCAGCGATCCCAATTCCAACACAAACGCGTTCGATGTGTACAGCAAGGTCTACTGGATTCTGATCCTGGTAGCACTACGGATCCAGAGGACGACTGCCTGGAGTCCCCATATCGTGTGGGCATCATCACTACATGTGAGTATGCCTCCTCAAATTCAGCAAGACACCTATCTATCCTCAATGTGGATTCTGTGGACGAATGGCGTGCTGTCATACACGTTAACCAATGCAGCATCCAGTTCAAACTGGACACTGGTGCTTCAGCCAATCTCATCTCTCAAGCTGATTTTGACCGCATTAAAAAACAACCCAAAATTCTTCCGCCAGCCTGCCAGCTCCTCGATTATAATGGCAATGCCATAACTGCACTAGGATCTTGTCATCTATTTGTCTCCAACAGGACCATCAATGCCACACTGCGATTCGAAATCGTCAAGCCTGATAAAGCACCCCTGCTTGGTGCCCATGCATGCAAGCTACTCAACCTCGTACAGCGAGTCCATGCCATGTCTTCTTCCAATGTGGATCTTCAGGCTGACATTGATGACATCCTGGCTCAATATCCGGATGTATTTGATGGAATGGGCACTCTGCCATACTGCTACAAGATCCTACTCAGGCCTGATGCCACGCCTGTAATCCATGCACCACGCCGGGTGCCGGCTCCTCTGAAGGAACGTTTAAAGGTGCAGCTGCAGGAGCTCCAAGACCCGGGTATAATCTCTAAAGTGACGGAACTGACTGACTGGGTCAGCTCGATGGTCTCTGTGAAGAAGCCCTCAGGAGAGTTGCAGATATGCATAGATTCCAACGATCTTAACCAGAACATAATGCGGGAACACTCCCCGATCCTGAAGCGGGAGGAACTGACTAGTGAGATGGCACACACCAAATTCTTCATGAAGCTAGATGCATCGCGTGGTTTCTGGCAGATACAACTGGATGAGTCCAGCAGGCAGCTCTGCACGTTCAACACACCATTTGGCAGGTACTGTTATAACCGTATGCCGTTCGGCATTGTCTGAGCCTCTGAAATCTTCCACAGGATCATGGAGCAGATGATGGAGGGCTTTGAAGGTGTGCGTGTCTATGTAGATGATGTAATCATATGGTCCACGACCCCCGAGGAACACATATCTCGTCTCAAACAAGTCTTTCGATGTGTCCATGCAAACGGCCTCAAGCTGAACAAGGCCAAGTGCTCCTTTGGCATGTCATCCATCAAGTTCTTGGGCGACCAGAAATCCCAGCAGTGTGTGCGACCAGATTCGGACAAGGTCAAGGCCATTAACGCCATGAAGACACCGGAAGACAAAAAGACGGTACTACGCTTCCTCGGAATGGTGAATTTCTTGGGACAATTCATTCCCAACCTGGCCTCACACACCACGGCTCTCGGGCATCTGGTGAAGAAGTCCACTACATTCCAGTGGCTACCCACACATCAAGCAGAGTGGCTCGAGCTCAAAGCAAAGCTCACCACTGCTCTGGTACTAGCGGTTTTTGACCCGGACAGGGAAACAAAAGTCTCCACGGACGCAAGCCAGGACGGCATTGGTGCCGAGGGATGACTCCTCGTCCTGGGCTCCAGTTGCTTATGCGTCAAGGGCCATGACTCCTACTGAACAGAGGTACACCCAAATAGAAAAAGAGTGCCTGGGCCTCCTAACCGGCATTGTAAAGTTCCATGACTACGTCTACGGTCTACCAACATTCACAGTGGAGACTGACCACAGACCCTTGCTCCATATCATTCATAAGGACTTGAATGACATGGCGCCCAGGCTTCAGCGCATTCTCCTTCGACTCTGAAGGTACGTTTTTGAGTTAGTATACACACCAGGCAAGGAGCTAATAATTGCGGATGCCCTCTCCCGCTCCATCACCTCGCCCTGTGAACAGGTTGACTTCATCCGCCAGATTGAGGAACAGGTGCAACTGTGTGCCAGCAGCCTCCCGACCTCAGATGAAAGAGTGATCAGCATTCGTGAAGAGACTACCAAAGACCCTCTTCTGCAGCATGTAATGCACGACCTCGCAAATGGCTGGCAAAAAGGGCAATGCCCTCAGTTCTTTAATGTGAAGGACGACCTGACAGTTGTCGAGGGGTTCCTCCTCAAGCTAGATCGTATCGTTATTCCTCGCAGCCTGCAGAGCTTAGTGCTCAAACAAATCCACGAGGGACACCTTGGTGTCGAAAAGTGTAGGCGCAGGGCCCGGCAGGCTGTCTATTGGCCTGGAATCAGCCAGGACATATCCAACATGGTCCTCAATTGTGCGACCTGCCAGCGTTTCCAGCCTGCTCAGGCGAAAGAAACACTCCAGCAACACGAGAACGTGACCTCTCCATGGTGCAAGGTGGGAATCGACCTTTTTCACGCCAATGGACGTGACTATGTGCTCATCATAGATTACTTCTCAAATTACCCGGAAGCTGTGAAGCTGTCAGACCTCACATCAAGGACAGACATCAAGGCCTGCAAGGAGACATTTGCCAGGCATGGTATTCCACTCACTGTCATGAGTGACAATGGTCCCTGCTTCCACAGCCAAGAGTGGTCCAATTTCGCCAAGTCAGACCAATTCAAACACATTACCTCAAGCCCACACTACCCGCAGTCCAACGGGAAGGTCGAGAAAGGGGTCCATATAGTGAAGCAACTGCTCTGCAAGGCTGCGAACTCTGCTTCTGACTTCAACCTTGCGCTGTTGGCGTACAGGGCAACCCCTCTGTCCATCGGGATGTCTCCGGCACAAGTCCTCATGAATAGAGACCTGCGAATGACAGTTCCGGCCATACACTTACCAGACCTGGATCACCCCCCAGTGCTGCAAAAGGTGCAGCAACTCAGGAACCGGCAAAAGCTGACATACGATGCTCATGCTACCGATTTGCCTGTGCTATCTCCGGAAGAAGCTGCCTGATGGAGGCTGGTCAGCCCCAGATGTTATTGTTCGACAGGCTGTTGATCGTTTGTGGTTCGCATGGCTGATGGCTCCATTGTCAGGCGCAACAGAAGGCCACTGCGCAAAGTTGCCTGCCCACCACCAAATCTTTCTTTTCCAGATGTTGTTATGCCTCCTCCGGACACCTCACACCACGAGGCCACCAATCTGCCAGCAATCCCGCCTGTCAAGGCGCCGTCGTCCCCACCTCCACCTCTCAGGTGGTCAACAAGGATCTGACGCAAGCCCCAAAGATTGGACTAATAGACATTTATCTTGTAAATGTTGTTCTGTATCTGCATGCTAGACACCTCTTATGTATATATTCATCCACTCGCCATTTAATGTAAATAGTTATACAAGTAAATACAGTCGCATATGCTCCAAGCAACCAACATTTTTTTTTAAAATAGGAGATGTCATGATGTGCACTCATGCACATAATGAGATACAGACAGGCAGTGACAGACACCCAGTACAGCCAGTCAACACACAGGACAGAACACAACCAATCACCAGGCAGAACACGAGAGGGTGCTCTCACAATATAAAACACATGAGGCATCAACACTCTGCCTCTTTCCACTGGTGACAACTGTAGTGACAGTCAGGGTGTATATATCAGTTAGCACCTTCTACATGTGGCTCAGAGCTAGTCTGGTCTAATTAGTTATAACAAGCAGGCTTAGATTAGTAGAGTGTCAAACCCACAGCGAACTGTGTGCACTGCTTAACAAGTTCAATAAAGCGTATTGAACCAACATCAAAGTTTGCCGTCTACTTTCAAGTACAACTGCATCCAGTTGCATTTCGTGTTACCCCAGGACGAGTAACATGACACAGTGTACGGCGGTGGGTGGCAGCCTCCACCCCCCCCAACACCCCCCCCCCTCCCCCCCCCCCCCCCGGGGAACAGGGTGATCTACCTCTCCTCCACGACATCTAGCAGGGTCTCCAGCTTGGCATCTGCAAATTCGGGTGTCACTTGCCATGCTGCCATCTTGTTGGCTGGGCTGAGTGTGTGTGTGGGGAGTAGAGTGCTGAAATGAGACTGCAGCTTGTCCACCTCTTGAGTGGCAATCCCGACTCTGGCGAATCGGACACCATTTTCATTGGAATGGATCATGTTCCACATGGTGCCAGTGCTAGCCCATTTCCGGATCCTGAATTGTTCCGGGACCGGCGCCAATTTAGTTACCACAGAAGCCCACCGATTCAGCCTCGGCGTCAACACTTAGGGTGGGATTCGGCCGACGGCGTAATCGGGAAACCCGATTGGGTGGAGAATCGGTTCCAATGCCGAAATCGCAGCGGGTGTCGATTTCATGTCAAATCACAATTCTCCATTGCCTCGCCAACAGCATCAATGCGTTCCAGAACGCACATACAGTAAACCTCCACCCCACCCTCCACCATACCACCCTTCTTGACCGCCCCTTGCCAGCGGGCCATCATGTGGCCACCCAAGGGCAACGCCCACATTAGCCCCTACTGGGGTGCTGGACAGGGGTTGCGGAGCATACTGCTGGAAAGGGCGGTGCAAGCCGATGGCACCCCTGGCAGCACGGACGGGCGACAGGGCCAGAGGCCCCCACAATGCCAGACACCGACGGGGCCAGGCTGTGAGGATGGCGTAGGCCATGCGGGAGTATTGTCCACAGTGTCAATTGGGGGAACTATGTAGCCCGTTGGACCTGGTTGGGCACAGAGGTACTCACCCTGCTAAAATGCCGACATTTCACCCCCTGCAGACAATGGATATGTGGCCTTCCTCCTCATCAGCGCAAATCTAGGAGTTGCCCTGCGGCTGTGCGAGCTCAAGCTGCTCGCGGAGGAGGAAGCTGCAGCAGCAGAGCCTGCCCCAGAGAAACAGGAGGCAGCTACTGAGGATGGGGAGCCGGCTGCCCAACAAGCCGAGGAGGGGGAGGTGCAAAGGAAGCGCCGCATGAGGCCATGTGTGGACCAGCAGTGGCTGTCATTCAAGGACCTGCTGGATCGGGCATGCCGTCAAAGGCTCTGGCTGAGCAGGGAGACATTGCGACATATCTGCCAGATCATGGCGTTCCTGACACCCCGGGTTATGGGGGGGGGGGGGGGGACCCGCTCCCGGTGGCCATCAAGGTGACGGTCAACCTGAACTTCTACGTCACAGGGTCCTTCCAGGTGCCGAGGAGGGACCTGTCCAGGATCTCACAGAACTCAGTGCACAGGTGCCCAGTCATTACAATACACCCATTTCAGTGAGGACCGAGCCCGCCAGGATGCCCGGGCAGCGGGGTTCGCTGCCATCGACGGGATGCCCCGGGTCCAGGGGGTGATCAACCGGATGCATGTCCCCCCATGGGCACCTGTAGATGACAGGCCGCTCTACACAAACCAAAAGGGGTTCCACTCAATGAACGTGCAGCTGATATGTGACCATTAGCTGCAAATCATACACGTCTGCGCCCGATACCCGGGCAGTGTGCACGATTCCTTTATTCTGGGACATTCGATGATTCCTGACAATTTCAAGGCGCACCGGCTGTGGGTTTGGATCCTTGGCAACAGTGTTATGCACTGCGGTCATGGCTGATGACGCCTGTCCGGAGGCCACAGACCGACTCCGAGAACCGCTACAACGACTATCAGGGGCATGACCGAGCGGTGTTTCAGCATCCTGAAGATGCGGTTTAGGTGCCTGGACTGCTCTGGAGGGGTCCTCCGGTATGACGTTGAGACGGTCGCCCTCATCGTGGCGGTCTGTTGCGTCCTCCACAACATCGCACAGCAGAGGGGCGACGTGCTGGAGGAGGAGGATGAACACCAGGCTTACTCTGACAAGCAGGATGAGAATGAGGGATACAGGGCCCAGGCAGGCACGGAAGGCTGTATGACATGTGCACCAGGGCCAACATGCACGGGACGCCCTGATCGCCTACAGGTTCACCAACTGGAGTGGAGGTGGGGGGTGGGAGAAGGAGACTAGACCGAGGCACGGACACCACATCCTACCCGCCTCCCCCTACCCCCTCCACCCTAGCACCCCCCTGCCTGCAACCCCCGCCGTGATACATATCTGCTGCACTACGGGGTTGTGAGTCCTGGGTTGTCAGTAACACCGGATCTGGTCAATCGGATGGAGAATGATGACAACCTGCTCTGGGATGAGCTCTGGTTCCCCGCATCGTTTGACAATGTATGATTCCTGCCCACAATGGCACTTTCCACCGTCCACCGAGGGTGACCCTGCATGCGAGCTGGCCATTCCATCACACAGATTCCATCAGATCCCTGGGGTGACGGTGGTGGGATCAATTGAGGGGGGGCCCAGCCCTCCCACAGCGTCTGTCCATCCCCCCGCCTGGCATGCTCCCTCTCTGGCCCAGACCAGCCCACCCCTCACACCTATTTGACCGAGGCAGGTTGTAACAGTGTGAACAGGTGTCTAATGTGTACTAATACATACAGGTTTGTGTCCTAGACCCTATAACTAAACTGTGCCCTGCACCTGTGCCAACCTAACTGGTGTCGAACTTCCTGGCCTTACGGGCCCGAACACCATGTCGAGGTGGATCACCAGAGGGTACAGCAGGAGTGCTTGCGGCCTGCTGCGATTCCCACCCTGCGACCTGGGTTCCCATTGGCGGCTGCTTTCTGGGGTGACTGGGCCTGGATGAATCCCGCTGCTGGACCTCAATCTCCCGAATATTTATTTGAAAGAAGCTTCCGCTAAACCCAGGAAATCATTCTGACAATTTAGAGCCAGTGGAGGGGCAAAGAAGGGTGATAGGAATAACACTATACGGAAATGAGGGGCAACATGTAGATGAGGTACAGAAGGGGACCCAGGATAGCGACTTAGGGAACACCAGAGATTATGGTGGGTTTGTAGAAAGATCATTGCAGGAGATTCCCTGGTTGCGACTGGATAGATGATTTGACTTTATCAAAGAATTGAGTCAGATTAGGTGGGGATTAGATGGGGCTGTAGGGAAAGAGCAGGGGATTGTGCCCAGGTAGGGTGCTCTTTTGGAGGTTGGTGCAGACTCAATAGGCCGAATGGCCTCTTTCTGCACTGTAGGGATTATAGAACAAAAAATTCCCCCGTCACAATTTATTTAACAAATCTGTCCTGGTTCTCTCTTATTGATCCATGCTTTTCCAAGTGAGAATTAGTTTTAACGTTGACAATGGATTCTAGTAGTTTGCCCACTGCTGATGTTACATCCTTTCAGTTGTGTAAAATTTGCAAATATATCCAAGTCAATAGTCGATGAGTTCACCCTGGAAATTCATCTCAGCGGTTGAACATTTTCAAAACAAGCAGACAAATGATCATTTTCCATGACAGTGCGTAAAATATTGCCGTTGTCACAAACTGGCCCCGAAGTGGGCTTTCAGAGAATCATTGAATCCTGACAGTGCAGAAGGAGGCCAGTCAGCCCATTGGGTCTGCACCGACCCTCTGAAAGAGCTCCCTACCTGTCGGGCAGCATGGTAGCACATGTTGTTAGCACTGTTGCTTCACAGCTCCAGGGTCCTGATGTGTTGGGTGCTCTGCTACACAGACGAACCAACACGGTTGCGAATGGTACAACTCAGTTTTATTACTAACATTTATTTACAGTGGTAAACTGTTACTGAGGTTCGATCATAACCCTTGAATCTGTGGACCTAATCCTAACACTATCTTGGAGTGGCACTCAGCACATGGTGGATGTCTGAGTGGCTTGCTGTGAGTTCCGTGCCCTGAGCTGTCTCCTGCTGGAAAATAACGGGAAGTGTCGTGTTCCCTGTTTTGTAGTGTGTATGCTCTTGGCTGTGGTGTTGTGTGTGTGTGTTGACTGGTCCGTTGATCTGTCCATTAGTATGTATGTCTGTTTGCACCATGATGTTTACCTGAATATCATGACAGGTCCCAGGTTCGATTCCCGGCTTGGGTCACTGTCTGTGCGGAGTCTGCATGTTCTCCCCGTGCCTGCGTGGGTTTCCTCCGGGTGCTATGGTTTCCTCCCAAGCCCTCTTTCCAAGGGCACTCGAGTTAAAACTAATTCTCACTTGGAAAAGCATGGATCAATAAGAGAGAACCAAGGTTCGATGGGCACTGTAAATTCTATGATACCTAGACCCACTCCTGTCCTATCCCCGTAATCTCGTAACCCAACCTAACCTGCACACTAAGGAGCAATTGTATCATGGCCAATCAGCCTTAACTTGCACAGCTTTGGACTGGGGGAGGAAACTGGAGCACCCGCAGGAAACCCACACAGGCAGAGGCAGAATGTGCATACTCCACACAGTCACCCAAGGCTAGAATTGAACCTGGGTCCCTGGTGCTGTGAGGCAGCAATGCTAACCACTGTGCCACCCCTTGCTACACAGTGATTACACCAATTAGCTGCCTGCCTCCCTGGAGCAGGCAGCCAATCTGGTTCCTTGCCTGTCCCTGGGAAAATGCCTTAGAGGCAGGAATACACAAGCAGTGCCATCTCAATGCAGCTCCCCCAATATTCCAGCCACCCCCTTCCACTGCACCCAACCCTGCACCCTCCCCCCCCCCTCCCCCCACCCCACACACACACACACACACACCACCACACTCCCACAGCCACCTCAAACTCCATCTTCATGGGAATAAGAAAATTGAGCCCTTAGGCCTGGATCTCCGCTACCGAGGCAGGCCTGGTGAGTCAGGAAATTCCTGAAACGTTCCTGAAGGTTGCAACTTTTCATTCCAGGAAGATGAATGCAGGATGGATTTGGCCCCAACAAACTCATGCAAAATAATGGTTCTTCACCCACCTCCACCATGGATCCTCACACCTTCCATATCAACTGGTGCCAATACGTGGCCCTCCTGTGTCCATTCCCCCAGTATATAAAAACTTATTATAACCACTTAAAGATGTCAATCAGGAAAGTCCAACAGTTCTCCCGGCTGTCAGAATAGAACAGCTGTTGAGTTTGCCTACACTTCATAAGAGATCCATTGGATCTGAAACACTTTTGATGTTCTGAAGACATGAATGTTGCTGTATAAATCCAAGACCTTTCTTTCAGAGCAAGATTATGGTCCAATATGGTCATGAATTGATTATTTAAAATTCTGCTGCTGGTAATTAGCCACAGCCTATGAGGACCATATGCATCTCTCTAAGTTGGACTGAGATGTAGCTTGAGGAGCACGACTGTATTGGTACCGGGATTGAGCCCATACAGTTGATGCCATTCTGCATCACACTCTAGCTATCTGGCCAACTAAGCTAATGGATCCCATATAGAACATACAGTGCAGAAGGAGACCATTCAGCCCATCGATTCTGCACCAACCCACTTAAGCCCTCACTTCCACCCTAGCCCTATAACCCAATAACCCCTCCAAACCTTTTTGGTCACTAAGGGCAATTTATCATGGCCAATCCACCTAACCTGCACATCTTTGGTCTGTGGGAGGAAACCGGAGCACCTGGAGGAAACCCACAGACACGGGGAGAACGTGTAGACTCCACACAGAGTGACCCAGCGAGGAATCGAACCTGGGACCCTGGCGCTGTGAAGCCACAGTGCTATCCACATGTGCTACCGTGCTGCCCAATGGTCTTGTGATTTGAATTGCTCCACCATCGGTGGTCATGTCATTTGGTGACTAGGCCCAAAGCTCTGGAATCCCCTCCCTACATCTCTCTGCTTCTCCACCTCACTTTCCTTCTTCAAGATACTCCTAAAAACCTACTTCTTTGACCAAACTTTTGGTCATCTGACCTTGTTTCTCCTGCTGTGACTTTGGGTCATTTTTTGTTTTATAACATTCCTGTGAAGTGCTTTCACTAAAGGCACTTAATTTATTATTGCTGTTGCAATGGGAAGGCCAATAATCAGGAGGCACAGATTTAAAGTTATTAGTCAACAAAAAACATGCACTGAATGAACTGGGATCTTACACAAAAGCGATTCCTGAAACACGTTGATGAAATTTGGTAACAGATTCACCATGGCTGAACGTTAACAAGGTCAACCGAAAAGACTTTATACTTGAGTTTGTGGTTTGCACTTACGTGTTAAGGCTTGTGTCAGGATTTGATCCAATAGGAATGAATTTGGTGTGGTTAGGACAGCATGCTAAAATAGGAATTACACATGGATCAGGAACTCTATATCGTCTAAACGACCACAACAATGTCAGTATTGTCTGTTCCCTTGATGCTGAGATTCACAGTGGTCTTTGATCTCTGATCAGACTGATTCATTGCCAGAAATAGGATAAAGAGCTTGTTCATTCCATCCTGAAAACTTAGATACAGCTAATAAATGCTTTTGAATGGCACAAGTGAATTGGCTCTTTGAAACGTCTGTGGTAAAGTCTGGGTACGAGGGGGGGGGAAAAAGACTTGCATTTATATCGTGCATTTCACAACCTCAGGATGTTCCACATCACTTTCTAGCTAATGAAGTACTTCTGAAATAAAAACTGAAAATGCTGAAAAAAATTCCAGGCAGCATCTGTGGAGAGAGAAATAGAGTACAAAGGGTGAATTTCCCCGCACCACAGAGGCAACTATGGATGCAAGGGGTGTGGAAATTTGGATGGAATCATTTCAGGATGTTCCATGACAATTTCCCATCTCCGAGTGTTTTCCCAGAGATGTACCGCCAGCAGCCAAAGCTACCTGTCCGACTGCAGCGGTACCCAGAGCCCTTAATAGGACAATTAGTCCATATTCTGGCAATAGATAGTTTTCCGATGGCGCCTGTTTTGCCAGGAGCCCACCAATGTAGCAGAGGTGGCTTCACAGCTGGAGATCTGAGATGCAAGACATTTGAGGCCTTTTATTAATTTGTGGGCAATAAATCGCAATGCTCAGATCTCCCCCATGCAGAAGGCATAAACGCAGCCACTTCCTGGGGACTGATGTCTCTGATCGTGTTGAACCTGCTGCAATGGCAGCCTTTCCCCTTCTGCTGAAGGCATGTCTGTGACTCCTATTGTTGGTCCCTCAGCAATGCACACACCGTGCAGGAGGCTGGTGGCCATGCCCATATCCTGTACTGAGTGGCCCTCCCAATTCTCCCAAACATGGCCACTATCCCCAGTTGGGTAGGATTCCCAGAGGTGGCTTCTTAATCGACTGCCTCCAAGAAGATCACAAGTGACACCCCACTATGGCCATTTCTAGGTTCCAGACCCGGAATTGAGGTTGATGTCGGGGTCTCAACCCACCCCCCCCCCACCACTGGCAAAATTTAGCCCAATGTTGAACCAGTCAATTGCAGTTTTACTGCCTCAGCAATCTCTGACCTTGATTCGAAAGTTGGAGGAGACAGCTCTTGACTTGAAATGGGAAAGAGGACATGTGAGAGGCACTCGGAAGTGCATGTATTGAGACTTGAAGAGTCAGGCACAGAGTTAGCTACAAATATACACTTTTCAAAGCTGCTAGTCCGAAGGCAAAGACTGGAGTCAATATATTGAACATCTCTGTTACTTTTTCCTGAAATATGAAATAACGGGGAAGGATAAACAGAAAGTTATCCTCTTAACAGTTTGTGTGTCAACAACCTCAATCCTTATCAGAAATGTAGGCCGGGACTCTCCGGTCCCGGGATGGGTCGAAGAATCCCCAAGGGAGACGCGGGAATCACGACCCGCCACCCGGAGGCCGGCTTCATGATTCTCCCCCGCTGATTCTCGGGCGCATGCGGGATTCCCGCCGCGAGTTGGGGGCTGTTGAAAGCGCCCCCCCCCCCGGCGATTCTACGGGCCCCGATGGGCCGAGTGGCCGGCGAGTTCGGCCGAGTCCCGTCGGCGTGGTTGCTTAGGTCCCACACGGCGGGACCTGGAAGGTGAGTCTGCGGGGGCTGTACTGGAGGGGGGGGGGGCGGGGGGATCCGACCCCTGGGGGTGCCCCACGGTGGCCTGGCCCGCGATCGGGGCCTACCGATCGGCGGGCAGGCTGATTCCATGGGGGCCTATTTTACTCCGCGCCGGGCCCCTGTAGGGCTCCGCCATATTGCCCGGGTGCCGGCGCGGAGAAGGGAACCCCCGCCAAATACGCCAACCGTAGCACGCATGCGCGAACTCGCGCCAGCCGTTCCGCGGCAGCTGGAGCTGCGGGGACCACTCCGGCGGCAACCTAGTCCCCTAGGAAGGGGAGCATTCCCAATTTTCGGGGACCGTTGACGCCAGAGTGGTTAGCGCCGCTTTTCACGCTGGCGTGCGGACATAGCCCCATTATTCGATAATCCCACCCTGGTAATGTCCCTGGAGGCTGCTGACAGGAAATCATTTGACCAGTTGGTGAAGCTGGTCAGGGAGCATTTCAATCCCAGTCCCTTGATCATACTACAGCGATACAGGGACCCAGGAGAGACTATCTCTGCTTTAGTTGCCAGACTCAGGCAAACGACTGAGCACTGGTACAGCACTGGAAGACATGCTCCGTGATTGTTTGGTGTGTGGTATTAACAACATAAGAATGCAAAAGAACCTTCTGGCCTGAAACAAAGATTACGAAGATTGAGATCACCCAGACGACTGGGTGTGCTGAGAGGGGGTATTCAGAGCTTCGAAGTATGCAAGAGGGGTAAGTGAACCAGTTATAGGGCGGTATGGCTGCAAGATGCCACCCCACCAGGCCGCCCCCGGATGGATCCACACCGAGGACCTGCTGGGTAAGAGCAGGTTTGAATGGCGCCGGCGGGACTCAGCATTTTTTGCTTGGCCGCTCGGCCCATCCCAGGCGGAGAATCGCTGGGGGAGGGGGGGGGGGGTCCACGTAGAGTGCCCCCTGACCAGCGCCGCGCCGGAGAATTGGCGGACCGGCGTCGGGGCGCGATTCCCGCCCATCCCGGCAGTTCTCCGGCCCGGCCTGGGCTGAGAGAATTCCGCACAAAATTCACCCAGCGCCGGAACTCACCGGCCACACCTGGGGGACCTTGCCATGGCTCCATTTAGCACTGGAGCACACAAACGTCGTAACAGCAGCTGGGGGGAAGGAGCGGGTTGCTCTCAAACCATTGGAGATGCCAGGGTGGCCGGAGATAGGGTAGGGTGGCACTCTGAAACTCCTCCTGGCACCTGGGCACCTTGACATTGCCAGCCTGGCACCTTGGCAGTGCCACCCGGGCACCATGGAAGTGCCTCCGTGGAACTTCCTGGGTGCCAGGCTGGCAGTACCAAGGTTGTAAGTGCCAGGGTGCTCAGGTGTCAGGTTGGCACTGCCAGGGGTCAGACCAGGGGGGGAAGATGAGTGGGTCACAGAAAATGGGGGGGGGGGGGGGGGGGGGCCTAGAGGGGGAATCGGAGCTTCCGGACGAATGCTACTCCGATCTAGCTTGTCGGCAGGATATCCGTCTGGGTACGGCCTCAGCGGATATTAACTCCCCGGGGCCAAACAAAGAGCCATTGGACAGCAGGATGTTTCCCTGCACTGCAGCTGTCGAGAATTCTACCCCCCCCTGTTAAACACGCCATTCAGCGGACATTTACCTGAGTCCACTGAATCGGGCCCTGTATATAATATTTTTAAACAGCCTGTTTGTATATACGTTAATTGAGGGACTAAAGGGAGGAGGGATTTGGTAGCACGGCTCCTTTGAGGGGTATGTACTTGCCGTCCACGTGACTGCCTGCCGCCTATCGTGCTGGAGTGCGCAAACTTCGATCAATGCGGGATCAGCGCGGGGAGCGGGGATTTGGTCAGAGTGAACTCAGGAGCCAGAATGTTAACACCGATGTTATAGACTCCGTACCTGTACATAGGCCAACCTTGATCGTTACCAATAAATACTTTGTTCTTTATTACCAACGTCTACCTGGACTTGCCTCAAGCCACCACATAAGGATAATTAAACCATTCTGGGCATACTTGTTGAATTTGTTAAGTCTAAGTTATAGTATTTACAAATTGCTTTCTGAAATTGCAAAAGTGAACAGACATGAAGACCACTTCAGCAACTGTGAAGATCCCCCCCCCCCCCTCCCCCCCCCCCGCCCCCCAAGATCATGAAAAATGTTATAAAAGTACAAGGTCAGAAATTCGTTAACCCTCCATTCCAGGTGTCAGGGCCCCAAATTGTGACCTGTCAGTGCCTGTTCAGATTGAAATGGGGATTGGGTAAAGTTGGGTCCTGTGCTCTCTTGTCTTCATCTTAATTCTGGCAGCTGAAGGGCAGATCAACCACTAGACAAAGAGTCATCCAGACTCGAAGCGTTAGCTCCCTTCACTCTCCACAGATGCTGTCAGACCAGCTGAGATTGTCCAGCATTTTCTGTTTTTGTTTCAGATTCCAGCATCCGTAGTAATTTGCTTTAATCAACCACTAGCGTCTAGATTGAAGGACCCGGCAGCAGTGCCACTAGAAATCGAATTACCTCATGTGAGTGGTCAAGTTCAATGAATTAATTTTTGCATGATATCTCCTACCGATGACAACGCCAAGCACTCAATGCACCACACTGCCCATCACAAGCCCTGAGCACTCAGGACACAGGCTTATCATCCACATGCTCCACCTCACCCTCACCCGCATACCATTGCTGCCAGCCTCACACCCATCTCGCACTGCCTTTAAATATTACCAGCTATTCTGCTGTGGCAGGCATATCAGCCACACACGATGCTACACAATCACTGACATTCTGCATTCTCTCTTTCAGGGCAAGGGGGCACACAACGAGAGGAAGCAGTGATCAAAATCGACAGCAGACAAGGACATCTGCCTTTCTTGAGTAACACAGAGAAGATGATTGTCACAGGGCTGACTGCGATGGGGTGTGGGACATCTGGAATCTTGAGAACATTGAAGGTGCCATATGCCCCTGTGTTATGCTCCTTCCCATTTCCCAGCACTCACTCCCTCATCCTGCGGCCTGGCATGATGAGTAAGCTGCTGTTGGTGTGGCCATGGAACTCTTGCTTTGTGCCTCACCACACTTCTCTCACACCAGCAGTCCCTTCTGACTCATTGCTTTCAGGTAATCGGGGACTGACACCTGCCAGCTATCGTAGACTCAGGAGGAACAGAGAGAGAGAGAGAGAGTTGTCACAGATATGTTGCAGGATAGCAGCACGGTGCACAGTGGGTTAGCCCTGCTGTCTCATGGCGCCGAGGTCCCAGGTTCGATCCCGGCCCGGGGTCACTGTCCGTGTGGAGTTTGCACATTCTCCCCGTGTTTGCGTGGGTTTCGCCCCCACAACCCAAAGATGTGCCGGGTAGAACAACAAGAACAAAGAAATGTACAGCACAGGAACAGGCCCTTCAGCCCTCCAAGCCCGTGCCGACCATGCTGCCCGACTAAACTACAATCTTCTACACTTCCTGGGTCCGCATCCTTCTATTCCCATCCTATTCATGTATTTGTCAAGATGCCCCTTAAATGTCACTATCGTCCCTGCTTCCACCACCTCCTGCGGTAGCGAGTTCCAGGCACCCACTACCCTCTGTGTAAAAAATTTGCCTCGTACATCTACTCTAAACCTTGCCCCTCGCACCTTAAACCTATGCCCCCTAGTAATTGACCCCTCTACCCTGGGGAAAAGCCTCTGACTATCCACTCTATCTATGCCCCTCATAATTTTGTAGACCTCTATCAGGTCGCCCTGCAACCTTCGTCGTTCCAGAGAGAACAAACCGAGTTTATTCAACCGCTCCTCATAGCTAATGCCCTCCATACCAGGCAACATTCTGGTAAATCTCTTCTGCACCCTCTCTAAAGCCTCCACATCCTTCTGGTAGTGTGGTGACCAGAATTGAACACTATACTCCAAGTGTGGCCGAACTAAGGTTCTATACAGCTGCAACATGACTTGCCAATTCTTATACTCAATGCCCCGGCCAATGAAGGCAAGCATGCCGTATGCCTTCTTGACTACCTTCTCCACCTGTGTTGCCCCTTTCAGTGACCTGTGGACCTGTACACCTAGATCTCTCTGACTTTCAATACTCTTGAGGGTTCTACCATTCACTGTATATTCCCTACCTGCATTAGACCTTCCAAAATGCATTACCTCACATTTGTCCGGATTAAACTCCATCTGCCATCTCTCCGCCCAAGTCTCCAAACAATCTAAATCCTGCTGTATCCTCTGACAGTCCTCATCGCTATCCGCAATTCCACCAACCTTTGTGTCATCTGCAAACTTACTAATCAGACCAGTTACATTTTCCTCCAAATCATTTATATATACTACAAACAGCAAAGGTCCCAGCACTGATCCCTGTGGAACACCACTAGTCACAGCCCTCCAATTAGAAAAGCATCCTTCCATTGCTACTCTCTGCCTTCTATGACCTAGCCAGTTCTGTATCCACCTTGCCAGCTCACCCCTGATCCCGTGTGACTTCACCTTTTGTACTAGTCTACCATGAGGGACCTTGTCAAAGGCCTTACTGAAGTCCATATAGACAACATCCGCTGCCCTACCTGCATCAATCAACTTTGTGACCTCTTCGAAAAACTTTCTCAAGTTAGTGAGACACGACCTCCCCTTCACAAAACCATGCTGCCTCTCACTAATACGTCTGTTTTGCTTCCAAATGGGAGTAGATCCTGTCTCGAAGAATTCTCTCCAGTAATTTCCCTACCACTGACGTAAGGCTCACCGGCCTGTCGTTCCCTGGATTATCCTTGCTACCCTTCTTAAACAGAGGAACAACATTGGCTATTCTCCAGTCCTCCGGCACATCACCTGAAGAAAGTGAGGATCCAAAGATTTCTGTCAAGGCCTCAGCAATTTCCTCTCTAGCCTCCTTCAGTATTCTGGGGTAGATCCCATCAGGCCCTGGGGACTTATCCACCTTGATATTTTTCAAGACGCCCAACACCTCGTCTTTTTGGATCTCAATGGTACCCAGGCTATCTACACATTCTTCTCCAGACTCAACATCTACCAACTCCTTCTCTTTGGTGAATACTGATGCAAAGTATTCATTTAGTACCTCGCCCATTTCCTCTGGCTCCACACATAGATTCCCTCCCCTGTCCTTCAGTGGGCCAACCCTTTCCCTGGCTACCATCTTGCTTTTTATGTATGTGTAAAAAGCCTTGGGATTTTCCTTAATCCTATTTGCCAATGCCTTTTCGTGACCCCTTCTAGCCCTCCTGACTCCTTGCTTAAGTTCCTTCCTACTTTCCTTATATTCCACACAGGCTTCGTCTGTTCCCAGCCCTGACAAATGCCTCCTTTTTCTTTTTGACGAGGCCTACAATATCTCTCGATGTCCAAGGTTCCCGAAAATTGCCGTATTTATCCTTCTTCCTCACAGGAACATGCCGGTCCTGAATTCCTTTCAACTGATACTTGAAAACCTCCCACATGTCAGATGTTGATTTACCCCCAATCTAGGTTCTTCAGTTCCCGTCTAATATTGTTATAACTAGCCTTCCCCCAATTTAGCACATTCACCCGAGGACCACTCTTATCCTTGTCCACCAGCACTTTAAAACTTACTGAATTGTGGTCACTGTTCCCGAAATGCTCCCCTACTGAAACTTCTACTACCTGGCCGGGCTCATTCCCCAATACCAGGTCCAGTACAGCCCCTTCACTAGTTGGACTGTCTACATATTGTCTTAAGAAGCCCTCCTGGATGCTCCTTACAACTCGGCCCCATCTAAGCCCCTGGCACTAAGTGAGTCCCAGCCAATATTGGGGAAGTTGAAGTCTCCCATCACAGCAACCCTGTTGTTTTTACTCTTTTCCAAAATCTGTCTACCTATCTGCTCCTCTATCTCCTGCTGGCTGTTGGGAGGCCTGTAGTAAACCCCCAACATTGTGACTGCACCCTTCTTATTCCTGATCTCTACCCATCTAGCCTCACTGCCCTCTGAGATGTCCTCCCGTAGTACAGCTGTGATATTCTCCCTAACCAGTAGGGCAACTCCGCCGCCCCTTTTACATCCCCCTCTATCCCGCCTGAAACATCTGAATCCTGGAATGTTTCGCTGCTAATCCTCCCTTTCCCTCAACCAGGTCTCTGTAATGGCAACAACATCATAGTTCCAAGTACTAACCAAGCTCTAAGTTCATCTGCCTTACCCGTAAAACTTCTTGCATTAAAACATATGCACTTCAGGCCACCAGACCCGCTGTGTTCAGCAACTTCTCCCTGTCTGCTGTGCCTCAGAGCCCCATTGTCCCTATTCCCTAGTTGTCCCTCAATGCTCTCACCTTCTGACCTATTGCTCCCGTGCCCAACCCCCTGCCATTCTAGTTTAAACCCTCCCGTATGACACTAGCAAACCTTGCGGTAGGTGGATTGGCCACGCTAAATTGCCCCTGAATTGGGAAAAATGAATTGTGTACTCTAAATTTATTTTAAAAAAGATATGTTGCAGGATTTGTGTGGACAGGTCACCTCTCCCCTTCCTGTGAGGAAGCAGCACCACTCTTCAGAAAATTCAGGAAATTATCACAAAAGCACACTGGAGTACTTCCAGGCACTCAGTTATAGAAACCGTTGTCAAAAATTACCTCAGCTGCAATTTGGTGCTTGGTCTTTTCAAGGGCCCCTCATGATATTCCAGTGACAGATGCTGCAATGGAACGCTCTACCAGTCACAGCGGAACGTTGTCCCAGCCACATTGGAACCAATGGTATTGGAACCCAATTCACCAGACACTGTCTTGGTAAAGAAATTAGCACGTGCACATCTAATCTCTGCTGGAAATATACAGAGTAGACAGATCTTGGTGTCACTCAGTGTGCAACACTGATCTGAAGCCAGCACTGCCTTAATGGAACCCCACACTCCATGCCTTTATGACTCTCACAGAACTGGACACAACATTAAACAGCAGGAAGGATCCCACTACCCACGCCATCCCATTAGCACAATTGAAAGGGTTCATCAACTAATTGCACTTGAGTTGCTATTTAATTTCATCTGGCTGTTACTGCAGTTCTACAAGTTCTGGGGACTTTTAATTGTTGGTTAAAGTTTTGTGCAAGTCCAGGAGGAGCCTGGTAATCATGACAGCAGCAGGCTGAGATTCCATGGCAACAAATTGGTCATGACAGCCTGGATCATAGATCATAGAATTTACAGTGCAGGAGGAAACCATTTGGCCCATCGGGTCTTCACTGGCCCTTGGGAAGAGCACGCTACTTAAGCCCAGGCCTCCACCCTACCTCCGTTCCTCAGCAACCCTACATAACCTTTTGTACACGAATGGGCAATTTAACATGGTCAATCCACCTAACCTGCACATCTTTGGACTGTGGGAGGAAACTGGAGCACCCGGAGGAAACCCACGCAGACACGGGGAGAACGTGCAGACTCTGCACAGACAGTCACCCGAGGCTGGAATTGAACCCGGGTCCCTGGAGCTGTGAGGCAGCAATGTTAACCATTGTGCCACCATGCTGCAGTTGGAACCCGCGCTGAAATTGTGTTTGGAATGGGAGGCGCAGTGGTTAGCACTGCTGCCTAACGACACCGAGGACATGAGTTCGATCCCGACCTCAGGTCACTGCCCACGTGGAGTTTGCACATTCTCCCATGTCTGTGTAGGTCTCATCCCCACAAACCCGCGTGTCACACTAAATTGCCCTTTAACTGGAAAAAAATTATGGTACTTTGAATATTTTTTCCAAAAAAGAAATTGGGCGAAAATCTCTGGTATCGGCGCGATGTCCGCCGACCGGCGCCAAAAACGGCGCAAATCAGTCCGGCATCGCGCCACCCCAAAGGTGCGGAATCCTCCGCATCTTGGGGGGCCGAGCCCTAACCTTGACGGGCTAGGCCCACGCCGGACTGATTTCCGCCCCGCCAGCTGGCGGGAAAGGCCTTTGGTGCCCCGCCAGCTGGCGCAGAAATGACATTGCCAGGCAGGGCATGCGCGGGAGCATTAGCGGCCGCTCACGGCATCCACGTGCATGCGCTGTGGAGGGAGTCTCTTCCACCTCCGCCATGGTGGAGACCGTGGCGAAGGCGGAAGGAAAAGAGTGCCCCTACGGCACAGGCCCGCCTGCGGATCGGTGGGCCCCGATCGCGGGCCAGGCCACCGTGGGGGCACCCTCCGAGGCCAGATCGCCCCGCGCCCTCCCCAGGACCCCGGAGCCCGCCCGCGCCGCCTTGTCCCGTGGGTAAGAGAGGTAGTTTAATCCACGCCGGTGGGACAGGCATTCTAGCAGCAGGGACTTCGGCCCATCCGGGCCGGAGAATCGCGGGGGGGGTGGGGGGGTGGGGGGGGGGGTCGGAGAATCTCGCCCATTGTGTTCAGAATACGTGTGTGGGGATAAATAACCTCCTTTATTAAAAACTCCTGAAAGTTTGATGATGAATTATTTAATTTAATCCAAAGACTCACCTGTTTCCATACAGATAATGGTAATTATGGGCAGTAAGAGAGAACATACATTCTGTCAGTGACTTTGTGTTAAGGGAAGGGGCCACCTATTTCATGTTGGGAAATATGGGCTTCGAATACCGCTCAAAGCTCCGTTCTGGAGTCGTCTATGCTCCTTGCCATTAAGGAACAGGCTTTCCAGCACCAATCAGTTGGTTGAGTATGCAGCCTTCTATAACCTGGCCCATCTAAGCCATTAGCAGAGTCTTCTGCCACAGAACTAGTGAATGGTCTTGTCCTCTGGGGAGCTGCTACCTGTGCTATCAACTCCCCCTCCTCTGGCCACAGTACACTAATGCCTGGCTTCCCACCATGTACAGATCCCTACCTTTATGCCACCCTATAAATGATGTGCAGTGTCACTAATGTCATGATATTCAAACATACATCATAACACATACATAATGATAGACAGGCCAACGGACCAATTAGCACACATAACACGACAGCCAATCACAGACAAGAGCAGACACAGTATAAGACAAGAAACACAACACTTCCTGGGCAGTCCATCTGGAGACAGCACAGGGCCAGGACCTCATAGCAAGACACTCACAAAGTCACAACGTGCTGAGTACCAAGTCAGATGTATAAATAGTTAAATGGAATAAAACTGCATTGTACCAATCGCAACCGTGTTGGTTCGTCTGTACCTCAGAGCACCCAACACCTCAACTAACTGAGCCAGTGGCTGTGAATATGCGATTGAGTGATGGTGACCCTTCATCTTTACTGTCTTCTTGTTCTTCCTCCGTTGGCCTGGCAGATTGCATTTCTTGGATATGTGGAAAAGGGACAAGGGTAAGCATGTGGTGTGAGCAGGAGAGAGTGTGACAAGCACATGCTTCCACCATCAGCAGCTTCTCTGTCCAAAGAGATTGTGGGATGAAGGAGATGTGGGATATGAGAGGATGGATTAGATATACAATACCCCTGCCTTCAATGCCGTCATCCCCAAGAATCATCTGCATGATCAACTTATGGTTTTCTAAGTATCCTTCTCCAACCTTCTTAATAATGAATTCCAGCAATTTCTCTATGACAGATATTAGGCTAACTGGCCTGTCTTTTCCTACTTTCTGTCTTCCTCCTTCCTTAATAACCGATTAAAACATCTTTTCTAATCCACTCGGACCCATTTAAAGAATTTTGGAAGATTATAACCAATGCATCACCTCTCTCTGGAGCCACTTCATGTAAGACTCGAGGTTGCAAGCCATGTGGTACTGGTAAATTGTCAGCCTTCAGTTTTCCCAGCAACCTTTGCCTCATGAATGTGATTGGTTTAAGTTCCTTCCTCCCGTTCACCTCTTAATTTTCAATTATATTTGGCAAATTTTAAAAATATTTTAACAGTGAAGGCAGACAGGGTACCTGTTCACCCCTCTCACTTCTGTTAGTTCCTGCTGCCCTTGGACCTGCACCAGCTTCTCCCGAAAGAGAAAGGAAAATGCGCCAGGGAATGGTGTGCAATTTGTGTGGGCACATTTCCCACACTTGAGTTTGGGAGGACACTTGATGGGGGTGTGGTGAATTGATCAGTGGTTGAGGTTAGTTGTTTTTTTTATAAATTTAGAGTACCCAATTCATTTTTTTTTACAATTAAGGGGCAATTTAGCGTGGTCAATTCACCCACCTTGCGCATCTTTGGGTTGTGCGGGCGAAACCCACGCAGACACGGGGAGAATGTGCAAACTCCACACAGACAGTGACCCAGAGCCGAGATTGAACCTGGGACCTCGGCGCCGTGAGGCAGCAGGGCTAAACCACTGCGTCACCGTGCTGCCCCTGGTTGAGGTTAGTTGAGTAGCTGGCAGTATATGGTATTTGAAGATGTATTCAGGAACATTGACCACCCATGAAATCATGGGCGCAATTCTCCCCAAAGATTTGTAAATGTGGGGCGTCATTCTCCGACTCCCCGCCGGGTCGGAGAATGGCCGTTGGCCGCCGTGAATCCCGCCCCCGCCCCCGCCGAAGACTCCGGTACCGGAGATTGGGCGGGAGGGGGAATCGGGCCGCGTCGGTTGGCGGGACCCCCCGTTCAATTCTCCGGCCCGGATGGGCCGAAGTCCCGCCCAGAAATTGCCTGTCCCGCCGGCGTAAATCAAACCTGGTATTTACCGGCGGGACCAGGCGGCGTGGGCGGGCTCCGGGGTCCTGGAAGGGGCGCGGGGCGATCTGACCCCGGGGGGTGCCCCCACGGTGGCCTGGCCCGCGATCGGGGCCCACCGATCCGCGGGCGGGCCTGTGCCGTGGGGGCACTCTTTCCCTTCCGCCTCCGCTACGGCCTCCACCATGGCGGAGGCGGAAGAGACTCTCCCCACTGCGCATGCGCGGGAAACTTTCAGCGGCCGCTGACGCTCCCGCGCATGCGCCGGGAAACTGTCAGCGGCCACTGACGCTCCCTCGCATGCGCCGCATTTTCGCGTCAGCTGGTGGGGCAACAAACGCCTTTTCCGCCAGCTGGCGGGGCGGAAATCCCTCCGGCGTCGGCCTAGCCCCTCAATGTTGGGGCTAGGCCGCCAAAGATGCGGAGCATTCCGCACCTTTGGGCCGGCGCGATGCCCGTCTGACTGGCGCCGTTTTTGCCGCCAGTCGGCGGACATCCCGCCGTTGGGGGAGAATTTCGCCCGTGGTCTCCAGCGGGAAACGCAGTGAGATTCCTGCGGGGTGGGTCGGCACGACTACCCACACTTAGACATTGTTTTGGAGCTTGGGGTGATTTGCACCGTGAATGAGATGCGTGGGACCCAAAGACGTCGGAAAAACGGGATCATCAGAGATCACGGAGTCATTTTTAAAGGATTCCCAGATCTCAGAGAAATGGTACAGACAGCACCCCCCCCCCCCCCCCGCCCCGCCCCACTCTCACCTTCTTGCCGGCAAAGAACCCCCTCCTCGTCAGCATCAGGCCCCATCCCCATTTGGCAACATCAGGACCTCCCCACAATCGGCATTACCACCCTGTTCGTGCCATGCCCCTTTCATGCCGCAGCTCTTTGCTCTGCCCCCTGACACTGCCCCAGCCAAGTTGACATTACCAGGGTGCCAGGGGCACATCTGGGCACTGCGCAGTCATGCCCCTGACCAGCCGAGGGAGGGAGTGGCTATATTGGGCTGAGAGCACCCCCCACCACCCACCCTGACATGGCCAGCACTCCAAATGCAAAGCAGCAGGGATTCCCGTCGGCTTCACATTGTGCTGGTGGGTGGGAGAATTACAGGAGCTGGGAGAATTCAGTTTCAAGCCTATTCTGCATATTTAAATTGGAATATCAGCGAGGCCGTGAACCAGATTACGTCTGTTGGGAGGGCCTGGGAATATCATGAACTGATCGGCGCCCGGCATAAATCCCGTTTCATCGGCTCTCCCGGCATTTTCCTGACAGAGCGGACTTGCGCCGGGGGCGACGCGGCCAGAAAATCGCACCCCCACCCCCCCAGAAACCAGCTCTATTGAATATACAGGACATCTTTGCTCCATCCACTCCATCTCTCCGAGTAAGATTTCTAGCCAATGTCCAAACGTCCTGGTGCCTCGTCTCTTTCCCAATGTCAACCATTCCTGATTGTGTTGCATAGCACTATTCCGAATGGTCCCAGCACCTCGAGCAGCCACAGGGCACCTACACTTGAGGGATGCATGCTGGCTCTATGCTGTGCAGGGCTAGCTTTAGGGAGTGGCCCCTCTCCTGCAGCCTGCAGCCATGAACAACATGGCTGGAGCTGTCAGCAGGCAGAGATTATCATGCGCATTCCTGTGGTAGTCACCACTGTTGTATTATATTATATATATGGGTATTCCGGTAAGACCTCTGTACTACAGGTACGGGGGTAGATCCTTGCCTGCTGGCTCTGCCCAGTAGGCGGAGTATAAATGTGTGTGCTCTCCGAACAGCAGCCATTTCGTAAGCTGCTGTAGGAGGCCACACATCTCTGTGTCATAAAGTCTCGATTACATTCTACTCTCGTCTTGTCGTAATTGATAGTGCATCAATTTATTATACAGAGATTTTTCAGAGATGGATCTCCGCATCAAGCCGGATCGCCTGCAGCTGCATACTCAAGCAGACAACGCCTAAAAGGACTTCCAACATTGGCTAGCTTGCTTTGAAGCATACATCGGGTCTGCACCAGACCCAATCTCAGAAGCACAGAGGC
Organism: Scyliorhinus torazame; assembly: GCF_047496885.1. Classification (NCBI taxonomy): domain Eukaryota; kingdom Metazoa; phylum Chordata; class Chondrichthyes; order Carcharhiniformes; family Scyliorhinidae; genus Scyliorhinus; species Scyliorhinus torazame. The sequence continues at coordinate 275,075,984 of NC_092712.1, read as the reverse complement.
TCCAGATTCTGTACACACAGCTGAGCTCCAAAGTTTTTCCCCTCGTCCAGGACGCACCTACCTACGGAGAGGCCATGGCACTACTGAAGGAGAATTACGCTCAGCAGACCAACAAGATCTACGCCAGGCACCTCCTATCCACGCGGCACCAACTTCCCGGTGAGTCTGAGGAAGATTTCTGGCGTGCCCTGCTCGCCCTGGTGAGAGACTGACTGCAAGGCCATTTCGGCCACTGAACTTTCGAACCTGCTAATGAGAGACGCGTTCGTTACAGGCATAGGGTCTGACTACATCCACCAGCGCCTCTTAGAAGGGGCCACGCTTGACCTCGCGGCAACCAAGAAACTAGCGCTTTCGCTCACGGTCGCCGCACGCAATGTACACGCGTATGCCGCCGACCGCACGGCCCAGCCCCCTGTGCATCGTGGACCCCACCAGCGGCCACCCCATCGTGGACCCCATCAGCGACCGCCCACAGCCAACCCCACGCCTGCACCGCGCGGCAGCCAACCAACCCCGGGGGACCCAAGTGATACTTCTGCGGACAGACAAAACACCTCCGGCAGCACTGCCAGGCGCGGAGCGGACTCTGCAAGGCCTGTGGCAAGAAGGGGCATTTCGCTGCAGTGTGCCAAGCCCGCTCAATCGCAGCTATTGTCCCGGCACCCCCACGTGCGGCCAGTGGGCGCCGCCATCTTCCTTTCCTCAGACCACGTGCGGCCCGTGGGCGCTACCATCTTGCTCCACTCACAACACGTGCGGCAAATGGGCGCCGCCATCTTGCTTGCCTCAGAACCAATGGGCACCGCCATCTTGCCTGCCCCAGGATACGTGCGGCCCGAGGGCGCCACCATCTTGCCCGCCCCAGGACACGTGCGGCCCATGGGCGCTGCCATCTTAACCGCCTCAGGACCCCCGAGCTGTTCATCGCCTGCAACCACCGACAACCAGCCGCGTCTCGCCTCGGTCACGATCGACCAGTATTGACCGCACAACCTCACGACCGCTTCGACAAAGGTGAAGGTCGACGGGCACGAGATATCCTGCTTTCTGGACTCCGGGAGCACTGAAAGCTTCATCCACCCCAATACGGTAAGGCGCTGCTCCCTCGCGGTACACCCCGCTAGCCAAAGAATCTCCCTGGCCTCCGGATCCCACTCCGTGGCGATCCGGGGGTACTGCATCGCCACCCTCACCGTCCACGGTGTAGAGTTCAGCGGCTTCCGGCTCTACGTCCTCCCCAACCTCTGCGCTGCCTTGCTACTTGGCCTGGACTTCCAGTGCCACCTCCAGAGCCTAACCCTGAAATTTGGCGGGCACCTACCACCCGTTAAGGTCGACCCGCCTTCCCTGCTTGCAAACCTCACCCCGGATTGCAAACCCGTTGCCACTAGGAGCAGACGGTACAGCGCCCAGGACAGGACCTTCATCAGGTCTGAGGTCCAGCGGATGATGGAAATTCGGCACAGCTCCGTCGAAAAGGAGGCCCAAGCGATCGTTGAAGCTGTGCGGCATTGGAGGCGTTACCTCGCCGGCAGGAGATTCACTCTCCTCACTGACCAACGGTCGGTTGCCTTCATGTTTAACAACACTCAGCGGGGCAAGATCAAAAATGATAAAATCTTGAGGTGGAGGATCGAGCTCTCCATCTACAAATATGAGATTTTGTATCGCCCCGGTAAGCTCAACGAGCCGTCCGATGCCCTGTCCCGAGGTACATGGGCCAGTGTGATAATACCAGGTATTGCGGTACCAGAGAGAGGAATAACCATTGGTCTACCATTGGGCAATGTACATAGCCCCGCCCTGAGAGGCGGGGTATAAGGACCAATGCCGTCCCAGCAGCCTTCACTTCTGTAACTTCGCTGCTGGGTACAGTTCTATCAGATTAAAGCTGAATCGATATGACTCCACGTGGACTCAAGCGTATTGATTGTGTATCAATTTAATCAGATAAGTACTTTTGAAGGATGGATCTCCGCATCAAGTCGGCGTGCCTTCAGCTCAGCCCGCACGCAGAAAACTCTACCGAGATTTTTAAGCATTGGCTGGCATGCTTCCAGAGCTACCTCGAGACGGCTGCCGACACCCCCACGGAAAGGCAGAAAATACACCTCCTACGCTCGCGGGTCAGCCTGGCGATCTACCCCCTGATCGAAGGGACGGCGAACTCTGATAAAGCCATGGAACTGCTGGAAGGACACTACATTCGTCCACTTAATCAGGTCTACGCCCGTCACCTGCTGGCAACGAGACGGCAGAGCCCAGATGAGACGCTAGAAGATTTCTACAGGGCACTGATCGTGCTGGGCCAAAACTGCGGCTGCCCAGCGGTGACAGCGAACGAGCACTCCGAACTTTTAATTCAAGACGCTTTCATGGCAGGTATGATCTCCCCCGACATTCGCCGAAGGCTGCTCGAAATGGAGATGCTGGGCCTCACCGAGGCCCGGGCCCTGGCAGGGTCCATGGACGTGGCATACAAAAACACCCTTGTGTACGCCCCCGCACGCCCCGCGCCCCCCTGGGCTGCGTGGCACCCGCCGCGGCAGCCCCCCAGACTTACCCGCTTAACCCGCTAACTCCGCAGGCCTGCGCAGCAAGGCGCCCCGCAACCGCCGCCAGCCAACGCTGCTTCTTCTGCGGCCAGGCGAATCACCCGCGCGCACGCTGCCCGGCCCGCACCGTCACCTGCAAAGGGTGCAGCAAGAAAGGCCACTATGCCATGGTCTGCCTCGCCCGCGCAGTGAACGCGGTGTCCAATGACTACCCTCAGCCATTCCTCCAGCCGCCCACTGCGCAACCACAGCCATTCTTCCACGTCCCGACCGTCCCAGGCCCACCGACGCACTCCCTTTTCCCAGCCCCGCCGGCCCAACGCGCACCGTAGCCTTTGCCCCGCCAGGCAGCATCGCAGCCGCATCCATTCCTCCCCCCGGCAACCATGCTGGAGGAGTACGTGCAGCCATTTTGTCCCTCGCCGGTCCAATCATAGGCGTCTCCATCCCCGAACTCCATGGCGATCCCTGGCCAGCGCCATCTTGGATGGGGCCTCAAGCCCCCAGCGCGGCTGGCTACGTGCTGCCAGACCAAAACCCCTTGCTGCAGCTGGCCTCCACCACACTGGAGCAGCATGCGCCGCCAGTTTACTCCTCCCCGCCGCCATCTCCGGAGTCCCCGGACTCCACGTGCGATCCATGGCCGGCGCCATCTTGGGTGGGGCCTCAAGCCCCCAGCGTGGCTGGCTGCGCGCTGCCCGACCAAAATCCTTTGTTGCAGCTGGCCACCGCCTCGTGGGAGCAGAGTGCTCCCTCCCCGCCGCCATTTTGTTTCTCCCCGCCGCCATCTTCGAAGTCCCCGGACTCCATGTGCGATCCATGGACGGCGTCCTCTTGGATGGGGCCTCAAGCCCCCAACACGGCTCACGATGTGCTGCCCGATCTTCACTCCTTGCTGCAGCTGGCCTCCATTACCTTGGACCAGAGTCGGCCCCGAACACTAGCAAAGGCCACCACGACGATCGGCATCAACGGCCACGTGACATCATGCCTCATCGACTCCGGGAGCACGGAGAGCTTCGTCCACCCCGACATGGTAAGGCGCTGTTCTCTGGTCACCTACACCACCCAACAAAGGATCTCCCTGGCCTCCGGGTCACACGCGGTGCAGATAAAAGGGTTCTGCCTCGCGAACCTCACCGTCCAAGGCAGGGAATTCCGCAATTTCCGCCTATACATGCTGCCGCACCTCTGCGCAGCCACCCTTCTGGGACTGGATTTCCAGTGCCACCTACAAAGCCTTACTTTTAAATTCGGCGGCACTATACCCCCCCTTACTGTTTGCGGCCTCGCGACCCTTAAGGTCGACCCGCCTTCCCTGTTTGCGAACCTCACCCCAGATTGCAAACCCGTCGCCACCAGGAGCAGACGGTACAGTGCCCAGGACCGGACCTTCATCAGGTCGGAGGTCCAAAGGCTGCTGAAGGAAGGGGTCATCGAAGCGAGCAACAGCCCCTGGAGGGCTCGCGTAGTGGTGGTAAAGACCGGGGAGAAGCAAAGGATGGTCATCGACTATAGCCAGACCATCAACCGGTTTACGCAACTGGACGCGGACCCCCTCCCCCGTATTGCTGACCTGGTCAACAGGATCGCGCAATACAAAGTCTTCGCCACTGTGGATCTCAAGTCTGCCTGCCGCCAGCTACCCCTCCGTCATGGGGACCACCAGTACACTGCCTTCGAAGCAGATGGGCGGCTCTACCACTTTTTAAGGGTTCCCTTCGGTGTCACAAACGGGGTCTCGGTCTTCCAGCGTGAGATGGACCGAATGGTTGACCGGTACGGCTTACACGCAACGTTCCCGTATCTTGACAACGTCACCATCTGCGGCCATGACCAGCAGGACCACGACACCAACCTCCGTAAATTTCTCCAGACCGCGCACCTCCTGAATCTGACCTACAATAAGCGTGTTTAGCACCGACCGTCTAGCCATCCTTGGCTACGTAGTGCGAAATTGAGTCATCGGCCCCGACCCTGAGCGCATGCGCCCCCTCATGGAGTTCCCCCTCCCTCACTGCCCCAAGGCCCTAAAGCGCTGCCTCGGCTTCTTTAGCTACTATGCACAATGGGTCCCCAATTACGCAGACAAGGCTCGACCCCTAATCCAATCCACAACCTTCCCCCTGTCGACGGAGGCCCGCCAGGCCTTCTGCCGCATCAAAGCGGACATCGCAAAAGCCACGATGCGCACCATCGATGAGTCCCTCCCCTTCCAGGTCGAGAGCGACGCGTCTGACGTAGCTCTGGCCGCCACCCTCAACCAAGCAGGCAGGCCCGTGGCTTTCTTCTCCCGCACTCTCCATGCTCCGAAATTCGCCACTCCTCGTTCGAAAAGGAGGCCCAGGCCATAGTGGAAGCTGTGCGGCACTGGAGGCATTACCTGGCCGGCAGGAGATTCACTCTCCTCACGGACCAACGGTCGGTGGCCTTCATGTTCGATAATGCACAGCGGGGCAAGATTAAGAACGACAAGATCTTGCGGTGGAGGATCGAACCCTCCACGTTCAATTACGAGATCTTGTATCGTCCCGGGAAGCTGAACGAGCCTCCTGATGCCCTATCCCGCCACCGCACAAGTAGACCGCCTCCGAGCCCTCCACGAGGACCTCTGCCACCCGGGAGTCACCCGGTTTTCCATTTTGTTAAGTCCTGCCTTACTCCATCGAGGAGGTCAGGACTGTCACCAGGGACTGCCGAATCTGCGCGGAGTGCAAACCGCACTTCTACCGACCAGAGAGGGCGCATCTGATAAATGCTTCCCGCCCCTTTGAACGCCTCAGCATGGACTTCAAAGGCTCCCTCCCCTCCACCGACCGCAACACGTATTTCCTGAACGTGATTGATGAGTACTCCCGGTTCCCATTCGCCATCCCCTGCCCGGACATGACCACAACCACCGTCATCAAGGCACACCAAACTATTTTTACACTGTTCGGTTTCCCCGCATACATCCACAGTGATAGGGGGTCCTCCTTTATAAGCGACGAGCTGCGCCAGTTCCTGCTTAGCAAAGGCATCGCCTCAAGCAGGACGACCAGCTACAACCCCCGGGGAAACGGGCAGGTAGAAAGGGAGAACGGAACGGTCTGGAAGACCATCCTGCTGGCCCTTCGGTCTAGGAATATCCCAGTCTCCCGCTGGCAAGAAGTCCTCCCAGTGGCCCTGCACTCCATTTGGTCACTGCTATGTACTACCATGAACCAGACACCTCATGAACGTCTCCTTGTTTTCCCCAGGAAGTCTTCCTCGGGGACCTCGCTCCCAACCTGGCTAGCAACACCCGGAACCGTCCTGCTGCGGAAACATGCGAGGGCGCACAAGTCGGACCCGCTGGTCGAAAGGGCCCACCTGTTGCATGCCAACCCCCAGTACGCCTACGTAGCGTTCCCCGACGGACGCCAAGATATGGTCTCCCTCCGGGACCTGGCACCCGCTCGGAGCCCCACGCGCGCCCGAGCCACTGCCCCACCCCCCCACCCCCCCCCTCCGTACCTGACCGGAGGGTCAGTACTGCCACCAGAACCCCGACCCAGAGCCGAGCAGGCACCGACGCCCCCTACAGGCACCCCTTCCTTCTGCCCATTTGTCGACCTTACAGCGCCACCTAGGGGTGGCGAAACTGCCTGGGAGGAAGACACCACATTCCCGGAGTCACTACTGCCGGGGCCCTCACCAGGATCGCCGCCGAAAGTTAGACGCTCCAGTAGGACAACCAGGCCGCCCGATCGTCTGATTGCAGCACCATGAAGAAAATTAACAACGCAAGAACTTTCTCCCCAACCCTCGCTAGCATGGTACCTGCAATACCTGGTCCTACCATGAAAAGGCGACAGTAATACTGGCCATCACCCCGCTGGCTCTTTTTTTAACAGGGGGTGAATGTGGTAATACCAGGTATTGCGGTTACCAGAGAGAGGAATAACCATTGGCTAGACCGCGGGATCTACCATTGGGCAATGTACATAGCCCCACCCTGAGAGGCGGGGTATAAGAACCAGTGCCATCCCAGCAGCCTTCACTTCTGTAACTTCGCTGCTGCGTACAGTTCTATCTGATTAAAGCTGAATCGATATGACCACGTGGACTCAAGCGTATTGATTGTGTATCAGCCAGCACACAAGTGGACCGACTCCGGACCCTGCATAGCGATCTCTGTCACCCGGGAGTCACCCGCTTTTACCACATCATTAAGGCCCGCAATCTGCCCTACTCCATCGAGGAAGTCAGGGCTATCACCAGAGACTGCCAGGTCTGCGTGGAGTGTAAACCGCACTTCTACCGGCCAGACCTTGCGCGCCTGGTGAAGGCCTCCCGCCCCTTTGAACGCCTCAGCGTGGACTTCAAAGGCCCCCTCCCCTCCACCGACCGCAGCACGGTAGCATGGTGGATAGCACAAATGCTTCACAGCTCCAGGGTCCCAGGTTCGATTCCGGCTTGGGTCACTGTCTGTGCGGAGTCTGCACATCCTCCCTGTGTGTGCGTGGGTTTCCTCCGGGTGCTCCGGTTTCCTCCCACAGTCCAAAGATGTGCGGGTTAGGTGGATTGGCCATGCTAAATTGCCCATAGTGTCCAAAATTGCCCTTAGTGTAGGGTGGGGTTACTGGGTTATGGGGATAGGGTGGAGGTGTGGTCCTTGGGTAGGGTGCTCTTTCCAAGAGCCGGTGCAGACTCGATGGGCCGAGTGGCCTCCTTCTGCATTGTAAATTCTATGATAATCTATGATAACACGTACTTTCTTAATGTGGTCGACGAGTATTCCCGATTCCCCTTCGCCGTCCCATGCCCCGATATGACGTCTGCCACCGTCATCAAAGCCCTCAACACCATCTTCGCTCTGTTCGGATTCCCCGCCTACGTCCACAGCGACCGAGGATCTGCATTTATGAGTGAGGAGCTGCGCCAGTACCTGCTCAACAGGGGCATTGCTTCGAGCAGGACGACCAGCTATAACCCCCGGGGAAACGGGCAGGTGGAGCGGGAGAATGGGACGGTCTGGAGGGCCGTCCAGCTGGCCCTACGGTCCAGAAATCTCCTGGCCTCCCGCTGGCAGGAGGTCCTCCCCGACGCACTTCACTCCATTCGGTCGCTCCTGTGCACGGCGACTAACGAAACCCCCCATGAACGTCTCTTTGCCTTCCCCAGGAAGTCCACCTCCGGGGTTTCGCTCCCAACGTGGCTGGCAGCTCCAGGACCCGTTCTCCTCCGCAAGCATGTGCGGCTCCACAAGGCGGACCCGTTGGTTGAGAGGGTACAGCTACTCCACGCAAACCCGCAGAACGCCTACGTAGCATACCCCGACGGCCGCCAAGACACCGTCTCCCTCAGGGACCTGGCACCAGCTGTGTCCCCACACACCACCCCCCCTGCCCCAGCGACACCCTCCCTTCCCCCGGCGCACCCCATCGCAGCCCCCGCTCCAGGACAATCCGTCCTCCCCTTGCTCCCACCCGGGGATGAAGAGGATTTTGACACGCTCCTGGAGTCACCGAAGACCAAGCCGACGCCTGAGTCGCCACCAGCACTGCGGCGCTCTCAACGACAGATCAAGGCACCCGATCGCCTAATTTTGTAACCTTCTCTGTAATTTTAAAACCAATCTGTATGTATAGAGTTTTCCACCACCCCCCGCTGGACTCATTTTTAACAGGGGGTGAGTGTGGTAGTCACCACTGTTGTATTATTTTGTATATATGGGTATTACGGTAAGGCCCCTGTACTACAGGTACGGGGGTAGATCCCTGCCTGCTGGCTCCGCCCAGGTGGCGGAGTATAAATGTGTGTGTTCTCCGAACAGCAGCCATTTCGTAAGCTGCTGTCGGAGGCCACACAACTCTGTGCAATAAAGCCTCGACTGCGTTCTACTCTCGTTTCGTCGTAATTGATAGTGCATCAAGTCCTTTCTACTGAACGAGCACAGGTTGATCACACTCTGCAATCCCAATGCTCCTTTTTAGGAGTGAAGCAATTTTAACTACCTTGGGTTTTTTAGCTTACAATGAAAACATACAAGTGGTGATCTTCTTGAAGTATCCGAGACTTAGAAAAGGCAAATCTGCAAAACTACTTTAAATAAAATTGCAGAAGTGGAACGAGGGGACGCAGACTCAAATTAGAATAAGGTCAATTTGAGGGTTAATTGGCAGGAAGCTGAAGTGTAAATGTGGTACAACCCTTGAATCATTCAAGAACCAATTGAATGCTGCAACAGGGGGACATTTTAATTAATCAATCAAGAGGAGTTGAACACCTTGTGCGGCACGGTAGCACAGTGGTTAGCACAGTTGCTTCACAGCTACAGGGTCCCAGGTTCGATTCCCGGCTTGGGTCACTGCCGGTGAGGAGTCTGCACGTTCTCCCCGGTGCGTGCGTGGGTTTCCTCCGGGCGCTCCGGTTTCCTCCCACAGTCCAAAGATGTGCGGGTGAGGTGGTTTGGCCATGATAAATTGCCCATAGTGTCCAAAAAGGGCAGATGGGGTACGGGGATGGGGTGGAGATGTGGGCTTAGGTAGGGTGCTCTTTCCACGGACCGGTGCAGACTCGATGGGCTGAATGGTCTCCTTCTGCACTGTAAATTCGACGATATATTCAATGATCTATGACTTTCCTCACCCATGATTTCCTTTGGAAGATAGAAACAGGAAGAGGCCATTCAAGACTGTTCAACAAATTAGATCACGACTATTGCATATCTTAACTCCATTTTCTGGTTTTGATATCATCTCTGTTGATACGTCTTGTGGTTGCCTCTGTCATTAGCTGCCATTCCTCCAAACAGACAGCAGGATGGAAACAGTACATAGAATCCTGCAGCTAAGCAATATGATATTGTGATTCAGAAGATGTCCCCTGCAGATTAAAGTGATGTTTAAGGCGAGACAAGCTAACATCTGTGAGGAATCTCAGGCCTTTTGGGTGATAGTTATTTTCTCACAGCTTTTCAAAAAGCTATCGAGTTCTGCTCTCCCTTTCATTTACCTCCCATGGGCTGGAATACGTCAGGCTGACCAAGAGTAACAGTGCAAAAGAAACAAAATTCTGTTGACAATGGAATGCTCAGCGTGTCAAGTAATTTGGAGACCAAACAGGCTCAGGAAGGCGAATAAAACAGGATCTACGACAGACACAATGGAATGACCTTCACTTCAACTTCTTTGGTAACCGCACCATTAACCATAGATCTTTCAGGGGAAAAAAGGGAAACACACGGTATTGTCAGTCAGCATGCAGTCAGCAGCGAGTCCCCCACTATGAACCTGTTTGTCTTTCACAACATACAACTGCATGTCAGATTTATACTTTTATCATTGATCCCAGGTCCCACACCCTTAACCCCCACTGGTAAGATTGTATTTAATGCCCCGATGATTTTACTCCTGCCTGCTTTGTGTCATCTTTAATTTCTGGAGCCTCTGGGACAATACTGAAGGGATACCAATTCTAATATTGCTACGGGGCTGTGAGGGGGCGGTGCTGGGGGGATTTTACACTCCTGTTTTGAGTGGGCAGGCAGGCCAAAGGGGCAGAAAATCCAAAATGGCTGTCATGCCGGCGGGATTTCCCGTTATTATATTCCCCCCCTCCCCACCCCCACCCCAACAAAGACGTAATGGGGTTCCCACCATGAAAGGTCAGGAACACCATTACCACATATTTGAATATCATTTGCGGGCCTCCTCACTATCATCCCCCCATTTAAGGATTCCCCCCCCCCCCCCCCGCCAGCGTGACATTACATCGGAGGGGGTTTGTCGCAGGTCCTGGCGAACGGTACCCGCCGGGGGCACATAGGTAGATGCCAGGCCCTGTGGAGAGAGGGTCATGCCCGGACAGCACCCTGGCACCTCCGCCTGGCAGTGCCCCCAACATTGCTTCCGGCACTGCCCCCAGCGCAGGCAGTGCCGAGACACTGTCAAAGGGCAGTGCCAGTGGGGCTTACACTGAGGAGGTTCCGGCTGGCGGGTTCCCTGGGATGGGATCCCGTGCCTGTTGCCGTGTGTGTGGGGGGGGGGGTTCCCAAGACCGTGGGGTGGGGGTGGGGTTTATATGATGGGAAAAGCCGGCAACGTGGCCGGCAGGCTCCACACTGCTTTTCCCGCCTGACTTCTCAAAAAGAGGAAATTTCACCCAGTGTCTTCACAGGGTGGGGGTGAAATTTTAAGTCTCAGATAGGAAAGCAGTCTTGCAAGAGACCTACCCATCTAGGGAAACATACATAGAAAATAGAAACAGGAGGAGGCCATTCGGTCCTTCGAGACTGCTCCACCATTCATTAAGATCATGGCTGATCATCAAGTTCAGCATCCTGATCCCGCCTTTCGCCCCAAGATCTATATCGAATTCCTTCTTGAAATTACACAACCTTTTGGCCTCAACTACTTTCTGTAGTAATGAATTCCACACATTCACCACTTCAGGGTGAAGAAATCCCTCCTCGCCTCAGTCTTAAAAGGTTTACCCCTTATCCTCAAACCATGGCCCCGAGCTCTGGACTTTCCTACCATCGGGAACATTGTTCCTGAATCTACCCCTGTCTAATCCTGTTAGAATTTTGTAAGTTTCTATGAGATCCCCTCTCACTCTTCTGAACCCCAATGACTATAATCCTAACTGACTTAGTCTCTCCTCATATGACAGTCCCAACATCCCAGGAATCAGCCTGGTAAACCTTCGCTGCACTCCCTCCATAGCAAGAAAATCCTTCCTCAGATAAGGACACCAAAACTGAACACAATACTCCCGATGTGGCCTCACCAAAGCCCTATTCCTGTATTCAAATTCTCTCGCTATGAAGGCCAACACACCATTTGCTGTCTTTACTGCCTGCTGTACCTGCGCGCTTACTTTCAGCGACTGATGCACAATGACACCAAGGTCTCGCGGAGTATCCACCTCTCTCAATTAACACCCATTCAAATAATAATCTGGCTTCCTATTTTTTGCAACCGAAGCGATAGCCTCACATTTATCCACATAATACTGCATCTGCCATGCATATGCCTACTCACTCGGCCCATCCAAATCCTGCTGAAGCACCTCTGCATCCTCCTCACAGCTCACCCTCCCACCAACTTTGTATCATCAGTAAATTTGGAAATATTGCATTTAATTTCCAAGTCCAAATCATTAATATATAATGTGAACAGTCAGGGTCCTAGCACAGACCCCTGCCTGCCAATCAGAAAAAGACCCACTTATTCCAACTTTTTCCAGCTTATTCCAACTGTCGTTGAGACTAGTGAACTCTAACCGCTCGGCCTCATTAATGTGCCATTGGCTGACTTGACAAAGAAAAACAAGTGGGGAGTCAGATGGAAACAATAGAAAGTTGGGCCTAGAGGCCACCTGTGGACCCTGAGGTATACCCAGGCAAGATTATGTGTAGAGGCCTGATAGTTACTTGAAAATTGCAGAAAATCCAGCCCCTTATCTGAAAGGTGACACCTCTGACAGCATTCCATGGTAGAACAGTGGTTAGCACTGTTGCTTCACAGCGCAAGGATCCCTGGTTCGATTCCCGCTTGTGTCACTGTCTGTTCAGAGTCTGCACGTTCTCCCCGTGTCTGCGTGGGTTTCCACCGGGTGCTCCGGTTTCCTCCCACAAGTCCCGAAAGACGTGCTGCTCGGATATTTTGAATTGTCCCTCTGTGTACCCGAACAGATGCCCGGAATGTGGCGACGAGGGGATTTTCACAGTAACGTCATTGCAGTGTTAATGTAAGCCTACTTGTGACAATAATAAAGAGTATAAAAAAAACATTATTACAATGGGGTTCCTGGCATTGAGGGCTGGTATCTTCAGTAACATCACTGGCGGGATTCGAAACATCACACCAACATAAGAAGCGACTTGGGCCTCTCGCAAGATGTTCCGCTCCTGTCAGCAAACCCGGCCGAGAAAACCAGGAGGAGGGGTGCCGAAAATCCCAGCCCATGTTTCAGGAACTCCCCTCTCACTCTACAACCCCAGGTTACCCCGCCCCCCCAGCTAATTTCTCCTCCGTTGGACCTTCCCGTAATATCTCTGACGGCCTCCCTCTTTCAAAAGCGCTGTCATAAAATTAATACTAAATTTCCGTCTCGTTTAAAGTTCAATGCGGCTGTTTCCTCGGCCTAATGAGTTTTTAATTTGTTTTCCGTTAATTGCTGCAGCAGAGAGAAGGGTGATTGAATGCGCGGATGCCAGTTGGTTAGCACGTGGAATATTCATGCACGGGCTTTTGAAAGAGGATACTGTGACTTTTCAAACAAGAACCTTAGAAACCACCCCAGCCAAGATTGCATCTGGTAACTGTAGCATATTATCTTCAAGATGGATAATTTTACATTAACAGGCACCAGAATCCCCTTTAGTGTAATTACCATGATGTCACCCTCCTCTTCAATGCTGAATCCTCATCCTAACAAAAGTAATTACAGAAGGTTCCGAGTCCTGTTGTTGATTAGGCTGAGCATAAAGTTTCCATTCAGCACAAAGATCATTGAAAGGCAACTGGGGAGGCAGTGCCTGTGAGTCATTCCTCAGTACAGATAACAGGTTCCCTTCAGCTTGGGGGTGCTGGAGAGCTCAGGTTGACTTCAAGGCTTCCGGCCGCGACCTTTGCACCTGTGGGCACAGCTAACCTCGCAAGGTCTGTTTATTAACTGTGGCCAATATGAATCCGAGAACAAATTGTTGATTAAATTCCAGGACACCTATTAAACCAGTCGTCCAGTTTGTATTCTGAATGGCACTGGACTGGTACAAAGAAACACGGGCGGGATTCTCCGTTCCACCAGCCCTGTTTTCCGGCACGGCACGCCCCCGCAGGCAGCGGGATTCTCCGCTTCCGCCGCCGGCCAATGGGGTTTCCCTTTGTGGACCACTCCGCTCTGTCGGGAAACGCACTGGCGCAGTGCGCTGCCGGCGAGGCGGAATATCCCGCCGACGGACAATCCCAACAAATGCGCTTGCACCACCCGGAGGAAGAACTTTTCACAATCCTGGGAACGTCCTAAAGTGCTTAATTTATAACCACTGAAGTACTATTTGAAGTGCAGTCGCTGCTGTAACATAGGAAACACACCAGCCAATGTATACACAGCAGGATTCCACACGTAGTGATGTGATACGTAAGAGTTAGGAGTAGGCCATTCGGCCCCTCGACCCTGCTCTGCCATTCAGTAAGAACATGGCTGATCTAATTGTGGCTTCAACTCTACTTTCCTGTCTGCCCATCAACCTCACCCCTATTGACCCTTGACTCCCTTGTTGATCAAAAACCTATCTAACTCAGCCTTGTATATATTCAGTGACCCAGATGTCACGGCTCTCTGGGGAAGAGGGTTCCACAGACTAACAACAATGAGAGAACAAAATCATCGGCGTTTGGGTCCTCCTTATCCTTTAAAGTTACATTTTGCCCAGGAAGGACAAGAAGCTAGGAAAAGCTGGTGGGGTAGCTCTGTTAATTCAGGGTGACATTGGTACAAGACTGAACGAAGACCTTAGTTCAGAAGGTGAAGATGTAGAATCAGTTTGGGTAGATATAAGAAACAGTAAAGGTAAAAAGTACTTGTTGGAGTATTTTATAGGCCCCCTAACAGAAGCTACTCTGTAGGACAGACTGTATACAGGACAAAATAATGGGGGCTTATAATCAGGGTACGATGATAATTATGGGGGATTTTAATCTTCACACAAATTGGATGAATCAGATTGGCAAAGATAGCCGGGCAGCACGGTAGCACAAGTGGATAGCACTGTGGCTTCACAGCGCCAGGGTCCCAGGTTCGATCCCCCGCTGGGTCACTGTCTGTGCGGAGTCTGCACGTTCTCCCCGTGTCTGCGTGGGTTTCCTCCGGGTGCTCCGGTTTCCTCCCACAGTCCAAAGACGTGCGGGTTAGGTGGATTGGCCATGATAAATTGTCCTTAGTGACCAAAAAGGTTAGGAGGGGTTGTTGGGTTGCGGGGATGGGGTGTGTAGCCACCTAAGTTGGCCAACTCCCGATTTAAAATGGCGAACGGCAAAGGCTGAAGGGAAATTCAGCCAACACAGGCAGAAACCAGCAGGTGCAGGTTTGCTGAGGATTAAAACTCCGCAAAAGCCCAGACAGCATCGATACCAGCGACCATCAGCATAATAATGTAGCAGCCATCACATACTAATGCGCAATCCCCGGGTGCAATTGAAACATTTGGGATAAACAAAGCAAAGCCAGACTCCCCGGCGCCAGCAGGAGCCAACACAAAAGAGGTTAACGGACACCTCAAGACCGCCCATCGATCAGGGAACCGCTCCAGTATTGGAGAAATCGAACCAAGCGTTTGGGACAAAGTCCAATCACTTGGGACCAGGTACGGGGTCCGCCCGAAAGGCGGGAAGCCCCTGGGGACTATAAAGTTAAGCCCCCAAGTTCAACTTGCTCTCTTCTTCCTGCCCGGATCACCCAGCAACGTGAACCAACCGTGACCGTGACCGGTGCAGTGATCGCCGAAAGACCATAAGTCTTAATTCAACACTCGCTACGAGATAGGCGCTCCTAGCTACCAATCCGTACCAACTTCGAATCCCGCAGACTCAGAACCCGAACAAAAGGCCATTTGTTCCCCTGACCTGGTGGGCCAGTCCGAAGTTAAGTACAGGCCTGTTAGTTGTAGAAGTAGCTTAGACGTAGAATTTGTGCACGAGTAGCGATTACTGTGTATAATAAATGTGCTTTGATTTGAATCTTACTAATCGGTGTATTGAGTTATTGATCATTACTTGGACTTGAACCTCGTGGCGGTATCATAAAGATACCTGGCGACTCTAGAGCAAAGGTTATAAAACAGAGCAACTGAACCAACTGAAAAGTTAGCAACAGGTGGAAATGGGGGCTTAAGTGGGGGGTGCAGACTCGATGGGCCAAATGGCCTCCTTCTGCACTGTATGTTCTGTGTTATGACTATGTTATTTTCTCATCTCAGTCTTAAATGGGAAATTCATAATTTTTAAATTGTTGTGGATACCCCCAAAAAGGGCAACAGACTCTCTGCATCCACCCTGTCACGTTCCCTCAGGACCTTAGGACCGGAATTCTCCAGTTGTTTGATGGCGGTGGGATTCTTTGTTATTGCCGATGCGCATCCCCCATCTATGGGTTTCCCGGTGGCGTGGGGTGGCTTCAATGGGAATTCCCATTGGCACCGGCGGGAACAGACAATCCCGCCTTGAGTGAATGGTGCACTGGCTCCCGCTGCCGAGAAACACGCGGCGGGGAGGCTGGAGAATCCTGCCCAGATGTTTCAACTCTCATTCTTCTAAACGTGAATGGGTATAGGCCCAAAATGCTCACCCTTTCCTCCTTAGATAACCTATTCATCCCAGGAATCTATCGAGTGAACTGCCTCTGAATTACTGCAAATTCAACCCTTTCTTAAGTCCTTCCCCTCCTTCGGGCACCATGGGCAAAATTCTCCGGAAACGGCGCGATGTCCGCCGACTGGCGCCCAAAACGGCGCAAATCAGACGGGCATCGCGCCGCCCCAAAGGTGCGGAATGCTCCGCATCTTTGGGGGCCGAGCCCCAACATTGAGGGGCTAGGCCGGCGGCGGACGAATTTCCGCCCCGCCAGCTGGCGGAAAAGGCCTTTGGTGCCCCGCCAGCTGGCGCGGAAATGACATCTCCGGGCGGCGCATGCGCGGGAGCGTCAGCGGCCGCTGACAGCATTCCCACGCATGCGCAGTGGAGGGAGTCTCTTCTGCCTCCGCCATGGTGGAGACCGTGGCGGAGGCGGAAGGGAAAGAGTGCCCCCACGGCACAGGCCCGCCCGCGGATCGGTGGGCCCCGATCGCAGACCAGGCCACCGTGGGGGCAACCCCTGGGGCCAGATCGCCCTGCGCCCCCCCCCCCCCAGGACCCCGGAGCCCGCCCGCGCCGCCTTGTCCCGCCGGTAAGGTAGGTGATTTAATTTACGCCGGCGGGACAGGCATTTTAGCTGCGGGACTTCGGCCCATCCGGGCCGGGGAATCGAGCGGGGGGGGGCCCGCCAACCGGCGCGCCGCGATTCCCGCCCCCGCCGAATATCCAGTGCCAGAGACTTCGGCAACCGGCGGGGGCGGGATTCACGCCAGCCCCCGGCGATTCTCCGACCCAGCGGGGGGTCGGAGAATTTCGCCCCATGTCCTAAAACGGGATTGTTGACCATGGACATGCTTGGGAACGTACTACAGTTGTTTGCTGTTGCCTTCTGCAGCATGGCTGACCAGGAAAGTCTGACACTCTTACCACCTAAGGCAACAGAACGTAATGCTCCAAACCCAAATTCTCCTGAATACTATGAGCTCAATTTCCAGGCTATCTTTGTCAATCTGATTCATCCAATTTGTGTGAAGATTAAAATCACCCATAATTATCATCGTACCCTGATTACAAGCCCCCATTATTGTGTCCTGTATACAGTCTGTCCTACAGAGTAGCTTCTGTTAGGGGGCCTATAAAATACTCCAACAAGTACTTTTTACCTTTACTGTTTCTTATATCTACACAAACTGATTCTACATCTTCACCTTCTGAACTAAGGTCTTCTCTCAGTATTGTACCAATGTCAGCCTGAATTAACAGAGCTACCCCACCAGCTTTTCCTAGCTTCCTGTCCTTCCTGGGCAAAATGTAATTTTAAAGGATAAGGAGGACCCAAACGCCGATGATTTCTAAAAGGTGATTTGCTCGATGTATTGTAAGTAAGCTCACTAGGGAAAGGGTCCTAACACCATTTGTTTCTTTTTCCAAATAAAAGACATTCATGGTCTCCAATCCCTCATTGCCATGACAAGACAAAGCTTGATTTATTTAGGTATAATCATTCTGAACTATAGGGTGGCAGGATTCCCTCTACTCTGTACCAGCTTGCCTCTAAGGCTAGTTAAGATGAATATCCAACTCATCTTTAGACTCCAAGCGTGATTTGGTCAATGGTTCTTTGGATGGAGAACAGATTGTGCTCCAGCCAACAATTTGTTCCAATTAAATAGGTTAGGTAGAACCAGGGGTCACATTTAAGTTGCACAAGGGATATCAGAGATGCACGATTCAGAGTCCTGATCACGCCCGACTCAGTGTTGGCACAAGGTCATTGAATCTCGCAAGAGGCCTCTCGCGGGATTAGCGATGCTTGAAACGTACGGCTTATTTAAGTATCCATTTGTTGGATTCTCCCAGCACCCAGAACTGAATAGCGATGCCTGGGAGACCTCGCCAGGCCGCCTTTTAGTACTGACCCACGCAAATGTGGACCAGGCGTAATGGCACCTGTGGGGATCTCCCAAGCCATTAGAGACCACTGGGGTGGTCGGGGACAGGGCAGGGTAGTACCCTGGCCCCCTGGCACCCAGGTGCCTTGGCATTGCCAGCCTGTCACTTGGGGGGGGGGGGGGCTGTACCAGGTAGAGGGAGGTGAGGAGATGTTCCCAGGGGCCACCCCAAGGTTGGGGAGGAGGGGGTCAGAAACCGGGTGGGAGGGAACTGAAAGGGGGAGAGGCGGAAGATCGGGGGAGCCTTCCAAAGTGTTGCCCCAATCTGCGAAGAGCCTTTCCTGCTGACAAGTTCCCCGATGCAAAAAAAAACCCGTCAATGTGCCGTTAAATAGCAAGATGTTCCTTCACACTGCAGCCGCTGGGAAATACCCGCCAAACGTGCCCGAAACTGGACATAGAAATTTTTGGGTGAATCGAGCCGGGGTTCTTTCTGAAGAGGAAGGGGTTCCTCTGGAACAGGGTGTGTTCAGTGGACACTTGTTGAATTCCTGAAAGCAAGAACTGTTTATCACCGGGGTGAAGGCCACTTTGTACAAGAAGTAGATACTGCACAGCAACACAAGGCCAGGGAATGCTCTCCTCGACTATCTTTGCTTGCCTAAGGGGGCTTTTACCTTTTGCTTTGCCTCTCCAGGAACATAATGTAGTTTCACGTGGGATGTGGAGTCTGTATACTCCAATCACCAGGCATCACAATTGCTTGGGGCAGGCTGGATGGACCAGAAGGTCCTTTCCTGTCCACTCTTGGTCATACCATATTGTAATACCACGAGGGTGTGTAGTGAAGTGGGGGGAGGGGGTGTTTGATACGGCAGGGAAACAGTATAAGATGTGTAGATGTGAATCATGCTGCTCCATTTTAGTTTGCACTAGCCTCCAAACTCCGTTTTCTTTGGGACAACCAGCATTTTATTTACGGTTGAATGGCATTCGCAATTATATGACATTTATCCCACTAACCTAAGAAAGGTCTAGCCAAAGTCCCTGGGCTCCATTCTCCGAGGCCGCGCCGGTTGGTAGAATTGCCGGCCGCGCCGTTATATCGCGCGGCGCCGGTCCGACGCCATCCCGCCATTCTCCCAACCGGCGAGAACGGCCCCGTCGAGTTCTGCGCCGCGCCAGCCGGAGAATCGCCCGAGACACTCACAACGGCGATTCTCCGGTACCCCCACTATTCTCCGGCCCGGATGGGCCGAGCGGCCGCTCCGACACGACAGGTTCCCGCCGGCGCCGTCCACACCTGGTCGCTGCTGGCGGCAACTGTGTGAGAACGCTGGGGGGGGGGGGGGGCGGCCTGTGGGGGGAGGGGTTTCCTTCACCGGGGGGGGGGGGGGGCCTCCGATGGGGTCTGGCCCGCGATCGGGGCCCACTGATTTAGCGGGCCGACCGCTCTATAGGAGGACCTCCTTTCCTCCGCCGCCCCGCAAGATCCATCCGCCATCTTCTTGCGGGGCGGCCTCGGGGAGGACGGCAACCGCGCATGTGCAGGTTGGCGCCGGCCAACCCGCGCATGCGCGGGTGACTTCATTTACGCGCCGCCGCCCACGTCATTTACGCGGCGCTGCTTTTTACGCGGCACCAAGGCCCAGCGCGCATAAAATACGTGACCCCGCTCCTAGCATCCACTAGGGAGCTGGGAGCGGCTCCGATGCCGGAGTGAAACACTCGGGTTTTCATTCCGGCATCGGGACTTTGTCTCCCTTTGGGAGAATCGCGCCCCCTATGTTGGCTGAAGCTTAAAACCATCAACCGACTCCTCCCATCTACCATTCTCTCTAAACCTTGGTGCAATGCTGAAGTGCTTGAAGTATATACTTAGTGACTTATGACAGCAGTGTACCACCAATCAGCTGTTTACTAATTCTCCATTCTCCAAACATTGGTGCTTGTAGAGTAATGAACAATCAATCCTCTTTGTTTGTGCTGACATCTCCTAAAGTATGGTTTCAACCAACTTGGGCTCAATAACCAGAGATCAATCCAGCTGCAACTCCAAACAGGCTAAAAGTATGACCTCATCATCAGTTTGTTATCTGAAAAGCATCTTTATTCTGGGAAGGGAATGAGTTTAGAAGTAGTCCCTGTCACTTCAATCACATACGTCTGAATGAGGTAATGGCACTGCAGCACTATAATGCCTCGGGTGTGCACATTACTTCATTTTGTCCTGCGCTGATAAACAAAGGATAAAAACCTTACCCCCCTCCCCCCACCCAAAATTTACAGCTTCGATTTCAAATTATCTTTTATGTTCACATAGAATTTTTGATGTAATTTTCTGTCAGGATTTTTTAACTCAACGTGACTCAATGCATGTATCACCTGACCTCAAAGCCTTATTGCCAAATAAGAATCCACTTTAGTCTTCCTTCACAGAGCCCGAAACTGTCAAAACCATTGCTGACAATGCCTTAGAAAATCCTCTGATGTTTGACTTCTTTCAATTCTCCCCGAAAGCAGCTTTCAGACGCCCATCACCCCATTTGGAAGAAATCCTCAGACTTCATTCAGCCATGTCACTCAATCTGTGGTACGTGGTATGCCTGTTAACTACACTTAAACTATCGTCATGATTTTTGCCACTTTGAAAGTAGCAAACCCAAGCAGGAGCGTGTCCAATGTCATTGCGTGTCTCATTTGGTCAACACCAGTTGCCTGACACATGAGAAAATTGAGCGCTAAACTCAGGTGTCTCCAAACAAAACAACTGAGAAATCCACACACCTAGTGAGCTCACTGTGTCCCTGTACAGACACACTCCACCTACCCAACTGCAGAAAGCAAAAACACATGTTCGAAGTCCCAAGTTTAAAGCATCCCCTCCCCGATTCCCACTCCCCAACAATGCTACGTTTTCCACCTGCTCGCCCATTCAAAACCAGATTAACAAGATTAATTGTTCTGGTATTAGCATGCCAGGTCATCTTCAACCAAGTGAGAAGGACCCCAACGCCCAGGAACATCTATTCCATATTCCCCTTCAGGTCAGTTGGTCAACTACTGCAGGCATTCACATATTGGAAGTACCAGGTCTGCAGCAAAGGATGGCCTAGTTTCATCGCCAAGGAACTTGGCTCCAAACAGGTCCTGCATGGAGTCCTTACCCCTAAAAGAGGTCAGTCACAACATGAGCTGACTTGACAGTCACTGAGCACCCTTATAGAACATAGAACATGGAACATACAGTGCAGAAGGAGGCCATTCGGCCCATCGAGTCTGCACTGACCCACTTAAGCCCTCACTTCCACCCTATCCCCGTAACCCAATAACCCTTCCTAACCTTTTTTGGTCACTAAGGGCAATTTATCATGGCCAATACACCTAACCTGCACGTCTTTAGAATGTGGGAGGAAACCAGAGCACCCGGAGGAAACCCACGCAGACACGGGGAGAACGTGCAAACTCCGCACAGACAGTGACCCAGCGGGGAATCGAACCTGGGACCCTGGCGCTGTGAAGTCACAGTGCTACCCACTTGTGCTACCGTGCTGCCCCAATATTAGGTGTGGGGGTAGATTCACACATTCATGAACACTACTTCTTCAATACGAGAAGTATTCAGTATCCTTCATTGGAGCTTCAATAGGATTTACATGACATCAGCATCAAAGTGTAATGAGCCAGACGTTCATGTTTACGGTGGGAGTCCGGGGCGGGATTTGTTGTCAGCCTGCCAGGAGGTGGGATTTCACACGGTTAGGGTCTGACTGACCCTTGAGATTGGTCTGTAGCGAAGTGAGCCAAATTTTGGCCTAAATCAGCAGCTACTGCTGTGGCTGCCATCTGAGAGGTGTGGTCTGAGATAGTGTGAGGAAAAGATTGTTTACTGACATTTCATTGCTGCTCAGTTTTTTAAATTATACAAACTTCCATCAGATGAATGACTGTTTCTGCATTTCTGCCTGTGTTCTCATCAGGCAGGAACTGGTCAACTTCACAAAGGCCCCAGCGGCAGCCTACCCTCCATCCTTGGGAAAGTCAGCAGAATCAGGAATGGAGGCATTGAGTCAAGTTAGTAATATTTCAATGGATGGGCATGTGTTGCAACACTGAGACATGTACAGAGCATAGCCTAGTTTTATCCCTTGTCTTGAGTTTTATTGGTTTATATTAACTAGGACACCAGAAGGGAGACCACAATTGACCTCAGTGCCTATCGCTTGGGAAGGAGGTATAGGAAAGACAAGCCAGAATTCCTGGGCTCCATAAGTGTGTATAGTGAAAATACGTAGAGATAGGGGGCGGATTTCTCCGCAATCGGCGCGATGTCCGCTGACCGGTGCCAAAAACGGTGCGAATCAGTCCGGCATCGCGCCGCCCCAAAGGTGCGGAATCCTCCGCATCTTGAGCGGCTGAGCCCTAACCTTGAGGGGCTAGGCCCGCGCCGGACTGATTTCCGCCCCGCCAGCTGGCGGGAAAGGCCTTTGGTGCCCCGCCAGCTGGCGCGAAACTGACTTTGCCGGGTGGCGCATGCGCGGGAGCGTCAGCGGCCGCTCACGGCATCCGGGCCGGAGAATCGCCGGGGGGGGGGCCCGCCAACCGGCCCCCGCCGAATATCCGGTGCCGGAGAATTCGGCAACCGACGGGGGCGGGATTCACGCCAGCTCCCGGCGATTCTCCGACCCGGCGGGGGGTGGGAGAATCTCGCCCAGGGTGGCACAGTGGTTAGTACTGGTGCCTCACAGTGCCAGGGACCCGGGTTCAATTCCAGCCTTGGGTGACTGTGGAGATTTCACTTTCTCTCCCTGTCTGTGTGGATTTCCTCCCACAGTCCAAAGATGTGCAGGTTAGGTGGATTGGCCATGATAAATTTCCCCTTAGTGTCCATAGGTTAGGTGGGGTTACGGGAATAGGGCAGGGGAGTGGGCCTGGGTGGGGTGCTCTTTCGGACGGCCAACGGACCAAATGGCCTCCTTCTTCACTGTAGGGATTCTATGTTTCTATGGTACAAGACCAAGCTCAATACTGGCATCCCTATGCCTTTAAGTTCACATATGAACAATATGGCCTGTTTTATCCTCAGCACAGAAATTTGGATTTAATTGGAGATTCACTTTTGAAGGTCGACATAGAGATATTTTCCATGTACACTGGTTACACACAGGTGGAAGTTATCTGGGTGTGGGGTGTGGGCCGTAATTGGGCAAAAGCTGAAATTTCACTTTCCAGATCCCGGGTTGATCACTTCATGCAATAATGGGGGAGCGGGCATCACACCCCCAGTTAGTGGGAACCTATATACCATGTATTTGCATGGCAGGAATACTCATTAATTGGGATATTTACCAAACAAAATCTCATCATCAGTATTAAGTCATCTGTTCACAGTAAACTCAAACCGTCTCTTTCCTGACAGTTTGAAGGTGACATGCGCCAGACAAAGTTGTTAATCAGTGGTTCTGAGGTGAGGTTTTATCTTTGTCTAACACAGTGGCACTGGGAGGGGAGCAGGAGAAGCTGGAAGGTCTGGTAACCACAAACGGCCGGGATTCTCCAATCCCGTGGCCACGTTCTGACGCCGCCGTTGAAAAGCGCACCAACTACGCCGGCGTCAACGGTCCCTGATAACCAGGAATGCTCCCCTTCCTAGGGAGCTATGTCGGCGGCAGAGTTGTCCCCGCAGCTCTAGCCAGCGTAGAACGGCCGGCGTGATTCCGCGCATGCTCGTGTGCTCCCGCCTCCGCGCCGCCCCCCGGGCAATATGGCGGAGCCCTACAGGGGCCCGGCGTGGAGGAACATAGGCCCCCACGGTAGGCCCCGAATGTGGGCCAGGCCACCGTGGAGGCCCTCCCCCTCCCCGGAGCGGATCCCCTCGCGCCCCCTCCAGGACGGCCCCCGCAGACACACCTCCCAGGTCCCGCCGTGTGGGACTTGAGTCACCCACGCCGGCGGGACTCGGCCGAACTCGCCGGCCACTCAGCCCATCGGGGCCCGGAGAATCGCCGGGTGGGGCCGCTTTCAACGGCCCCCGACCGGCGCGGCGGCGATCCCGCAGGCGCTCAAAAATCGACGCCAGCTGTCGGGGAGCCCCCCCCCCGGGGATTCTACGAACTGGCGTTGGGTCGGAGAATCCCGGCCGAGGGGATCAGAGAGAGGGTGTTGGTGCTCAGGTCCTTAAATGACAGAACGAATGGTCCAGTAAGAAGATGGCAGGCACTCGGGCATCAAACAGCAGTGCAGCAAAGCACTGGCATGTTTGGGGTCATGTGGGGGGAGGTGGTGCAGCCTTTAAGATGAGGTCCGTTGTTTGTGAGTTATTATCCTGTATGTCCAAAGCAGAAAGCTGTAGCACGCATGGCAAGAGATAAGAAATTAAGCTTGATGCAGAGCAGGTCCAGCCGGAGGGAGGGCAAGTCAAGGGTCTCTGACGGAGGAGGATTGAGGGAAAAGCGAGGGCAGGTCAAGGATAATGGGCAGGGGCTCCAGCATAACAGCAGGCAGGTTGAGGGTGATGGAGGGAGGGTTGAAGAAGATGGAAGGTGAAGGTTACTGGCACTGGGTCAGAGGTGATGGTGACAGATTCAAGGATGATTGAGGGAAGGCACAGGAAGATGTTGAGAGGGTCAAAGGTTTCAGGAGGAAGGGTGACAGAGGAAGGGTGGAGGTGGATGGGTTGCAGCTACAGGGTCCCTGTGTGTTTCCATTGACAATGTTGCTAACACAGTTTGAGCTGGCTGGAGACCAGCGGCTGGATTCTCGGCCCCACCGCACCACTTTTCTGCCCCGACCCACCAGCGGGATTCTCCATTACGCTGGCTGGTCAATGGGGCAGCCCCACGCCGTCGGGAAACCCCCGGGCGCCGGCAAAACAGAGAATCCCGCCGGCGGAGAATCCCACCCCAGGTTCTTGTGGGAGGAGGTCACTGTAGAGTGAGAGGTGACCTGGGTATGGCCCATGGTGGAGGTTCATGCATGTCCATTGGTCAGCTGCACTTGCTCTCTGGATAAGGCCATTCACACAGAGGTACTCTAATCATTGCCCACCACTTTACACAGTTCACTTTGCCGATCTGCAATGGATCTCATGCACTTAATGTTCTTGCAACCATAGGCATTGGATGGAAGGATTTGCTCGAGGTTAGCTGTGACCAAACAACAACATGGGCAACAAAGCCATCAAGCACCAGCAACCAAAGGGGCGGCTGGTTAGGATGAAGGCAACCAGAGCTTTCATCATTGTTGATGAGCACTGCTGTGTCAATGGAAGTTCAAGAATGCACACCAGCTATCTTCAACTGCCTGAGAGGCAATACCAGAGATGACTGAGGCTACCCCAGAAGGCAGTCACTGTCTTGTGTGTATTTTAGATTCCCTGACCAGCGGAAGCAATCTCTCAGCAAACCCCTTCGGAATTTTATAGGTTTCAATGAGATCGCCATCATTCTTTTAAACTCCAGAGAATGTACGCCCCTTTACTCAGCCTTTCAGCATAGGACAACCCTCTCGACCCAGGGACCAATCTATTGAACATTTGCTGTCCTGTCTCTGAGGCAAGTATGCCCATTTTTAAATGGCTCATTCCATGAAGACATGTGTGACATATTTCAGGCTGCAACACATACATGCATCAGGGAGTTGACCTATGCCCTGTTCAGAAGGGCCAACAAATTTATTCAGTTGACAACTGATTTTCTTTTTTTAATTAATTCAAGGAATGTGGGCTTTGCTGGCCATTCCTAATTGTCCTTCATAAGGGTCTAGTGAGCTGCCTTCTTGAACTGATGCAGTCCATGTGGTGTAGGTACACCACAGTGCTGTTAGGGAAGGAGGTGACACTGAAGGAATGGCGATATATTTTGAAGTCAGGTTGGTGAGTGGCTTGGAGGACAACTTCTAGGTAGCGGTGTTTCCATGTATCTGTTGGCCTTCTCCTTCTAGATGGTGGTGGTCATGGGTTTGGAAGGTACTGCCGAAGAAACCTTGGTGCGTTCCTGCAGTGCATCTTGTAGATGGTACACACAGCTGCTACTGTGCGTCAGTGGTGGAGGGAGTGATTGTTTGTGGAAGGGGTTTCAATCAAGCGGGCTGCTTTGATCCTGGATGGTGTTGAGCTTCTTGAGTATTGTTGGAGCGGCGCTCATCCAGGCAAGTGGAGAGTATTCCATCACACTCCTGATTTGTGGCTTGTAGATCATTGACAGGCTTTGGGGAGACAGGAGGTGAGTTACTCCATACAGGATTCCTAGCCTTTGACCTGTTGATAGCTGCAAAAGCAGTTGGCTTGGGGGCCATAGCACAGGGGATTGTTGAGTGCACTTGGGTGGCTATTAGTGATCCCTGAGAACAGATACCTGCATTTGCAAATTGGAAGGAGTTTCACTGCCCCAGCATTGAGCTAGTGTGCGACCATAGAAAATTAATTATGCAGACCTGTGCTCATTTCCCAGGGTGCAGCTTTCCAACATTTTACGGAACTCCAATCTCCCAGAGCTACATGAAGCTACTGCCCAAGTGAAAGGTTGGATCCTGTGTGGCAAAGGCTATCCCTCAGATGTGGTTCATGATAACAGTGCGTCAGTCTCATAGCCTTGCGGAGGAGTTACAATATAATTACCAATTACCCTGAGCGATGACAGGAAGTCGCTGACCCTTTTGCAGCACTGAACCCATGGTCGCTGCTGGGCCCAATGGCTCTGTTCACATTCTCTGCGATCTCTGTAAAGGCCGCATTGTCGAGCCTGAAGCTGTTCCATTACTGCCCCTGGGAAGGAGATCTCTGACCTTTCCTGGACAGCCTTGAGGGGAGCCTGCAGGTGGTATCGCTGAACCGGGGAGCCTCTCTTGTGCAGGTATGTTACTAATGGGAGGAAATGATGGGGGTCCCGGAAAAGAGAGGTGTTTAAGTGGGGCCCAGGAAGATGGATTGTTGTTGAGGTTGGGAGGGGGGTGCTCAAGGTGGAGTTGATTGGCAAAAAAACACTCAACGAGGATGGAGGTTGTAGTTTTGTGAAGAATTGATTACTGGTCCTGCTGTCAACCTCCTACCAATTCCACCTGCTTGCAGAGACTGGATGCTTTTATAGTCCACCCGGAACAGAACGTGAACCAGGTGGTGGCAGTGGTGGACAGTTCCTGCACACTCCTGCCACGTGATTACATGTGGTTCACCTTCACACCGCACGCACTCACAAGTTAAATTGTAATCGCGTACATTGTGGCTCCCAACACCAGAGTGGAAGTGTGTCGCCTGGGGGTTCCTGTCTCCACCAGATGTACATCATCAGCAGTGATGTGCTCATCAGATTGTGCCCCAGATGCCTGACCACTAGTATTTCCCACCGAGGTGTGTGTATCTATACTGGTGGAGGGTGGGGATGACATGCGAGCCGCGACTACAACAGTTGCATCCTCGGAGCTCCCTTCCGAGGCATTCTCCTCGAAGTCAGGAGAGGGTGCCGCCAGGGATGGCTGGCTTCGGGGGGGGGGGCATTGGTGTCTACTCACTTGGGCTGCCCTATGTAGGTCGTTGACCTTTTTCTGGCGCTGGAGGCAAGTCCTCTTCATCACACTCCCTGAGCTGATCGCTCCTGTCACTTCATCCCAGGCAGCACTGGCTGCCTTGCGGCTCACCCTCCGGGACCCTCAGGGGAACAGGACATCCCTCCTGGCCTCCGCCACTTACAGGAGCCTTCCTAGGTCAGCGTCCCCGAATCTTGGGGCTGGTCTCCTCAGCGCCATTGTAGCGCCTTTGAGGAGCAGGGCAGCACAGTAGCATTGTGGATAGCACAATTGCTTCACAGCTCCTGGGTCCCAGGTTCGATTCCAGCTTGGGTCACTGTCTGTGCGGAGTCTGCACATCCTCCCCGTGTGTGCGTGGGTTTCCTCCGGGTGCTCCGGTTTCCTCCCACAGTCCAAAGATGTGCAGGTTAGATGGATTGGCCATGATAAATTGCCCTTAGTGTCCATAATTGCCCTTAGTGTTGGGTGGGGTTACTGGGTTATGGGGATAGGGTGGAGGTGTTGACCTTGGGTAGGGTGCTCTTTCCAAGAGCCGGTGCAGACTCGATGGGCTGAATGGCCTCCTTCTGCACTGTAAATTCTATGATTGTTGCGAGCTGGCTGGAGTTGGCCGAGCAAGCACAGCTTAAGTGCTGCTCAACCTTGTTAGGGGGCGGGGGCTGGCGAACGCGGTCCCGGCAAACCAGCTGGCAAGCCGTCATTTGCAGCGAGAAGACTGTGAAACCTTGTTAAGTGGACCAATCAACATTGAATTGCGTTGCCGGCCTCACTGGGCCAAGCACGCTGGGCAATTCCTGCGCTCTACCACACTTAGAAGTCTTTCCGGAGAATCGCGCCCATAGATTCATCAACTCTATTGACCGATGTGGTAACTAAGCATGGACATGCATTTTTAACTTATATTTCCTGTAAGGGGGGTAAAGTTTCCATGAAAAGAAAGGGGGATGTTGGAATATGCCTTTAAGGGATTATAGCATTATCATTGGAAGGAAGTGTGTTACGTGATCCAGTTTTACTTTTGCTTTTACTTACAGGCAGAGAAAATACTCACAGCACTTTCTGTATATGTATAAATGTGCCCATTTGTTTTGTGTTAGTAAATGAATACATGTGTTTACTTTATGAGTGATTGTGTGCCTTTATATCATTATAGTGGCATTTAACGCTCTGCAGGGTTCCCAGACAATATTTTAACATTTCCCTGCAAGGAGGGGTGAGAAATGTTGGGGGGAGGGGTGTTGGTAAAATCATGGTATCCTACCTTGGATTGGACTCCTTGATGTGGCCACCATTAGGGCATTTTACTGATGGCAATAGTTAATACGAAGCGGCTGTCTGTTCCAAGCAGACAGGCAGGCAATTTACATGTTTAAAGACATAATTAGAGCAATTGTATTTTGCTGATGGCATTGCAACTTCCTACCAAATGGGGAGGCTGCCAGCTAACTGGGGATTACCCCCCAGTGCCAGTCCAACAGGGGTGAAGGTCTCACAGGCCTTAAAAGTGGCCATGGGCAGGCTAGGCAGCAACAATAACAACTTCCCTGAGCAGGTTACCCGAACCATGCCCATTGAATTGTTTTTAAATGTTGTGCTATCCCCTGTGGGCCCAAGATCCCCTACATGCTACAGCAGAAAGCATCTTTTCAGATGCTTCAGAGATGCAGGCCCTGTGATTGGACTGGCAACATGAAGCGCCCATCCACTGTCTTTAATTGGAGATCAGGCTCACAGCGGCCAATTAGGGGGCTGCCTATGGTAAAATTGCTGAGCAGGGTCTATTCCCAGCAGGTGTGGGCTCAGGGCCCGTTTCATATTTTGATGTTGGGAACACAAAGCCCCTGGGAAATTCAGCTCCCTTATTGTGATTCTCCTCTGGGGCAGCCAGTAAATGGCCAGAGGGTAGTCTCACTGTCCAATAAAGATCAGTGGGCAGGCTCCCGAAGCTGGAAGGCCAATCATTGGTCTTCCAGATTGAAAGGAGCGATGGAGAGTGAGTAAGGGAGAGGGCACTATAAGATTTAAAGAATGTTTTTTATAGCCAGAGCCCCATTACAGTGCAGTTGAAGGGTCAAGCCTCCAGCAGTTAAACTGGCCCCTGTGGCCCCCCCGGGGACCTGAAAGCTGACTGGAAAATCCCTGTCGGCCTCCTTTAATTAGCCTTAAGTTGTCCTTAGCGAACCTGATTGATTACTCGCTGCATTCGAGTGGTCGGCCCTGCCGAATCCCATTCCACCTCGACGGCCCAGGGGCTGGATGGAGGTGGGGAACCGGCACACTGCTGGGGGTGCAATTGGTAGTGTCCACCTGGATTTGGATTTGTTTGTTTATTGTTACGTGTACCGATGTACAGTGAAAAATATTTTTCTGCGAGCAGTTCAACAGATCATTAAGTACATGAAAAGAAAATAAAGTAAAAGAAAATACATAATGGGGCAACACAAAGTACACAATGTAACTACATAAACACTGGCATCGGGTGAAGCAATCAGGGGTTAATCAAGTCAGTCCATAAGAGGGAAGGTAAGGGAGAGGGAACTGTAAGATTTAAAGAATGTTTTTTGTAGCCAGAGCGAGGGGCTAGTTTAGCACAGTGGGCTAAACAGCTGGCCTGTCGTGCAGAACAAGGCCAGCAGCGTGGGTTCAATTCCCGTACCAGCCTCCCTGAACAGGCGCCTGAATGTGGCAACTGGGGGCTTTTCACAGTAACTTCATTGAAGTCTACTTGTGACAATAAGTGATTATTATTATTATTATTACAGTGCAGTTGAAGGGTCAAGCCTTCAACTAGGGGAGGGGAGGGGGGCCTAAAAGTGAAAGCCCTGATGTTGAAGCATCTGATCATTTCTCTGAGAAATTATCTCTCACTAATACTGATTCAGTTACAGGCTACTAATTTATCGTTCACTTTGATCTCCCTTGCTTTGAGCTATGTTACACTAATGCACTTTCTCTTGTCATAAGGATGGCAATGATTCTTAGGAAGGGTCCAAAACAAACAGTAAAAGGGAGCCAGGACAGCTGCAACAACTTCACACTCTATGTTTCCAATTTCCTAAATGTCAGGATCTTTTTACCTACGAGCTGTAACATAAGTTCATGTTTGGAAGAGAAGAGAAGGCCACTGTTGCCACACCTGTGAACTTTAGGATTTATTTGACTTTGAAAATCAACCTGTAATCTTCTGTGTCTGGGAGGGTTCCAAAACAAGCTTGAAGTGTAGCCAAGCTGAGGCCTTGGTGAAAGGCCTGATTCCTATTACTGCTCTGTCAGGTGTCAAATTCTGTTTCTTACAGAGCTAGCCAGTCTCAAGTTTTATTAGGAGATGTCTTTCACTGCAAACATATCCTGAAAGAAAAAAATGCTATAAAACACAGGAAAAGTGTCAAGGAGCACATGTGAAGAATGAGCTAATGCTTTGAGCAGGATCCAAAATGGCATGATAACACGAGGCCGATCTTTCCAATTGTATATTTTCCGAAGGGTTTAAAACAGGGTAGGGTTCATTCAGAAACTTCCCTGGGAAGATGGCACCGTTCAAGTTCTTCAGAGAAGTCTTTAGTACAATGATCATCAGAATCCTTCAGACTGACAGCACACTGGATACCTGCGTTGTTCTGTATATCCCTGGGCTGAATAATATGCAACGAAAATGGGCTTGTACTGTCTCCGCACCGAAGTATTATTAAGCGCGATGACATTGGGTCGCATTCCTGACATCATCACTCCGGAACGGGGTAATACGCTTGACAGGCAGCCCTAGAAATTGGGGGCCCGCCCACCAAATTGGTGAAAATTAATTATTTAAGCTTATTAAGAGTGCAAATGTCTGCCCTAATCTGTGCTGGCTGCTATAATAGTTAGAGAGTACGAAGAATGTGTTTTTAAGGCAGCTCCTTTGTTTGACCTCAGCAGTTCAGACTGCTGTTAGTTTTGTTATCATTCATGATTGGGAGGTGTATACCTCTGCTGTTTTATGGCTTGAATGAGTCTACAGATGTGCACTCGATGCCTCATCTGCACCTCGGCTTGGATGGCTTGAGCAACATGTTAATATCGGTCACCATGGGAGACACATCTTCTGGTTAGAAGGAGAGCAGGAGGAGACGGACATTGAGTTGGAGTGGGGGAGAAGGCCAGACGGGCAGGATCACCTGGAGTTGTGTGAGGGTGGCATACCTGCCCCGGAACAAGTAACTGTTGAAAACAGGATGCTGCAACAACGGAGGCACAGGGAAAGGACTTTTGCTACAAATCGAGTATACAGAGGGAGAATGAGTTACATTCAAATACCTGAGACACAATGCCAGAGGAGACTCAGGCTCCCCAGAGCCACAGCGAAATCTCTCCGTGAGATGCTGCCAGGGGAATAGCTTCCAACTGCACGAGTGGTCACCCAAGGCCAGTAGCCATCAGGGGAGAGGTGGTGGCGTAGTGGTATTGTCACTGGAATAGTAATGCTCTGGAGACCCAGGTTCAAATCCCACCACTGCAGGTGGTGAAATTTGAATTCAATAAAAAATCTGGAATTAAAATTATTATTTTTTTTAACAAACAATTTTATTGAGGTATTTTTTGGCATTGTAAACAGTTACAGATAACAGAAATGTGCAAACATCAATATAAAACCAATACTCCAATCAAACCATACTGCACATGCCCGCTCCTCTCCCCTAAACACTAGCCACCTATTTATCCCTGGAATTAAAATTCTAAAGGTGACCATGAAACTATTGTTGATTGTTGGAATTGGCCAAGTTGGATTTGTCCTGCTTTTATGGACAGAACATACTTGGGCAGTTTTCCACATTACGGGATAGTTATCAAGAGGATGAAGGCAATAACTATTTATTTACAAGCAGAAAAACTATTTACATGCAACTATTTACAAGGTATAGCAACAGCAAATCACAATTCCGACAATCTCCTAGTCCAGGCCTTGACTGTGTGTATTAAAGCCCATGCTTAGCTTTGAACCACACGCGCTCCCATTCCATTGGACGGGGAGTCACATGGCTTCCTAGAAATGCTGAAACCTGGGACAAGAAAGTCATGTAGTCTCCAAGGTTTCCTGCAACATCCTTCACCTTCACGTACCCTAGTACTGGAAAATCTCGATGTCAATATCTCAGACATTCGGGGGACATCTGTTTACATTGAGACCGGCAAAGAATCATTGATTGGTGTTATTCCTCACCCGGGCCATTTACTTCTCCTGGTACCTCCTCTGCCACTGCTTCTCCAATCCCATGTCAAGAGGCTCTGGGTTTACAATGGCCTGTTCGGTCCTCTTCGTTACTTTGATGGTTACTAACGGCGGGCATGTCTGGGGTTGGTGGTGCTATCAGCTCTTGTGGAGGCTCTTTTTTTCCTCAAATGGTCCAAATGTTTTCTCAGGATCACTTCCTGGGTTCTTACCTCATACGATACCGGCCCAGTCTTGCCACAACGATCCCTGAAACCCAGGGATCCAAAGTTCCTTTCGAAAACCGGGTCCTTTACTTCAAATGTTCCCTCTGCCTTTGATGAGTCGTGATTTATTTTTTGAATATCTTGCCTAGACTCCATCCTTCCTGACAAATGTGTGAATATGAGGCTCAGTCTGGTTTGCAACTGACTCCCAGTTAGAGGTTCTGCCGGGTCAATGCCTGTTGTTGGGTGAGGGGTTGTTCTAAGTGCTATTAAAAATTGCACCATCTTGGTGTCCATGGATACGTGAAACTGCTTCTTCATCCTGTATTTGAAAGTTTATACAGGGATGGGCCAAACTTGCAATATGCTGCCATTTTCCTTAACCTTGCCACAAAAACCACTTTGAATACTCCTGGGGCCCTCCCCAAGGAATTTAATTTGTACCTCTAAAGAATGATAGAGGGTTTTGGATGGTAATGATTCCTGTGGGCAGGGGCTGATGAACAATGTGCACATGTTCTGGGGGTGTGAGAAGCTGGCAAGATACTGGGAAGCGGTGTTTGGGACATTGTCTAAGATTACAGGGGTAGAGATCGGGTCGGACCGAATGGTGGTGATTTTTGGGGTCTCGGAGGGGCCGGAACTGATGGAAGGGAAAAGGCTGATATTACTGCTTTTGCTTCCTTAATGCCCGGCGGAGGATTTTTTTAAATTGGAAGACAGACACGCCACCAGGAACGGCAGCCTGGTTGGGAGACCTGTATGACTTTTTATTTCTGGAAAAGATCACATTTGAGTTAAAGGGGTCGGAGAACGGATTTGAGACACAGTGGGGATTGTTCAGGACTATGTTTGAAGATCTGTTCATCGCAGGGGAGGGGAGGGTTAGGGTATAACGAGAGAAAATTGTACAAACTGTATATCGTTGATTGTTTTGTTGGATTTATTAATATTCTTGTTCAAACATGTTTGGAATAAAATGCACTTTAAAAAAATGATTCCTAACCAACTCCATGAGTTTGCTAAATGATTTTGAATCAAGGGCCTCAGGGTAGGTCAAACTTCTTCTTACACTGTATGTCTGGGTTGTGCATGCTGTGAGCAAAATAATTCTGCAGGCAGGGGGTTTGGGTCTTCCGAACCTGATGTATTACGACTGGGCGGCGAATGTGAAGAAGGTGCGGAGCTGGGTAAGAGGGGTTGATTCCCAGTGGGTCAGAATGGAGGAGAGTTTGTGCAGGGGGTCGGGATTGGAAGCACTAGCAACAGCGCTGCTCCCGATAGCCCCGGGGAAGTACTCAGGGAGTCCAATAATAATAGCTTCATTGAGAATTTGGAGGCAGTTTCGCCAACACTTCAGGTTGGGGGCAGGGTCAAGGGAAATGCCAATTCGGGGGAACCCCAGATTTGAGCCAGGGAAGTGGGATGAAAATTTTCGGAAATGGGAGGAGAAGGGGATTAAGACACTAAAAGATTTGTTTCTTAGGGGTCGGTTTGCAGGATTGAAGGAGCTGGAAGCGAAGTATGGGCTGGAGCAGGGGGAAATGTTTAGATACATGCAGGTTCAAGATTTTGCCAGAAAGGAGATACAGAGCTTCCCGGTGGAACCGGCCTCCACATTGTTGGAGGAGGTGCTGACAACAGGGGGACTGGAGAAGAGGGTAGTGTTGGCTGTTTACGGAGCTATTTTGGAAGAGAAGGCACCACTGAAAGGGATCAAAGCAAAGTGGGAGGAAGTGTTGGGAGAGGATATGGAGAAGGGGTTCTGGTGTGAGGTGCTCCAGGGAGTGAACACCTCCACCTCGTGTGCGAGGTTGGGGTTGATACAGCTGAAGGTGGTGTACGGAGCACACCTCACGAGGGCGAGGATGAACCGATTCTTTGAAGGAGTAGAAGATGTGTGTGAACGTTGCGGTGGGGGAGGGCCGCTAATCGCGTTCATATGTTTTGGTCTGGTCCAAAGCTGGAAGATTACTGGAAGGAGGTTTTTAGGGTAATCTCTAAAGTGGTGCACGTGAAACTAGACCCGGGCCCTCAGGAGGCCATATTCGGGGTGTCGGACCAGCCAGGGTTGGAAACGGGTGCGGAGGTAGATGTTGTAGCCTTTGCCTCATTGATCGCCCAAAGGCGGATCCTGTTGGGGTGGAGAGCAGCCTCTCCACCCTGTGCCCTGGCGTGGCGGGGGGACCTGTTGGAATTCTTGACTCTTGAGAAGGTTAAGTTTGAACTGAGGGGAAGGATGGAGGGGTTCTACAATTCATGGGCATTATTCATTGTGCACTTTCAAGAACTGGATAACATCGAACATTAGTTGTGGCGGGTGGGTGGGAGGGTTAGGGGGAGGGGGACCGTGTATGTTGATGGTGACTATGGGTGATTCCTGATTCCTTTCTGTCATTTGTTTATGTGAACATGCGGGCTAATGTTTGGGGTTTGGTGGGAGGATGGGATTGTTGTTATTGATATGGGGATTGACATATTTGTTACTGATTATTGTTTTTTGTTGATAGGTGTAAATTTGGGAGAAAATGTGAAAAGGGAGGAGAATAAAAATATTTTTTTTAAAAAGCAGGCTGCTTTGTCCTGGAGGTGTCGAGCTTCCCGAATGTTGCGGCGACGGCACTCGTCCAGGCAAGTGGAGATTATTCCAACACACTCCTGACTTGTGCCTTGTAGCTGGTGGACAAGCTTTGAACAATCAGAAATTGGTAATAAAAATGGCTTCAGAACAACGAAGCACTGTTATGTGCAGTGGCTTGAGCAGCAAATGACTTTATATTCATAATAGTATTAGACACAGTTACACGGGCCAGATTGTCCAATCTGAAAGCAATATTGCTTTTGGTAGTCCATTCATAATACAGCATAACCGGAAAGATTTGCAAATTCCGAGTATATGGCTGCACACATGACAAAGACCAGGTTAATCAGGAAGTAGTTATTGGACTGACCTTTGTCATTTCTTTTAAAGCCTGACTGAGTAAAGAAGGAATGAGGAGGGTGAGGATTGGTATGGTCTTAAATTCCTCACAATTAATTAAGGTTGAAGACTGCGCAATAGATGGAACAGGAGACAGAAACTCGCAGACATCAGCTGACTCCATCTGTTCTTTCAGAACTTTCGGGCGTTTTG
Organism: Scyliorhinus torazame; assembly: GCF_047496885.1. Classification (NCBI taxonomy): domain Eukaryota; kingdom Metazoa; phylum Chordata; class Chondrichthyes; order Carcharhiniformes; family Scyliorhinidae; genus Scyliorhinus; species Scyliorhinus torazame. The sequence goes on along the minus strand of NC_092712.1, from coordinate 275,040,145 downwards.
CTTAGGGACAGACAAGAGATGGCTAGCCGAGTGTGGTTTCTCAATGACTCAAACTTAATCAGAATATCACCCTGCTTTTAATAATGTTAGCCTTGTACCTTCTGGTAACGGTGATCACTCACATGGAAACACTAAACTTGCAAACGTGTAAACCGACAAAAAGGCACGAGAAAGAAAGAACCTGCATTTGGATAGTGCCTTTCACACGCTTGCGATCTCCCAAAGTGCTGCACAGCCAATCGGTTTACTCTCTGTCTCAATGCAGTCAGTGTAATTTTATAGCCTCAGTCTTGGCTCAGTTGGTACGTGCTCACCTCCACGTCAGAAAATGGCACATCCGAACCCAATTCCAGAATATGGGCACAAAACCTAGGCTGACACTGCGGTGTCGGGAGATCTGCGCCGTCTGACCTCTAAACTGGACCTTTAAACTGAAGCTCCGTCTGACTGCTCAGCATAACATCCCCGTGGCAGTATTTCACAAAGGAGCACAGGGAGCTCCGGTGCTCTGGCGAATATTTACCCCTCAACCAACATCACCAAAACAGATGACGTGGTTATTATCTCATTGCTTTGTGCTCAGATTGGCTGCGGTGTTTCTTAGATTACCATAGAAACAAGACTCTAAAGTGCTTCAATATTTCTGAAGTGTTTCGGGGCCTGAAATCCTGCAAGGCGCAATGTGAACGCAAGCTTTTTCTTCCTGTTCTTTAGGCAAACACTGCAGCAATTTAGCGCACAGCGTGGCTCAACAAATAGCAGTCAAAAAATGAAGGAATAATCTGTTTCTGACATACGTGTTGGCCACATTTTCCTACCTTTCCTCGAATTAAGCCATGGGACAAATGTTTTAACATCTGATCTGAAAGACTGCACACCTCCAGACAATGTGGCTCTCAACCAGATTAGAACAGTCGCCTGATCCTATTTCCGGAAAAGAAAGTCCCACATTTCACAGGACCAGAAATAAATGTAAAATGCACTGTAAAAACAGGATGAAATACTTCAGAAAACGACCCCTTCAAGATTATGAAAGGGTTTGATAGGGTAGACTGGGAGAAGATGTCAACTTGTGAGGGAGTCCAAACAGAGCTCATCAACATTAAATAGTCACTTGTGCATCCAACAGGGAACTTTGAAGAAACCTCCTGGAAATGGGACATTTCTTGGCTCCATCAAACCGACCTGGGTAAAAGAAACGCAGAACTTTGGATTTTCATGCCGGGGAGGCCAGTTAAATTAAGAGTCCGGCTCATGAGTTACCCCCAGAACGAGTGTAGAGGCTGCCAGGTGTGCAGGTGGACTGGGCCGAGGTGTTGCCTCTGAGCACCGTCACTGCGTTGAAGTTATCTCGAACATCATTAAAACAAAAAACATCCCTTCAGCCCTCACTCTTCACACCCCCTCATTCTCCACACATTCCCAATGCCCCAGCCATGCCAACTGGCACGGTGGCACAGTCATGATCCAAAGTTCTGGGTTTCTTTTTCTCAGGTCAGTTTGATGGAGCCAGGAAATGTCCCATTAGCGCTGCTACCTCACAGCAACAGAGACCCAGGTTCAATTCCGGCCTTGGGCGACTGTGTGGAGTTTGCGTGGGTTTCCTCCGGGTGCTCCGGTTTCCTCCCACAGTCCAAAGATGTGCAGGTTAGGTGGATTGGCCATGATAAATTGCCCCTTCGTGTCCAAAGGTGTGCAGCTTTGGTTAGGTTATGGGGTTACGAGGAAAGGGCCCAGGTCGGGTGCTCTTTTAGAGTGTCGGTGCAGACTTGATGGGCCAAATAGCCTCCTTCTACACTGTAAGAATTCTATGTTTCTATACCACCTCATGCCCCCCATCCATCCCTCCATGGCTCCTCATACATCCTATGCCACTCTACCGACCACCATGGCCCCTCATATACCTATGCCAACTCATGCCTCTCTACCCATCCACATGGCCCTCATACCCCCCTTTGCCATCCCAGGCATCCTGCTGGGCCTGGTGCACTGTCTGGATTTGTTTGGACAGCCATAATACCCTTTGGCACCCCTTTAGATATGGTCCCAGGACACCTTCGACCATAAAAGCATTAGAAATAGGAACAGGACCCTCAAGCCTGCTCCGCCATTCAACAGGATCATGGCTGATCTGACATTCCTCATGTCCACTCTCCTACCCTTTCCCCATAATCTTTGATTCCCTTATTGATCTGTCTCAGCCTTGAATAGACACAAGGGCTGAGATTCTCTGAATCACGCCATGCCGCTCCGACGTCGGGCCACCGATTCTCCGGCGATCGGAGAATCGGTGCCAATCGCGCCCGCAGGGTCGCCGCCGCGCCGGTCGGGGGCCATCGAAAGCGAGTGCCCGCCGAGTTCTGCCGCGTCCCGCCGGCGTGGGCTACGTATGGTCCTACTCGGCGGGACCTCGGAGTTCTGGCTGCGGGGGCCGTCCTGGTGGGGGGGGGGGGCGGGGGGATCCGACTCTTGGGGGGAGCCTCCACGATGGCCAGGCCCGCGATCGGGGCCTACCGATCGGTGGGCAGGCTAATTCCAGGGGGGGGGGTCCTATGTTCCTCCGGGCCCCTGTAGGGCTTCGTCATATTGCCTGGGGGCCGGCGCGAAGACAGCAATCCACGCATATGCGCAGCCCCGCGCCAGCCATGGGGCGCATGCGTGGACCCGTGGCAGCTTTCGAGTGCACAGCACACCGGCGCCGTACTAGCCCCCTAGGAAGGGGTGAATGCCTGGGCCTGGAGGCTCGTTGACGCTGGAGTCACTCGTGCCGGTTTTGACGCCAGCGTCAACACTTGGCCGGGATTTCGGAGAATCCCGGCCATGGACTCTGCCCCCACAGCTCTCTGTGGCAAGGAGTTTCAAATACTCGCAACCCTCAGAGAGAAGACATTCCTCCTAATCTCAGTCTTAAATTGGCCCCACTTTATTCTGAGACTATAATAATCATCTTTATTGTCACAAGTAGGCATACATTAACACTGAAGTTACTGTAAAAAGCCCCTAGTCACCACATTCCCGCGCCTGTTCGGGTACACAGAGGGAGAATTCAGAATGTCCAATTCACCGAACAAACATGTCTTTCCGGACCTGTGGGAGGAAACCGGAGCACCCGGAGGAAACCCACGCAGACACAGGGCAAACGTGCAGACTCCACACAGACAGTGACCCTAGTCGGGAATCGAACCTGGGACTCTGGAGCTGTGAAGCAACAGCGCTACCGTCTGTGCTACCGTGCTTCCCACATGGACTATGCCCTCTGGTCTTAGACTATGCCCAGAGGACTATGCCCTCTCCCATGAGGGAAACATCCTCTCAGCATTTACCCTGTCAAGCCCCTTCAGAATCTAGGTCACCTCTCATTCTTCGAAATTCCATTGAGTAGAGTCCCAACCTGTTTAACCTTTGCTCATAAGACAATCCATCCATACCGAGGATCCTCCCAGTGAACCTTCTCTGAACCGCCTCCAATGAAATAGTATCTTTCCTTAAATAACGTGACCAAAACTACTTACAGATGTAGTCTCACCAGTACCTTGTGTAGTTGCAACAAGATGTCTGTACTCGTGTACTCCAATGCCCTTGAAATAAGGGCCAACATTCCATCAGCCTTCCTGATTATCTCCTGCACTTGTCCGCTAGTTTTCTGTGTTTCATGCACAAGTTTTCACTTTAGTAATGGAGAGGGATAGATACGTGCAACAGGGCAAGGTTTACAATTGGGGGAAGGGTAAATACGATGTTGTCAGACAAGAATTGAAGTGCATAAGTTGGGAACATAGGCTGGCAGGGAAGGACACAAGTGAAATGTGGAACTTGTTCAAGGAACAGGTGCTACGTGTCCTTGATATGTATGTCCCTGTCAGGCAGGGAAGAGATGGTCGAGTGAGGGAACCATGGTTGACAAGAGAGGTTGAATGTCTTGTTAAGAGGAAAAAGGTGACTTATGTAAGGCTGAGGAAACAAGGTTCAGACAGGGCATTGGAGGGATACAAGATAGCCAGGAGGGAACTGAAGAAAGGGATTAGGAGAGCTAAGAGAGGGCATGAACAATCTTTGGCGGGTAGGATCAAGGAAAACCCCAAGGCCTTTTACACATATGTGAGAAATATGAGAATGACTAGAGCGAGGGTAGGTCCGATCAAGGACGGTAGCGGGAGATTGTGTATTGAGTCTGAAGAGATAGGAGAGGTCTTGAATGAGTACTTTTCTTCTGTATTTACAAATGAGAGGGGCGATATTGTTGGAGAGGACAGTGTGAAACAGATTGGTAAGCTCGAGGAAATACTTGTTAGGAAGGAAGATGTGTTGGGCATTTTGAAAAACTTGAGGATAGACAAGTCCCCCGGGCCTGACGGGATATATCCAAGGATTCTATGGGAAGCAAGAGATGAAATTGCAGAGCCGTTGGCAATTATCTTTTCGTCCTCACTGTCAACAGGGGTGGTACCAGGGGATTGGAGAGTGGCGAATGTCGTGCCCCTGTTCAAAAAAGGAACTAGGGATAACCCTGGGAATTACAGGCCAGTTAGTCTTACTTCGGTGGTAGGCAAAGTAATGGAAAGGGTACTGAAGGATAGGATTTCTGAGCATCTGGAAAGACACTGCTTGATTAGGGATAGTCAGCACGGATTTGTGAGGGGTAGGTCTTGCCTTACAAATCTTATTGAATTCTTTGAGGAGGTGACCAAGCATGTGGATGAAGGTAAAGCAGTGGATGTAGTGTACATGGATTTTAGTAAGGCATTTGATAAAGTTCCCCATGGTAGGCTTCTGCACAAAGTAAGGAGGCATGGGATAGTGGGAAATTTGGCCAGTTGGATAACGAACTGGCTAACCGATAGAAGTCAGAGAGTGGTGGTGGATGGCAAATATTCAGCCTGGATCCCAGTTACCAGTGGTGTACCGCAGGGATCAGTTCTGGGTCCTCTGCTGTTTGTGATTTTCATTAATGACTTGGATGAGGGAGTTGAAGGGTGGGTCAGTAAATTTGCAGACGATACGAAGATTGGTGGAGTTGTGGATAGTAAGGAGGGCTGTTGTCGGCTGCAAAGAGACATAGATAGGATGCAGAGCTGGGCTGAGAAGTGGCAGATGGAGTTTAACCCTGAAAAGTGTGAGGTTGTCCATTTTGGAAGGACAAATATGAATGCGGAATACAGGGTTAACGGTAGAGTTCTTGGCATTGTGGCGGAGCAGAGAGACCTTGGGGTCTATGTTCATACATCTTTGAAAGTTGCCACTCAAGTGGATAGAGCTGTGAAGAAGGCCTATGGTGTGCTCGCGTTCATTAACAGAGGGATTGAATTTAAGAGCCGTGAGGTAATGATGCAGCTGTACAAAACCTTGGTAAGGCCACATTTGGAGTACTGTGTACAGTTCTGGTCGCCTCATTTTAGGAAGGATGTGGAAGCTCTGGAAAAGGTGCAAAGAAGATTTACCAGGATGTTGCCTGGAATGGAGAGTAGGTCTTACGAGGAAAGGTTGAGGGTGCTAGGCCTTTTCTCATTAGAGCGGAGAAGGATGAGGGGCGACTTGATAGAGGTTTATAAGATGATCAGGGGAATAGATAGAGTAGACAGTCAGAGACTTTTTCCCCAGGTGGAACACACCATTACAAGGGGACATAAATTTAAGGTGAAAGGTGGAAGATATAGGAGGGATATCAGAGGTAGGTTCTTTACCCAGAGAGTAGTGGGGGCATGGAATGCACTGCCTGTGGAAGTAGTTGAGTCGGAAACATTAGGGACCTTCAAGCAGCTGTTGGATAGGTACATGAATTACGGGAAAATGATATAGTGTAGATTTATTTGTTCTTAAGGGCAGCACGGTAGCATTGTGGATAGCACAATTGCTTCACAGATCCATGGTCCCAGGTTCGATTCCAGCTTGGGTCATTGTCTGTGCGGAGTCTGCACGTCCTCCCCGTGTCTGCGTGGGTTTCCTCCGGGTGCTCCGGTTTCCTCCCACAGTCCAAAGATGTGCGGGTTAGGTGAATTGGCCAATGATAAATTGCCCTTAATGTCCAAATTGCCCTTGGTGTTGGGTGGAGGTGTTGAGTTTGGGTAGGGTGCTCTTTCCAAGAGCTGGTGCAGACTCAAGGGGCCGAATGGCCTCCTTCTGCACTGTAAATTCAATGATAATCTATGATTAATCTAGGACAAAGGTTCGGCACAACATCGTGGGCCAAAGGGCCTGTTCTGTGCTGTATTTTCTATGTTCTATGTAAGTACCCCCAAGTCCATTTTGTTGCGGCTTTCTGCAGCTTTTCTCCATCTAAATAATACTCTGTTCTTTTGTTTTCCCTTCCAAAATGATTAACTTCACACTTCCCCACATTATACTCCATTTGCCAACATTTTGCTCACTAACCTATCAATATCTCTTTGCAAACTGCTTGTAGCCCTCGTGCAACTTTCCCTTCCACCTATTTTTGTGTCACCTGCAAATTTGGCTACAGTGCATTCACTTTCTTCCTCCAAGACATTAATATAAATTACGGTTCTAACATTGATCCCTGTGGAATCCCTCTGGTTACAGGTCGCCAATCTGAAAAATAACTCCTTATCCCCACTTGCTGTGGCTAATGATCATTTATAGCTCCTATGCCAACTTAGTGCCAGCCAATGCCCAACACGTGCCCCTTGCATACTACCCTTTGTCCTTACCTCATCCATTCTAACTCACTTCTTTGCCCACTATGGGAAAACCTCAGAATGATGCTGATCTAAAATAAATTTGTGTCTATTGATTGTGTCATTATTTTTAAAAAACACTCATTAATAAAATAAAACATTCATTACATTGAAATTCATTCAACAAATCACTTATAAAAACAAACAATTAATTTAACTACCTAATCTCGGAGAAAAAAAAATCCATTCTATAATCAGTTGGAGCCGTCAATCAAACCCCTCACATTGACGAATTAATTGTCAGCACAGTTAAGAACTAAAATGGGAGATGAATGGCCACTAGGGGGAACCAAAGACCTAGAAATGGTTAAGAAAATCCAGGGACTGATATGGAAAAAAAATCAAAGTATGAAAACTAAAGAATTAATTGGATTATGGAGGCAATATTGTCAAGAGGAAAAAGATAAGATTATGTTGTCCAGCTGGCAGGATAATGCACTTAAAATGGGGATTTCAATTAGTGAACAGGGTAACCTAAAAACATTACAAATCTTGAAAAAGGAATGTGCATTTAAAAAAAGAGCAAATAGAGACAAGAAGGACCCGGGTCACACAAGAGGTGAACTACGTAGTTCAATGGCTGGCCTTGAATTGTCGGAAGAAGAAAAATTCAATAAGTCGGAAAAGTCAGTAGAAATTCCGTCTGCACCCATAGTATGGTCTGCGCTCATTCCAGAACCACCAGAGTACAATAATATATACCCAGCCATTGCTCCCCAGATTTCAAATATGCCAGAAACTCAAGCCCTTTTGGGTGATAGTGTGGGTCCTGTTTTACCAACTTCACAACCGAAAGAGCAAAAGGAACTTTGTCCCACAAGCCCAGTTAGCTCTAGGACAAGATCTCGGACAGCAAGAGAGGGGCTTGAAGCTCACCAGAAACAATTAAGCATATCACCTCAGTCTCCCCAAACTAAGGAGAAATCACAAGAGTTGGGAACAAAGAAAGCTGAAACAACTTCGGTTGAAGAGAAAGAACTCCCCCTAGTGACAGGGAGAGACGTTGAAGTCTTGGAACAACCAGGGGAAATACCTAGAGTGCCCCCTGGTGACATTCGGAGACAGTTACCGATTAGGAAGATGAGAAACCCCGATCCAGGGACGGCAGCTGCAAACCCCACAATAGACGTTTACTTCCCATGGACACCCAGTGAGATGATGGCTATTATGACTACAATCCCAGATAGAAAAAAATCTCCTGCTGCCTTTGTGGATTCATTGAGAACTACTATCTCAATTTATCAAGCTGATTCAAGGGACCTCTGGGCCCTAGTTCAGCAGATTTTAACCCCAGCAGAGTACCGCACTTGTCTTAACCACCTGAATTATGCTAGTCATGCCGCACTCCAGCAGGCCTATGCGTTAGACGACGATAGAAGGACACAGATCTTAAATGCATTGAATAGCACATTTCAAAGGCCCATAAATCTTTCTGTTATCTTAGACCTAAAACCTAAGAAGAATGAAGACCCAGAGGAATTTCTGGGGCGTTTTAATGAAATCTACCGGGGGCAGTCAGGCGATTTGCTGTATCAAAATGGTCAGAATTCCCCTCAATACTGTGCTATGTTAATGCATTGCCTACCACCTTCTGTGGTTACTGCTGTGAAATGTAATAACATGAATTGGACGGAGAACGACCCTTCCCAGATGGCAAGGGCAGTCAGATTTTACTGGAAGGAGGGTGTAGGCCCAGAAGGAGGCTCAGTTACAAAGGTTAAGACTGAGTATGTAATGAAAAAGGATGATCTGCGACCCCAACAAGGGGCAGAAATGGTAGTTTACCAGCAGGAGCCCCAATATAGTGACTTTGGGTGGGTGGATCAGCGAAGAGGGGGATACCAAACCCACCCAAAAGGACCCTCACCCCATTTTTATGGTCCACTGAATGAATCAACAGCTCTACAACCGCAGCCCCCTCTGAGGGGCCATTGGTCTACTGGAAGACGAGGCCGGGGCAGATATAAAGGGAACAATGGATGTTTTAATTGCGGCCGTGCAGATCACTGGCAACAGGAATGCCCTTTTAAAAGACAGACAGTAGAAGGAGATTATCCGACCCAAAGGAGGGGGTACCCACAAAGGGGAGGACAGATGAGATACACTGACTTCTCCCAGGAAAACCCTTTCCCAACACAGGATTGACTAGCTAATTTAGCCATCAGGACTCTCCAATCCGACAGGGAACCTATTATCTCTCTGCAGATAGGAGATCAACATCACTCATTTGTCATCGACACAGGGGCAGCGATGTCTTCTGTGCAATCAACACTTAAATTACCAATATCCAACCACACACAGCAATTATCAGGGTTCCAAGGACAGGTGTGTGAGTATCCTATTTCTGAACCTGTGACAGTCACTTACGAGAATACGTCTGCAGAACATCAGTTTGTAGTGACTACTGGATTGGACTGTAACTTGTTGGCCCGAGATTTACTGTGTATCTTCCAGCTACAGCTAGAATGCGGAGATGAGGGGGTAACGGTTACATCATGGAGGATGAGACAACAGTGCTATATTTCTATCACCCCCCAGTGGTGGACGTTAGACATTGAACAGTCACTGCATCACGTTACCCTGGCCTATGACAGAACTGGACGAAACAGGGAGTTGGAGGACAAATACCGGCCATTACTTGAGACCGAATGGCCAGTCAAGGTTACAGCCACAGTCACGGGAAAAGAAGGTACAGCCGATTTTGTTACAATATCACCACATTTATGGCCACAGTCAGCTTCGGTAAGCCCTCACATTACACGTCAGGTCTATGACCCGTACCATGCCAGGGATATGGGACGAATGGTCAGGAGGGCAGTGGATCATTCAGATCCAACAGACTACGCACTTCAAGCCATGCCAGACGGCACTACCATAAAATATTTTGAGGTCCCTGAAACGATTAACACTCGACTGCAGCATCACAGGGGACATGATGTGTTGGAATATGTCAATCCACAGGTCTGGGCGGAATACCCATCACAAGTGGGAAAGACAAATGTTACACCTATCAAGGTAATGATTAAGGATCATGCAAAGCTACCTTCCATTCGGCAATACCCCCTCAAATCTCAAGCTGCTCCATCAATAGATAAATTAATTCAAGAACTATTGAAACAGGGTATTTTGGTCCCTTGCCAATCAGAATGTAACACCCCCATACTTGCTGTGCCTAAACCAGCCAAACCAGACCAGTACCGATTAGTACAGGATTTACGTTCAATCAATGCCATCGCACAGCCGTTACATGCTCTCGTCCCTAACCCTGCCCACATACTGGCTCAAATTCCAGCACAAGCCCGGGTCTTCGCCGTAATTGACCTTCAGCACGCCTTCTTTGCCCTCCCACTTGCGACTGAAAGTCAATATTTGTTTGCCTTCACTTACAATGGGCAGCAGTATACCTGGACCCGACTGCCACAGGGGTTTGTCAATTCCCCTACACTCTTCTCCAGATGTTTGCAGACCCAACTGCAGGCCTTGACATTGGAGCATGGTTCCACTCTAGTGCAGTATGTAGATGACATATTGGTGGCAAGTCCTGACGAGCCCAGTAACAGGGATGATGTGATCCAATTACTGAACCACCTATCCTCGTTGGGTTATGTTGTTTCACAAGCAAAGGTCTTGGTGGCTCAGAGAAAAGTTAAGTTCTTAGGAGTTTTACTTACAGCCACAGAAAGAAGTCTCGACCCCAGTAGGATTGAACCAATATGCCAATTCCCTGCCCCTACAATAGCCAAAGAGGTTCGTCATTGGCTGGGTATGGTGAATTATTGTCGGCAGTGGATACCAAACATCGCTGTCTATACAAAGCTGCTGACACCTTATACGAGTAAAGAGGGAAACTTTACTCTCACCACCGAGGCAGTCGAGGCCTTCCGTTGCCTGAAGCAGGCCTTGCTACAAGCACCGGCCCTCGGTAGGCCCCTATACGACCGACCATTCCAGATATACTGTACCGTTCTGGAAGGATGTTCAACAGCGGTACTCACTCAGAAACATGGGGACAAGCACCGGCCCGTAGCATATTACTCTTCCAAACTCGACCCAGTGGCGTTGGGTCACCCTGTTTGCACCCAGATCCTGGCAGCGATATACAATAGTTTGCAAGCTGCTGCCAACATCACTCTACAACAGGATATTATGGTGTATAGCTCCCACTCGGTAATCGCACTATTGGGGCAACTGCAGACTCAGCATCTTACCGCAGCTCGTCAGAATAGGTATGAAATATACCTTTTGAACAATCCACGTCTGACATTTAAATATTGTACCACTATCAATCCAGCCTGTTTTCTTAGCGGTCCCCCGGTCCATGAGGATGCGCCTGGTCACGACTGTTTAGCCTTGATTCAGGAAACTACCACAATAAGGGACGATCTGAGTGATATTCCGTTAGAACAACCTGACATGATTATGTATGTTGATGGCAGTGCATTAGTAAGCCCCACTGGCCGGAGATTGTCCGGTTATGCAATCATAGATCAGGATGGTCTGATTTTAGAAGCAGCAGCTTTCCAGACCCCTTACTCAGCACAACAAGCTGAACTTTTTGCCCTCACCCGTGCATGTATACTTGGGGGAGATCGCCGGGTAAATATCTACACTGACTCCCGATATGCTTTCGGGGTAGTTCATGACTTCGGACAACTCTGGAAGAATAGGGGATTCCTTACCTCGGCTGGTACAGAAATATCCAACCGGGGTTTAGTTAATGACCTACTGCAGGCCCTCCTTCTGCCAGCGCAGATTTCCGTTATTAAATGCGCTGCCCACACGAATGGTACAACCCCAGTTGACGTTGGTAATGAACGAGCAGATCGTGCAGCGCGCACAGCCGCACAAATTCAGCAAGTGATGGTGCCTAAAATGTTAAGTCAGACTAAACGACCTACTATGAATGTGTCTGCTTCTGACAAGCCAATGCCAACCATCCAAGACGTCATAAGGTTACAGGAGGACGCTCCTGAGAGTGATAAACAAATGTGGAAACGGTTAGGTTGTACATATGATTCTGTTTCCTCTTTATGGACCACGCCTGCACATCAGACTTGTATGTCTGATGTGCTGGCTTTATGGGTCATCGAATGTGTACACTTTGCAACTCATTGTGGGGCTCGGGGGACTAGTGATTTGTTGCTGGACACTTGGTGGCACCCTAAAATGCAGGGGTTGGCCCAAAGTATCAGTAATCGGTGTTTGATTTGTCAGCAATATAACACCGGAAAAGGTATCCCTTGTGGGAAGGGGCAAACCCCGTTGCCCAGTGGTCCCTTTGAGACGCTCCAAATGGATTACATTGAGTTGGAAAGGTGTCAATGTTACAAATATGTTTTGGTCATTGTGGATGTGTTCAGCAGATGGGTCGAGGCGTATCCGACTATCGATAATAAAGCTGCTACTGTGGTTAAAGTCTTGATGAGGGAAATCATTCCCCGGTACGGTATACCAGCTCAGTTAAGTTCTGATAATGGGCCTCATTTTATTGGACAAATTAACAAGGAGTTTTGCTCCCAGTTGGGCATACGCCAGCAGTTACACTGTGCTTACAGACCGCAGGCAGCCGGGTTGGTTGAAAGACACAATCAGACCCTCAAAACTAAATTGGCTAAATTAAGAGCAGACACGGGACTGACATGGCTTAAGTTGCTCCCCGTTGCCCTCTTCCAGCTGCGGGTTACACCTGCGGGACCAGCCCGGCTCTCTCCCGCCGAGATTCTTTATGGCAGGCCTCTTAGAACTCCTTGGAGCCTGCAGGTTCCCAGACGGGTTCAGTTTCATCAGATGACTGAGGAAATGACCACCTATGTTCTGGCCCTTACGCAAGTGCTCAAGGAACTCCATGGCCAGGTCCGCGCGGCTCACCAGCCATTGCCCCCAGTACCTAGCTCACTTTCAGTCCAGCCCGGTAGTTATGTAATGGTCAAAAATTGGACTAGGAAGGGGTCGGAGCCGCGATGGGACGGGCCCTTCCAAGTTCTCCTTGCCACCCCCACAGCAGTTAAAGTGGAGGGGCGAAGTGCTTGGGTCCACCTACATCACTGTAAATTGAGCCCATCTCCACTACTGTAAAAGGTCGGATACTAACCTGCCTCCCTTCTCCAGTGCTATTTTACAGGTGTGGAGCATGATGGAGTGGCTACGCATCGTCTGTCTGATATTTGGCCTCACTTCGCTTGGCGTGTTATTGGCGATGGACATGGAAAAGGGGAATATTATGTATCTGTGTAGCCCCAACCAATCTACAAGGATACATCACCTATGCACAGGTGATGTTCTTCACTGCCCCCATATACGAGGACATGGTATCGACTCATGGAAGGTCATCAAAGTTAAGGAGAATGCGGGAGTCATGAAGCAGCTGCACCGGTCCCGGCGATGGGAAGGGAACATTATATGGACATTGCCTTGTTTTTGGAATACATGTAAATTTGATTTTGGATGTGTTAAAAGTGGTACAATAAAGGTAACATCAAGCTGTCAGAAGAGTGTAGGAAGAGACCATGAGAAAGAGAAAGGGACTAGAGAGAGGACGGGGCGTGTGAGAAGGGAAGTACAGCTAGAACGTAGGTTACCGGGAGATACACTTAAGTTAATTAAAGGCCAAACTGAGGAAAACCCGGGTAGTATGAATCTCTTCTACCAGATTTACCACCGTCTGTATGGCCAGGGACGGGTTGTCTGCTACCCGAACCCCGCAGCGGTGTCTAGGTTATTTTCTGTTTCACCGCTTTGGGGCACTCCCCAAACGGTGGTTCATTGTCAGCGTTCCGAGCCATTGCCCGAGCACGTCACTCTTCCTTACGATCCGGATTCAGCACCACCGGCTATTTGCCTTCCCCTCCCTCGGGATAATTCCCATTCACAGTACGATAGGCTGCGACGGTGGAGGGCGTACATACCTAGCCACTTCACTCCCAATAGGGATTCCCGGTCGTACGAGAATTGCTTCAGCAGTGAAGGATATGGCTGTTTGCTGGTAGAGGTGGACACAAATATAACATGTCTGTTTCCCACCTGTACGGACAGGAGGTGCCATATCACCCAGGCGTCTGGCAAATGCGTTTGTTATAGCACCACTTGCGTTCCATTGAACGCTGGCCTCCAGCTCCTTTGTGGCTGGGCGAATGTCTCTCATATCACTGTTGGGACTAGGGCTTTCCGCATTGCTGGGCGGCCCGAATGGGCATTTCAAAATTGGATAAACTGGGCTACTGGGAGGTCCTTACGCAACCGATATACTGATTGTGATGCTAGTCTCCACACGGACCAAGGATACTACTTTTTATTTAATGGTACGGCGACCAACGTTTTGTCACCCCCATTTCCCCGCCGAATTGCTGTAGGGACTCTAGTCCCTACCACAGTCCCCTGCCCTTCGGCGTGGAACCTGCATAATCAGTTAGCACGCCGGGCAGTCTCTGCTGAATTTTGCGAGAACTGGAAAAAACCTCAGGTTCTTGCACCCAACCGGGGCCACTCAGCCGGGTGGGGCATTCTGAGCGTATTGACACTGGGAGGTGTGGGGGGTTCCTTGGCTGTTAGTGATCGGAATTATTTTATTTGCGGCCTTACCATCTTGGGAAATGAAACCTTGGGAGCCCTCGGGGCAATAACTAAGGAGTTGTCTCAGCTACGGTTGTTTGCAATGCAGAACCGGTATGCTCTTGACTATCTTCTGGCCCGTGAGGGTGGGGTATGCGCCATAGTACAGGGCAAGTGTATTATGGGTGTTCAAGACTTGACCGCTAACATCACTAAATTTATGGATCGCATACGGGATCACTTGGACGGGATGCAGGATCCTGGCTCTTGGGGTAACTGGGGATTTGGGGGATGGAAGGACTGGTTGATAAATATGGCCATGTATCTAGTGGTAGCTATCGGCTGCATCTTTGTGGGCCTGGCCATCCTTAAATGTGTGATGGGTAGAATGCGGGGTGCACTGGATCAGATCACCGCCCCAATCACCGAGAAAAAGATTTTAACTGTTAAAATCCATGAGGGTGAAGCAGATGAAGGGGGGCTAAGACAGGAATTGGAAATGCAGCGACGAATCTTTTTAGATGAGGAACCGTAGCTATAGATTGGATAGTTCGGTTATCATGGAATGATAAAAGGAGGGAATGACGAATGTGATATAAAATAGTTACTTTAGAGATACTAGTTAATGTAATGTAGAAATAAGCCACTTTGATTCTTTTAGTTAGGGACAAAGGAATTTGGGACCGCATGGAAAAAGCAGGAAGAGGTGTGTCTATAAGAGTGAGGATGCATTGATAAGGGCCAGAGAAAGGGATTGGAAGTGAGCCAATCAGAATGGATTAAACAGGTCAGGAGGGACCTAGGCTGACCTATGTCCGTCGAGTATGTGAAACTTGATACCATTTGAACTGATTTTGCAGAGATTCCTTTGTCTGTTAGTTCAGTCGTTTTCTGGAGTGTAAGAGGCAGGACGTCCTGTTACATTTCTGTAAGATGATAAAGCTTGCAAGCTAAATAAATAACTTCTGTTTACGTGCGAATCCGTCTCAACTTTTATTGAGGCCAGACTGACAGAGAAAGAAAATAGGAGATCAACAACATAACAGTCTCCCCACTGTGATAATGTTAGGATGTAAAATTAATGATGCAATACAAATCTTATAATGAAACCCTCAGGCTTATGTTGATAAAGTTAAACAGGCATGACAGTTCTTTGACAGCTTGATAGTTATTTACAGCTTTGACAGTTTGTTGACAGCTTGACAGTCCTTTGATAGCTTTGAACTTTTGATAGCTTGACAATTCCAATTGATTTATTCACAATTATGTCTACTTTTGTAACCAAATCACCCTGATCACAGGGTGCTGTGTAACCATATCCAAAGGGCCACCTTACCTCTTCAAAGGATATCCTGGCTATCCACAAGGTTCAGACTTGCTCCTATCAGATCTAATCTGTGTACATTGGCTTTAAACAGCTACCTCACTAAAATTACACAGGTGGTGGCAACTGCTGATTTATGTGGCCAGCTGCCTCCGTGAACATTGGGTGTGTAAGTTATAACCCACCCCCGTTCCCCTGCTCCCAGCTCTTCACACCAATCCACCATAATGGCAGATGCTGAGTTTGGAAGTGGGTCTTCAAATTTTGGGCCTCTGTTGGCATTTTCGCACCTATGGAGAGCCTCCCCAGCTGCGTAAAAATTCAAGCCACTGTGGAACGTGCTGCCATAAGAAACATAAAGGTGAATAGATCAATTTATTAGCGAAGTATATAAATATGAAAACAATAGAAAGATATGGAGATAAGATTCACTGAATTAGGGTGGGAGAAGACTGACATTATGCGCATGCACCAGCATAAACCAGTTGGGCTGAATGCCCTGTTTTCGTGTTTTGTATTCTTTGCAATGTATGATTGCATGTTTTCTCTATAAACTGTAATTCCATATTCTCTTAGCAGTTAATTGCTATTGTTTTGGACATCTGGAAATTTGCATATGTTAGGAAAAATAGTCAAACATTTGCAGTGATCTACACCAGAATTGAGCTTAAATGGTCGAGTTGCTATTGTCTGATACTATGCATGTTTTATATCCAAAACCTATAAGGAAATCTGTGGACTGAGTGAAGGTAGTAAAAGCCATTGTGTACAGGTGGCAGATAAAAATGGTTGTAGATTCACTCACTTTCCCTCACTGTACCTGTAAATGGCCTCGGCTACAAAACCTCAGCAGAACGGCACATGGACAGATCCAACACACTTCAGCACCTACACTGCACCTGTTTAACTGAACTTACCACGGAGAAACGTTCCAGGGCGGGATTCTCCGAGCCTCCGCGCCGAAATCGCGATCGGCGCGGGGGCAGAGAATGGCCGTTGACACCACAATCCGGCGCGAGCAGGGGGTCATTGACAGAGGCCCCCGCGGCAATTCTCCAAGTGTAACTAGCTGAGTTCCCGACGGTGTGGGTCTCTCATGGTCTCACCCATCAGGAACTCGGCGTGGCGACTGCGGACTCAGTCAGCGGCCGCCCTGGTAGGGGGCAGGGGGATACTTCACCGGGAGGCGCCTCACAGATGGCCAGACTATCAATTGGGGGCCACCGATTCGCGGGCGCACACCATCTCGGTGGGGCCTATCTTTTTGGTGCCAGTCCGCGGTGTGGGCCCGCCATGTCGTGCAGCCACCGTGCGCATGCGCGGACCCCGACCAGAAGTGCAGGGCCCTGTATCGGCAGCCGGAGCTGCAAGGACTACTCTGGGGCCCTGCGAGCCCCCTTCAGGCAGGAGAATCACTCTGGACTTTCTTCTGGAAAGTCCAGAGTGATTTGCCCACATTTTGACACTGGAGTGGGGACATAGACCCATTATAGGAGAATCCCGCCCCCAATTCCTGTCGAAAATCATCCCACTTGTTGAGACACAAACTCCCAACACTGCAGAATCACTTCACCCGCACCCCAACAGCTGAAGCTGCTCCTCCGAGTAGGTAAACAAACACATACGGTAGCCTTGTGGTTAGCACTGTTGTTTCACAGCACCAGGGTCCCAGGTTCGATTCCTGGCTTGGGTCACTGACTGTGCGGAGTTTGCACGTTCTCCCCACTTGTCTGCGTGGGTTTCTTCGGGTGCTCCGGTTTCCTCCCACAAGTCCCGAAAGACGTGCTGTTAGGTGATTTGGACATTCTGGGTTCTCCCTCTGTCTACCCGAACAGGTGCCGGAGTGTGGCGACTAGGGGCTTTTCACAGTAACTTAATTGCAGTGTTAATGTAAGCCTACTTGTTACACTAATAAAGATGATTATTATTATTATATTCCCAACCACATGGAAACATACGCCCCTTCTCCAGACCAAAAAACAACACCCACTCCCCATGCAGGAACTCACAAACACCCACTCTCCCAAACACACAAACCCTCCCTCACAGAAACACAACCACCCCCTCATAGAAACACACTCACCCCCTCACACACACACCCTCACACAAACACACTCAGCCCTCACAGAAACACACACACACCCTCACAGAAACACACTCGCCCCCTCACAGAAACACACAAACCCTCCCTCACAGAAACACACCCACCCCCTCATAGAAACACACTCACCCCCTCACAGAAACACATACACACCCTCACAGAAACACACTCACCCCCTCACAGAAACACACAAACCCTCCCTCACAGAAACACACCCACCCCCTCACAGAAACACACTCAGCCCTCACAGAAACATACTCACCCCCTCAAAGGAACACACTCACCCAAACACACAAACCCTCCCTCACAGAAACACACCCACCCCCTCATAGAAACACACTCACCCCCTCACAGAAACACACACACCCTCACAGAAACACACTCAGCCCTCACAGAAACACACTCACCCCCTCAAAGGAACACACTCACCCCCTCACAGAAACACACTCAGCCCTCACAGAAACACACCCACCTCCTCACAGAAACACACTTACCCCCTCAAAGGAACACACTCACCCCCTCACAGAAACACACTCAGCCCTCACACAAACACACTCACCCCCTCAAAGGAACACACTCACCCCCTCACAGAAATACACCCACCCCTTCACAGAAACACACTCAGCCCTCACAGAAACACACTTACCCCTTCTCCAGACCAAAAAACAACACCCACTCCCCATGCAGGAACTCACAAACACCCACTCTCCCAAACACACAAACCCTCCCTCACAGAAACACACACACACCCTCACAGAAACACACTCACCCCCTCACAGAAACACACAAACCCTCCCTCACAGAAACACACCCACCCCCTCATAGAAACACACTCACCCCCTCACAGAAACACACACACACCCTCACAGAAACACACTCACCCCCTCACAGAAACACACAAACCCTCCCTCACAGAAACACACCCACCCCCTCACAGAAACACACTCAGCCCTCACAGAAACACACTCACCCCCTCAAAGGAACACACTCACCCAAACACACAAACCCTCCCTCACAGAAACACACCCACCCCCTCATAGAAACACACTCACCCCCTCACAGAAACACACACACCCTCACAGAAACACACTCAGCCCTCACAGAAACACACTCACCCCCTCAAAGGAACACACTCACCCCCTCACAGAAACACACTCAGCCCTCACAGAAACACACCCACCTCCTCACAGAAACACACTTACCCCTCAAAGGAACACACTCACCCCCTCACAGAAACACACTCAGCCCTCACACAAACACACTCACCCCCTCAAAGGAACACACTCACCCCCTCACAGAAATACACCCACCCCTTCACAGAAACACACTCGGCCCTCACAGAAACACACCCACCTCCTCACAGAAACACACTCACTCCCTCAAAGGAACACACTCAACACCTCACAGAAACACACTCAGCCCTCACAGAAACACACCCACCTCCTCACAGAAACACACTCACCCCCTCACAGAAACACACTCAGCCCTCACAGAAATACACCCACCTCCTCACAGAAACACACCCACCTCCTCACAGAAACACACTCACCCCCTCAAAGGAACACACTCACCCCCTCACAGAAACACACTCAGCCCTCACAGAAACACACCCTCCTCCTCACAGAAACACACTCACCCCCTCAAAGGAACACACTCATCCCCTCACAGAAACACACTCACCCCCTCAAAGGAACACACTCACCCCCTCACAGAAACACACTCAGCCCTCACACAAACACACTCACCCCCTCAAAGGAACACACTCACCCCCTCACAGAAACACACTCAGCCCTCACAGAAACACACCCACCTCCTCACAGAAACACACTCAGCCCTCACAGAAATACACCCACCTCCTCACAGAAACACACTCAGCCCTCACAGAAACACACACACACCCTCACAGAAACACACTCAGCCCCTCAAAGGTACACACTCACCCCCTCACAGAAACACACTCAGCCCCTCAAAGGAACACACTCACTCCCTAACAAAACACACTCAGGCCTCACAGAAACACACACACACCCTCACAGAAACACACTCAGTCCTCACAGAAACACACCCACCTCCTCACAGAAACACACTCACCCCCTCACAGAAACACACACACCCTCACAGAAACACACACTCAGCCCTCACAGAAACACACCCACCTCCTCACAGAAACACACTCAGCCCTCAGAGAAACACACACACACACACCCTCACAGAAACACACTCAGCCCCTCACAGAAACATACTCACCCCCTCACAGAAACACACACACACCCTCACAGAAACACACTCATCCCTCACAGAAACACACCCACCTCCTCACAGAAACACGCTCACCCCCTCACAAAAACACGCTCACCGCCTCACAAAAACACACTCAGCCCTCACAGAAACACACTCAGCCCTCACTGAAACACACTCATCCCCCTCACAGAAACACACTCACCCCCTCACAGAAACACACTCACCCCCTCGCAGAAACATGCTCACCCCCTCACAAAAGCATACTCACCCTCCTCACAAAAACACACTCACCCCCTCACAGAAACACGCTCACCCCCTCACAAAAACACACTCACGCCCCTCACAGAAACACACTCACCCCCTCACAGAAACACACTCAACCCACCTCACAAAAACACAGCCACCCCCCTCCCAGAAACACACCCTCTCATAGAAACACACCTATCCTTCCCTTTAGAAACACAGGCACCTTCAACTCGACTATGTTTCTTCATAGTCAAGTGCTGCCCTGCTGGTGATATCCACTTCCTGCTAAAATACTGAATCAAGATCATATTATCCTGCTCATGGTAGGTAGTAAATATTCCATGGTCCCAGCCAAAGAGCGGAGACATTCTCCTCATGTCAACGTTTAACTCCCGATCACTACCACCATCACCAAACAGATCAGCTGGTCACTTATCTCACTGCTATATGTGGGATCTTGCTGCTTTCTACAATATATCAGTGATCACACTTTAAAAGATATTTAATTAGCTGCAAAGCACAATGGTGCTGAGGACGCTTAATAAACACAAGTTTTCTTGGAGGTGCTTCCAGTCCCTTTCCTCTCTCCACCTCCACCCCCCAGCAAACAAGTAGGAACCATTTTAAACTTTGCAAAGTTTCTGTTAAAAGTTGCATCAAATCATTTGTTGATCATTCAGCCCTTCGAGTTAGTCTACCATTCAATTGGTTCATGGTTCATTGCTTTAAGATAAAGAGAGATATGTTTTTGAAGAATAAAGTAATGAAGGGTTGAGGGGCGGGATTCTGCGGGAATTGGCGGGGCGGGCAACTCCGGCGGGATGGAGTGGCGTGAACCACTCCGGCGTCGGGCCGCCCCAAAGGTGAGGAATCCTCCGCAGTGCCTGCAGTAAACTGCGGCTTTAATCAACTAGAACAGTGCCTGCCTGCGACTGATCTGTTAGTGGGAGCCGCCTACAGGGAGACTGCTCTTTATACATCCCCTCAAGGGGAGGAGCCAGGGGCAGAGCCCACACAGGCCCCAACATGCTACATCATAGGTAATACCTTACAATGGTCCATAGGTGGAGCCCACATGGGCAACAGCGTAATACAGATATGCACATGGTGACTTGTTACAGCAATACATTCACCACAGGAAGATTTAATTTTGAACTATAAAAGCATCAACTCTCTGCCGGGGGTCTGCACCAGTAAAGGGACAGAAGGAGGAGACCGAAAAGAAGGCCAAGGAGGAAGATTGGAATGAATGAGTTTCGGAACTGCAAAGAGGAAACCACTGCATCTTCGTTCTGCAAAGTTATTTCAATGCAGGCCCTGTGAAGACCCCTGAAAGGGGGACACAGAGACCTGCTCCCTCCCAACACCGATTGATACATGTGGGCTTTGTCTGAATAAATACCAAGCTCCGAGACTCAGGTATTTGCCCAGACTGATATAGATGGATTAGCAAAACCACGACTGCAGGAAAACAATGAGGATCTTTGTGGTTTGAGTCAGCTCTGCAGACTGTTCTGTGCGCACAGTGAGACCTGGGGGAATGGAATCTGAAAGTGTATGGTTCGCATCGAAAGGGAGCTATTCAGACTCAAGGGATCAGAAAGAAATTTATCCTAATAAATACCAGAAACATCAGCTGTCAGCTTTTTATAGTTAGGAATATACTGCAGCACTCACTAAATGTTTCAAGGCACAAGGTACAAAGATCCTTGTTGAGCAAGGCTGCTAAGGTTGAATGTTATCATGAGATGGACTCTATTATAACTTGAATGGGTTATCAAAAACAGATACCATCTCCTTCAATGAACGCTTCCTGCAACTTAAACAAGGCTATGACCACGTTCTCTGATGCTGCATTCGCATACAGTTCCACTTTAAATTCAGAGTTTATTCTCCGAGGCACTGTTCTGAAATGAATTACTGTACCATTTTTACTTTAATGCAATCCATGACTGAGAACAGGAACAACAAGTTGTATTTATATAATGCCATTGCAAAATGCCCCAAGATGCTACAGGGCTACATAAGAGGACAGGTGACCAGAAATATGGTCAAACAGCTCGGCTTTAAGGAGCCTTTGAAAGAAGGCAAGGTGGAGGTCTTCAGGGAATAAATAGACAGCACAATGCGTGGCTATCAATGGAGGGACGGAGGAAGTCAGGAATGCACAAGAGACAAGAATTAGGGTAATGAAAAGTTGTTTGAGGATTACAGAGGGATGAGACCATGAGGGGTTTGAACACAAGGGTGAGAAATTTAAATTTGAGGCATTATTGGATTGGGAACCAATTTAAGTCAGCGAGCAGGGGGTGAATATACAGAAGGGGTTATTTGTAAATATTGCAACCCTGGGTGGAGTCTGAACATCGGGCGGTTGAGTCAGGGAATCAGGCCCATCCTAACGAAGCTCTGTTCCAGAAACTGACCGTCGCAAATTTACCCCCTAAAACATCCCAAGGGGTTTCACTGAAAGTAAACAGGGAGTTGGGTTTTGGAATATTAAAGACAGCTTTGTGTCAACCTTAGCTCAGTGGTAACATACTCACCTGTGAGTCAGAAGGTTCTGCATTCAAGATCCACTTCAGAAACCAGAGAACAAATCTAAGCTGACACGACAGTGCAGTCTTAGGGCAGCACGGTAGCAGAGGTGGATAGCACTGAGGCTTCACAGCGCCAGGGTCCCAGGTTCGATTCCCCGCTGGGTCACTGTCTGTGTGAAGTCTGCACATTCTCCCCGTGTCTGCGTGGGTTTCCTCCGGGTGCTCGGGTTTCCTCCCACAGTCCAAAGACGTGCAGGTTAGGTGGATTGGCCATGGTAATTTGCCCTTAGTGACCAAAAAGATAAGGAGGGGTTATTGGGTTACGGGGCTGTTTAGCACAGGGCTAAATCGCTGGATTTGAAAGCGGACCAAGGCAGGCCAGCAGCACGGTTCAATTCCCGTAACAGCCTCCCCGAACAGGCGCCGGAATGTGGCGACTAGGGGCTTTTCACACTAACTTCATTGAAGCCTCCTTGTGACAATAAGCGATTTTCTTTTCATTTTCATTTCAAGTGAGGGCTTAAGTGGGTCGGTGCAGACTCGATTGGCCAAAGGGCCTCCTTCTGCGCTGTATGTTCTATGTTCTTGCAGGGATGCTGCAATATCAGCAGTGTCATTTTTCAGATGAGGTGCTAAACCTGGGCCTCATTTTCCCTCTCACCAACTCAGTGAATGATACTCTTTGATCTGCCTGAATCTTGTTAGTGTGTGGTGAACCACGTATGGCTACGTAAGGCTGTTGTATAAAGGTCGCCCCTCCCTCGCTCTTCGCGAACCTCACCCCAGACTGTAAGCCCGTCGCCACCTGGAGCAGACGGTACAGTGCTCAGGACAGGGCCTTCATAAGATCAGAGGTTCAACGGCTCCTGGAGGAAGGGATCATCGAGGCTAGTAACAGCCCCTGGAGAGCGCAAGTGGTGGTCGTCAGGACCGGGGAGAAGATCCGGATGGTAGTTGACTACAGTCAGACGACCAACTGGTACATGCAGCTCGATGCGTACCCCCTCCCGCGCATATCTGACATGGTAAACCAGATTGCGCAGTATCGAGTCTTCTTGAGGTAGACTTGAAGTCCGCGTACCACCAGCTCCCTATCCGGCTGGAAGACCGCCAGTACACTGCCTTCGAGGCAGATGGCCGCCTCTTCCATTTCCTCTGGGTCCCCTTTGGCATCACCAACGGGGTTTCGGTCTTCCAACGAACAATGGACCGAATGGTGGACCAGTACGAGCTGCGGGCCACGTTCCCGTACTTGGATAATGTCACCATCTGCGGCCATGACCTGCAAGACAATGCGTGAACCTAGACAAATTCCTCCGCACCGCCCAACTCCTAATTTAACCTACAATAAGGAGGAATGCGTTTTCCGCACAACACGGCTAGCCATCCTCGGCTATGTCGTGGAAAATGGTGTACTAGGGCCCGACCCCGACCGTATGCGCCCCCCTTCTCCAGCTCCCCCTTCCCCACTGCCCCAAGGCCCTGAAACGATGCCTGGGGTTTTTCTCGCATTATGCCCAGTGGGTCCCCAACTACGCGGACAAGGCCCGCCCACTCATTAAGTCCACCATTTTTCCCCTGATGGCTGAGGCCCGCTTGGCTTTCAACCGCATCAGAGCCGACATTGCCAAGGCCACGATGCACGCTGTGGATGAATCCCTTCCATTCCAGGTTGAGAGCGATGCGTCTGACTTTGCCCTGGCCGCTACCCTCAACCAGGCAGGAAGGCCTGTCGCCTTTTTTTCCCGTACCCTCCGTGCCTCTGAGATTTGACTCTCCTCCGTCGAGAAGGAGGCACAAGCCATTGTGGAAGCTGTGCGACACTGGAGGCATTACCTGGCCGGCAGGAGATTCACTCTCCTCACAGACCAACGGTCAGTTGCCTTCATGTTTAATAATACACAGCGGGGCAAGATTAAGAACGACAAGATTTTGCGGTGGAGAATCGAGCTCTCCACCTATAACTACGACATCTTGTATCACCCTGGGAAGCTCAATGAGCCCCCAGATTCCCTGTCCCACGGTATATGCGCCAGAGTGCAAAAAGACCGGTTACGGGCCATCCACAACGACCTCTGTCACCCGGGGGTCACCCGGCTTCTTCACTTCGTCAAGGCCCGCAACCTGCCCTACTCCACTGAGGATGTCAGGGCTGTGACCAAGATTTGCCAAATCTGTGCAGAGGGCAAGCCGCACTTCTATCGGACGGACAAGGCTCACCTGGTGAAGGCCTCCCGCTCTTTTGAACTCCTCAGCATGGACTTCAAAGGGCCACTCCCCTCCAGTGAGTGGTTACAAATGTGAGGTAATGCATTTTGGAAGGTCTAATGCAGGTAGGGAATATACAGTGAATGGTAGAACCCTCAAGAGTATTGAAAGTCAAAGAGATCTAGGAGTACAGGTCCACAGGTCATTGAAAGGGGCAACACAGGTGGAGAAGGTAGTCAAGAAGGCATACGGCATGCTTGCCTTCATTGGCCGGGGCATTGAGTATAAGAATTGGCAAGACATGTTGCAGCTGTATAGAACCTTAGTTAGGCCACACTTGGAGTATAGTGTTCAATTCTGGTCGCCACACTACCAGAAGGATGTGGAGGCTTTAGCGAGGGTGCAGAAGAGATTTACCAGAATGTTGCCTGGTATGGAGGGCATTAGCTATGAGGAGTGGTTGAATAAACTCGGTTTGTTCTCGCTGGAACGAAGGAGGTTGAGGGGAGACCTGATAGAGGTCTACAAAATTATGAGGGGCATAGACAGAGTGGATAGTCAGAGGCTTTTCCCCAGGGTAGAGGGGTCAATTACTAGGGGGCATAGGTTTAGGGTGAGAGGGGCAAGGTTTAGAGTAGATGTACGAGGCAAGTTTTTTACGCAGAGGGTAGTGGGTGCCTGGAACTCGCTACCGGAGGAGGTGGTGGATGCAGGGACAATAGTGACATTTAAGGGGCATCTTGACAAATACATGAATAGGATGGGAATAGAGGGATACGGACCCAGGAAGTGTAGAAGATTGTAGTTTAGTCGGGCAGCATGGTCGGCACGGGCTTGGAGGGCTGAAGGGCCTGTTCCTGTGCTGTACATTTCTTTGTTCTTTGTCCACTGACCGTAATGTGTACTTTCTCAACGTTGTTTTTTTTTTAATATATTTTTTTATTAAAGTTTTGCAAAGTTTTTCATAATAATTGTAATAATCCTAACACAGCAAAATAGAGTGAACATTAACATAGTGCAAAAAGAGAATATACAATAGCAATTGAAGAGCCTCAGACTTCCCACACCCTCCCAACGGAGCACTCACCCCCACTCCCCTACGGGTTGCTGCTGCTGCTGACGTTTTAATTTTCCCTGAGAAGCCATCGGACGGTATTATGCCCCCGCTCAACAGCAGCAGCTCTGTACACTTGGCAAAATTATTTACACAGATAAGTAGGCATCTGTTCGTGGTGTTGTCGTCCTTTGCTTGTCCCAGACGGAGTTCGCTGCCGTTATCGTCTCGTTCCGCTTCTGCGCACTTCCGCTTCTGCGGCCCTCCCGTCTTCCCCGTTTTCTCTGTTCCTGTGGACGTTAAGTTTGTTAACGTTTCCCTGCCTCCCCCCTCCCCCTCCCTGGCTCTCCTCTATTGTTCCGTCTCTCCCCTCAGCCACCCCCCACCCCCACCCCCCACCCCCCCCCCCCCCACCCCCCCGCGGCTCGTCTTTCCTTCCTCTGAGATTTAGCTGTGTCCCCCCCGTCCCTCCCCTCCCGGTTTATCCCTCCCTCTCATGCTTTGGCTACTTTCCCCTGTTTCTTGGCTACCTGGCTAATCTTCTGCTTGTTCGTTGGCCACAAACAGGTCCCGGAACAATTGGGTGAATGGCTCCCACGTTCTGTGGAAGCCGTCGTCGGACCCTCGGATGGCGAATTTGATTTTCTCCATTTGGAGAGATTGCGAGAGGTCGGACAGTCAGTCTGCAGCTTTGGGTGGTGCTGCTGACCGCCAGCCAACAGGATTCTACGGCGGGCGATCAGGGAGGCAAAGGCAAGGACGTCCGCCCTCCTCCCCAGGAATAGATCTGGCTGGTCTGAAACCCCGAAGACCGCCACTTTCGGGCATGGCTCCACCCTCACCCCCACCACCTTGGACATTGCCTTGAAGAAGGCTGTCCAGTACTCCACAAGTCTGGGGCAGGACCAGAACATGTGGGCGTGGTTGGCTGGGCCTCCTTGGCACCGCTCACATCTATCCTCCACCTCCGGGAAGAACCTACTCATACCGGTTCTTGTTAAGTGGGCTCTATGTACCACTTTTAGTAGCGTCAGGCTGAGCCTTGCGCACATGGAGGTGGAGTTGACCCTATGCAGTGCTTCGCTGCTGAGTCCCCACCCTATTTCGATCCCCAGGTCCTCCTCCCACTTCATTCTTGTTGCGTCCAGTACGGTGTCGGCCCCTTCTACCAGTCGGTCATACATGTCACTAGTTACCTTTATCTAGTATGCTTGCATCCAGTAACTCTTCCAGTAGTGTCTGTCGTGGTGGTTGTGGGTATGTCCCTGTCTCCTTTCGTAGGAAGTTTTTTAGTTGCAGGTGCCTTAGCTCGTTCCCCCTGGCTGGCTGGAATTTCTCTGTCAGTTTGCCCAGTGTTGTGATCCTGCCATCCGTGTATAGGTCCCTGACTGTCAGTGTCCCTCCATCTTTTTAAAGGTGGTGTCAGTCAGCACTGGTGTGAACCTATGGTTGTCGCAGATGGGAGCTTTACCCGACATTCTGGTCAGGCCAAATTGCTGCTGTAGTTGGTTCCAGGACTGGAGAGTGGCTATCACCACCGGGCTGCTGGAGTGTTTTTTGGGTGGGGATTGGAGCGCCACCTTGGCGAGGGCCCAGAGGGAGGTCCCCATGCAGGAGGCCTCTTCCGCGCATACCCATTCGGCTTCTGGCTCCTTGATCCATCCCCTTATTCGCTCGGCCGTCGCCGCCCAGTGGTAAAGTTGTAGGTTTGGGAGGGCAAGTCCCCCTTGAGTTTGTTTTTTGTGAGACCTTCTTTGTGATCCCAGCATTCTTCCCCCACCCCCCATACGAACGCCATGACTAGTTTGTCTAGTGCTTTGAAAAAGGCCTTGGGGATGTAGATCGGGATGGCTCTGAATAGGAAGAGGTACCTGGGCAGCACGTTCATTTTGATCATCTGGACTCTCCCCGCGAGGGAGAGTGGGAGTGTGTTCCATCTTTGCAGGTCCTTTTTTACTTCCTCTGTCAGACTGGTGAAACTTTTGTAAAGCTTTTGTCATCTGTTCGAATAAGGTATCCTTATCAGTAAACTGAACTCCTGTGAAAACCAGGCGCCTATCCATGTTGCTCACTCGAGCACAGTCAAGTAATTTAAAGGCCAACACAGACTGTGGAAATTCCAGGTTGTGTTTCTGCAGCCTTTTATATAGTCTGTCAAATTCCATTATATAGTCTTCCATGGAGATATCCTCCATTTTCCGGAACTTATCAAAATCCGACTATGCTTCATACGCACTTAACAAGCCAACTTTCTTATAAATCTTATCCATATAATGTAATAAAGTCTCCAGACCTTCTTCTGAGTCTAATTCTTCCAATTCCAGCTCAGAAAGCACTTTGTTTTGGATTTTACTGCCATATGGTAGAGAAAGAATCAATGCCATACCTTGTTTTCTCCTTCCCAAAGCAGTTACCTTAGTCCACATAACTACTGCACTTCTCCATTGGTCGTACGACTCCCTTTCAGAAAATAAGGGAGGATAGTCATATCCAGCCATCTATATCCTCGGTTCAGCCATATATCCCTTTTTTTTTCTCACTCACTCCTTGGTTTGATCTGGAAAAGTTGTATCTTTCAACCCTTCACATTTACACAGCAACCATCCTCTGCTACCAATTATTAGACGTTTTAGTTGCTGTGATATGAAGAGTCAAAAGTTCTGTTCCTTTTTCACCAACACACATTTATTTAATTCCAACAGACTTTGCACAAAACTCTAACTACACATCACCTGACAGAGGCCACCTGAAGCCCCTTTACATATCAGTGCCAATTAATAGACACTTAACATAAATGAGACAACTAATTGCAATGAAATGAAAATCGCTTATTGTCACAAGTAGGCTTCAAATGAAGTTACTGTGAAAAGCCCCTAGTCGCCACATTCCGGCGCCTGTTCGGGGAGGCTGGTGCGGGAATTGAACCGTGCTGCTGGCCTGCCTTGGTCTGCTTTCAAAGCCAGCGATTTAGCCCTGTGCTAAACAGCCTCTTATGTCTCTTAACCCATTACTTAACAGTATATATGTTCACTATTGTTCTACTGTTCTAGTACTATCATTATCTCCACTGTTGTATATACTTACTGTTATTGCTGTTCTGTTATTGGTTGTTGCTGTTGTACTGTTGGAATGTTGTTATTGGTGCTGCTGTTGGCTCCGCCTGTGGCTCCGCCCCTCTGAGGAGGTAAATAGCCCGTCGATCTGGGGCAGTCTTGCAGTGCAAGAGGAGCTACAGGTTGGCACACTTTTAGTCTATGAAAGCATTGGTTCACTACTACTCAGCATCTCGACTGAATTGGTGTCCATCATAGTGTTCCAGTGCAAAGGGTTGTCCCGGTTGAGTGTTTCAGACTGGCACCTTCCAAAGACCAGGACCATGTGCTGAGTGACGCACTAAAGCTTGCGGCAGCCACCGCAGAGACACAATCCGGGAAGGTCACTCTCGAAGACTTTTCAGCCATAGCGAACTGAGGGGCTGGGAATTGTATACACCCCCTTTGGGCTATATGACTTATGTTGAATCAGTGCGTCACAATAGTATTGAAGCACATCAGAGTGCAACATGATCGATATAGACAACTTTAATGCCTTTGCACCATTCGTACTGGCCATTGTGAAATGTCTGTAATGTTTCTTTGACTATATTGAAGCACCTCAGTGTGCAACATAATGTATGGAGAGAACCTAAATGTTATTGCACTTTGTGCGATGGCCATTTTGAAATGTTTGTAATCTTCTTTCAGATATTGTACAGATAAAGTCTATTTTTGCAAAAAAAATAAGAAGAAAAATTCAAAGAAGAGCGGGAGAGCTCTCCCGAGTATCTTGGCCAAATATTTACCCCTCAATTAACATTGCCAAAAAGAGTTTCTGCACACAGTGAGCAGGATTCTCCCTTTCTGAGACTAAGTATTGACCCCAACGCAGAATCCGTAGACTTTTACGACAGAAAAACTGCCGCCGCACCTGGACCAATTCCGCTACCGCTGAGGGGCTAGCACCGTTGCCCTGCATGGAACGCACTCGATTCCAATGAAAAACAGTGCGAGATTCATCGGGTATATGATTGACTCAGGAAGTTGACAAGCTGCAGCTGCACATACACATTATAATCCCCACACACACTCATCCCAGCCAACGAGATGGCACTGGTTGCGCTGGAGCGCGCCCATGCAGCTGATGGGTCGGCTGGGGTGGCCTTTGGGGGACACCTATACGACCCGTGGCACTAAGTTCAAAGTGGGCTGTGAGCGGCACGCGCAGCCGGCTGTGGCAATGGTGTTCCCTGCCCGTCCATCCTGACCCCACTGCCCACCTCCTGGCCACCCCCCACTACTCTCCGGGTCGGGCCGCGAATGATATGTAAACGGTGTCTACTGTAAGTGTGTTCCGGAACACATTGACGCCGCTGTCGAGGTGCTGGAGCATTGCGGCTTGACATCAAATCGGCGCCTGCCACGATTTCGGCGGCGCAATTTCCCCCCAATTGCATTTCCCAATTTTGCCGTCGGCTAAACGGAGAATCCCACCCAGGGACTTTTCTGTTTGTGGGACCCAGCTTTGCACAAATTGCCTTTTCCCACAATACAATAGTGACATTGTACATTCAACGCTGCTTCAATGTCTGTGAAGAGCTGTGCAAAGGTCTGAAGTTATGAAAAGTGGGATATAAATATCGGTTATTTTTGGGATTGACATTGCAAAATGTTGGGCTCGATTCTCCGACTGCCGATGCCGAAATCGCATTTGGCGATTGGCCGGAGAATCCCTTTTGACGGCAAAATTGGGGGCGGCGCCTGTTTTTAGACGCTCCGCCCCCTCCAAATCGGCATCATCGGAGAGTACCCCCACATGCCGTTGGGATGGCCTCAGGACGTCACCTGAAGGTTCTCCCCCGATGCTCCGCCCCCGATGGACTGACTTCCCGACGGCGTGGATCACTTGTGGTCTGAGGTTTCGTCAACCTTGCTTGGCGGTTGCGGACTGTGTCTAGCGCCGCCACAGTCGGGGGGCGGAGAGCTGTGCCACTGACCGGGGGGGGGGGGCTTCGGCAGGGGCCGGGGGGACTGGTGAGTGGTGGCGAGGGGGGTTACAAGGGGCATTATCTGTCAGGCCGGATCCGCGCGGGGCCTGGGACCATGTTGCACGGCGAGACTGCTGCAGGTCGCCGCCGTGTGCATGCACGGCCACGGACCCGCCAATTCTCCATCCGTATCTGCAGGTAAAGCCGGGGGCTTTATGTGCCGCAGCTGCTAGCCCCCCACCGGGTGGAGCATCGGTGCAGAGGCGGTGCCGACAGTTTGGTGATAATATTAGACACTTCCTCCGACATAGCCTCAAAATTGGTGAATCGAGCCCATTGTTTCTGGCTACAGTATAGAGATTATTACATTTTTTTTGAAAAAGGTTGTGTGCCTGGATAGAGTTTACTGCATGCTGCACACTTTCAATTATACTATTACCTAACTGGATGCATCTGGTTCAATGGTCATAAGTGACCAAAACAATAAGAACTGGCGCTGGTAGTGTCAAATCGCCATTTTTTCATTTCATTTCATAATCTTTATTGTCACAAGTAGGCTTACATTGCAATGAAGTTACTGTGAAAAGCCCGGAGTCGTCACACTCCGGCGCCTGTTCGGGTACACAGAGGGGGACTTCAGAATGTCCAAGTTACCGAACAGCACGTCTTTCGGGACTAGTGGGAGGAAACCGGAGCACCCGGAGGAAACTCACACGGAAACGGGGAGAATTAGCAGACTCCACACAGACAGTGACCCAGCCGGGAATCAAACCTGGGACCCTGGCGCTGTGAAGACACAGTGCTAACCGTTATGTTACCATGCTGCCCACCTCAGTTGATAGAACAGATCAAAGTTAAAAGGGGCATGACTTTCAAGGGAGAAGGAGTGTTTGCTAAAACAATTAAGAAAGGTTTCACAAACAAATGGCATGAAGTCAAATGCTAAGTGTGTTAATATGTATCGGTTGACTTTCGATCTGAGCAGTGTGATAAAACTAAGTACATACTTTGGGGAGTATTTTTAATTGAATCTACTTGTGAGGAACCTTGACTGCATCAGGGGAAATGCAGGTTTTACATCTGATTTTCCTCTCCATTGATGTCAACAGAAAGGAACATTGGGCTAAATTTTGTTGAGGCATTGGTATTGCCACCTGTCCGCTAGTGATCCTGAATATTGTCCAGGCGTTGCTGCATTTGCACAAAACAGTCAGTGTCCAAATGCAGCAAGGCCTGGACAATATCGAGGCTTGGGTTGGCATGTGGCAAGTTACATTCATGCCACACAAGTGCCAGGCAAAGACCATCTCCTACAAGGGAGGATCTAACTATCGCCCTGGACATAGGGCAGCATGGCAGCACAGTGGTTAGCACAGTTGCTTCACAGCTCCAGGGTCCCAGGTTCGATTCCTGGCTTGGGTCACTGTCTGTGCGGAGTCTGCACGTTCTCCTCCGGGTCTTCCGGTTTCCTCCCACAGTCCAAAGATATGCAGGTTAGGTGGATTGGCCACGCTAAATTGCCAGAAGATACATGGGGACACCGCCACCTGGACGTTCCCCTCCAAGTCACTCACCACTTCGTCTTGGAAATATATCCCTGTTCCTTCACTGTCGCTGGGACAAAATCCTGGAACTCTTTCCCTAACAGCCCTGTGGGTGTACCTACACCACAGGGACTGCAGCGGTTCAAGAAGGCAGCTCACCACCACCAATGGTAATTAGGGATGGGCACCAAATGCTGGCCTAGCCAGCGAGGGCCGCATCCCATAAAAATGGATTTTTTAAAAAGAGCTGGTGAGAGGCCCACGCTGACTCTTTACAGGAAGGCCCAGCACATTACACACTATTCAGGTAGTGGTGAGGACAGTGGTAAGCCTGCCCCTGGAATCAAGAGCCCAGGGGCGGAGGCCTCGCATTCAGAGAGCTGTCAGCTAATCAGAGGCCGGCGGCTCCTGTGTGCACCAGTGCCACAGAGTGGACCGTGGCTGCTGCCCGGTGAACAGGATAATGGAGCACCCAGGCCACAGGACTGTAGTTTGGGGGCAGCAGCTTCACAGGGTGGGTGGCATGAGGAGAGGGTTGCAAATGAGTTGGCAGAAAGGGCAGGGTGGTGGCTCTCAGCAGGCCCCGCCTTGCCGATGACCCTTGATTAGGCACTAAGTGATAAGCTGGCCACGGAGTCTTACTTGTCGTGCAGGGCACATGGTGACAGGCCGCTGGCAGTGGGACTAATACCTGCGCTGGTGGGGTGGGGCTCTTAAGTAGTCCTTGATTGGTCACTTGAGGACCTCAATTGGTGCCGAGGAGAATAGGTCAACCATGAACCCCCAGATTTGCCGCCAATGACAGTACAAGATTCTGGCTATTTAGGCAAGCATGAAACCAGAATTTCAACCAATCCCTTTTTGGTTTCTCAACTGGAAAGTTAGGTTGAAATCACCCTCCATGTCATAACTGGAGCACAATCAACATAATGTACACAATGAAGCAAGCAGCACAGTAATAAGGATAAATTATCCATTTCAGTAGTTATGGGCGTAATCAAACAGGATTAGCGGGGTCGTTCCCGCCGCTGCTATTTAACGGCACTCTGGTTATGTTTAATGCCCCGGTGGGGAACACCCCCCATCCCGCCCGGAGGATGAGCCACAAGGCAGCCAGTGCTGCCTGGGATGAGGTGGTGACAGCAGTCAGCTCGGGCAGTGTGACCAGGAGGACTGACCTCCAGTGTCGGAAGAAAGGGTCAACAACCTACACATGGCAGCACGAGTGAGGAGACACCAATGCCCCACGTCCCCCAAGGGAGAATTCCCTCAGGCGACCCCCAACCCTCCCTCCATCTGCCCTCCCCCTTCAGCACGCCCTCCACCCATCTCTTCAACCCTTCTTCCACCCCAACCCACCCCCCACAACTGTGAACCACATGTGTGACTAGTGATGCCCTCTCTGTGTCTCCTCAAGAAATGCTCTCCCATAATCGGCCGGAGAGGGCCCAGACTGGCGGTGGGGTGCTGGACTTGAGAATCCTCACCTCCTTCGAGGAGAGTGCCCTGGAGGTGGCTGGTGTGGCTGCGGACCCGCGTGGAGTCTGACGGACGCCGCAGAGGTGAGGGACTACCAGGCTCGACCCGGATGACCTGTCAGACGTGAGTTGTCATTGCCTTACTGACTGACCCATCCCTCCCACTGACCACACGTCCATTCTCCTGCAGGTCCTACAGCCGACGGCCCATCCCGGACAGCCCCCTCTCCTGACTCCGAGGAGAACACCTCAGAGAGCTCCGAGGATGCAACTGTTATAGTCGCGGCATATCTGTCATCCCCACCCTCCACTAGCGCAGAAACACACACCTCAGTAAGAAATGTTAATGGTCAGGCTTCTGGGACACAATCTGGTGAGCACCACACTGCTGATGATGTACATCGAGTTGATGCAGCATTCAGAGGTCTGTTTGATCCCTGGACCCAGCTGGGTCCCAACCTGAAGCTGAGTCTCTGGAACAGAGTTACCCGGGGCTGATGGGGATGATAGAGACTAACCTGAACGTTCAGAGGAACATGTCAGTGTCACACCAGCAGATCCGTAGCCGATTGGAGGAGTCCCAGAGGCTACGTGCACAGGAGATGGCGCCGGCAATGAGTGGCACCGAGGCCAACACTGCTAGGGTGGTGACCACAGTGGAGAGCCTGGTGCACGAAGTTGGCACCACGAGTGAAGGTGTCCAAGGCATCGCGCAGTTGATGACGACCATGGCTGAGGGTCTCAGCAGCATGTCTGCCTCACTGGGGGATGTCACCCAGTACCACGCCTATTACCAACCTTGATGGGTTTCTGTGGGACATGTCCAGCTCGCAGATGGGAATGGCCGAGGTGCGCGGAGCTTGTCCCAGTCGCAGGTGGGCATGGCTGAGGGACTGCAGAGCATGGCCTGGGGGATGTGTCCCAGTCACTGAGGAGCATGGCCGAGGGCGTCGACAAGGTAGTGCAGACATTGGGGAACCGCCAGGGCAGGCAGAGCCAGATGGTGCAGGGGCAGACAGGGTTTGAACCAGCTGCCCCTCCGTCCCAAGGTGAACCCCAGGGCCCTATGGGCATCGACCGGGAGGAGGGGACACTGAGAGCCAACCTGGGCCCATCCCATCGGGCGGCGACAGTGGCCGCCAGCACTCCCGTGCTCCACCCTCCTGATGAGGCCACATTCCGGGGTCAGCACACGGGACAGGGTGCCGTGGCGGTGCATGTGCCGTCGACAGGTGAGTTAGGGCCCTACGGCCCCAGAGGACACCACCCATGAGGCATCGACGGCCACGGGATAAGGTAAGCAGCTGACTGCCTCCATCGCAGATGTGCATCCAGGGGACACACTTAGACATAATTGTAGAGCTAGGAGGACCAAGCACATTGAGGATCACTGAGGGACCGAGGTAGGGGGAGGGGTTAGGCAGGGGGTGGGGGGGAGGGTTTGGAGGCTGGGGAGAATGGGAGGGCGGCACTATCTGGAATGGGGTATTGTACAGCACATTAAACACCTTTCTGCACAAACGTTATGATGCCTCTGTCACTTTCTTCCGCAATGCGGGCTGACTCCCGGACCCTTTGCCTGTCTCTCCAGGCATACACCCCCTCCCCGTGGCACCCACCCACCTTCCGGCCCTGGTCATGTCCCGGGAGCTGTGTCCCAACCTCGGAGTGTTCAGAGGTTGTCTGCTGCGTGTGTGGTGTTGACTCCCACACAGTGTCCAGGTATCAAGGTGCGATCGGAATGCCAGTCAGTGACTCCCACATGCTACATGGCCCGCCTACCCACGGGAATGCACTTGGCATGTGTCAAGTGCTCACTTACCCACGATTGCCAATTCCCTATTAGCAATAACCTTCAGTCGCGCAGCCAGAAGCCTCAGCAGTCGGTGGGGCTTATGGGTGATCGGTGTGGCAGACGGGCAGGGACAAGGGTTGCCCCCAGAATGGAGTTGGGATCCAGCCGTTGGCATGGTGGTGCCACGAGCGATTCCCCCCCCCTCCCCCAGCACCTCCCCCTACCCCCAGCCGAGGGTCCCGCATCCCCCGCTGAGTACTGGAGTGGCAAGCCCAATGCCCCTGGTCTCTTTGCCTGTGAGCAAAGATGGCTACTCCCCTCCTCGGCTCACCACGGAAGCCCTTCCGTCAGGTTCACGTTTTTCAAAAGAAGTACTAATCGGCGCCAGCGTGACCACTTGTTGGGGAGGTTGGTGAATGGCAGGAGGCCATTGGATGACGAATGGCTCTTGTTAATTGTATGGAAGTAGGGATTAAGTGGTGATAATTGGTTTCTCGCCATGCTACGGCAGGATCCGGATTTCGCCGACGGGAGCGGGACGGTTGCATTGCAAACAGTTTGGCGCCTGGCGCGGTTCCCGTTTTTGGCCTCTCCCACTGTTCACTGGCCTCGTTACACTTCAGCGCGAGTGTAACGAGGCCGGAAGATCACGCCCACCATCTCCTCCGTTACACTGTGGCACAAAGTCAAGGTCTGACTCAGGAAGTTTCAGAGAATTACAGTGGCCTGAGCGTTTTTTTTCCTGAGCGATGCATTGCGACCATTTTCCTGAATTATTTAGCTGTGGTCAGGCATTTTATCCATTCCTGTTCTCAAAAAGGCCACCAGTGCTTCCATCTGGGGAGATTTTATTCAGTCTTTGATCCCAGCAGAGTCAGGGAGATACAATTCGAAAACCACTGCATCACTCTCTCAACAAACAGAAAGAAAATGTGCTGCATGCTCTGTCAGGTAAGCCTTTGCCCCACGGATTTGCTTTCTTCCTCCAGCCTGCAACCCTCTGGCAACTCTTCATTTTTCCAACTTTGTCCTCTCCTCCACTCCCAACATGTTTGACCCCATCATTGGCAGCTGGAGTCTTCAGCCAGCTCGACCCCAGGCTCCAGACCTCTTGTCGCTCATCCATCTCTCTCGACTCCTGCCTCTTTGACCAAGATTTTGGTCACCCATTCTAACATCTTCTTTGGCTTCGAGTGCCAATTTCTGTGTCATTACTTTCCTATGGACGCGAGGTTTGCTAGTGTCACACGGGAGGGTTTAAACTAGAATGGCAGGGGGGTGGGCACGGGAGCAATAGGTCAGAAGGTGAGAGCATTGAGGGAGAACTAGGGAATAGGGACAGTGGGGCTCTGAGGCAGAGCAGACAGGGAGAAGTTGCTGAACACAGCGGGTCTGGTGGCCTGAAGTGCATATGTTTTAATGCAAGGAGCATTACGGGTAAGGCAGATGAACGTAGAGCTTGGATTAGTACTTGGAACTATGATGTTGTTGCCATTACAGAGACCAGGTTGAGGGAAGGGCAGGATTGGCAGCTAAACGTTCCAGGATTTAGATGTTTCAGGCGGGATAGAGGGGGATGTAAAAGGGGAGGCGGAGTTGCGCTACTGGTTCGGGAGAATATCACAGCTGTACTGCGGGAGGACACCTCAGGGGGCAGTGAGGCTATATGGGTAGAGATCAGGAATAAGAAGGGTGCAGTCACAATGTTGGGGGTTTACTACAGGCCTCCCAACAGCCAGCGGGAGATAGAGGAGCAGATAGGTAGACAGATTTTGGAAAAGAGTAAAAACAACAGGGTTGTGGTGATGGGAGACTTCAACTTCCCCAATATTGACTGGGACTCACTTAGTGCCAGGCGCTTAGACGGGGCGGAGTTTGTAAGGAGCATCCAGGAGGGTTTCTTAAAACAATATGTAGACAGTCCAACTAGGCAAGGGGCGGTACTGGACCTGGTATTGGGGAATGAGCCCGGCCAGGTGGTAGATGTTTCAGTAGGGGAGCATTTCGGTAACAGTGACCACAATTCAGTAAGTTTTAAAGTACTGGTGGACAAGGATAAGAGTGGTCCTAGGATGAATGTGCTAAATTGGGGGA
The DNA here is from genome assembly GCF_047496885.1 of Scyliorhinus torazame. Lineage (NCBI taxonomy): Eukaryota > Metazoa > Chordata > Chondrichthyes > Carcharhiniformes > Scyliorhinidae > Scyliorhinus > Scyliorhinus torazame. The sequence continues at coordinate 275,002,257 of NC_092712.1, read as the reverse complement.
AGGCTAATTATAACAATATTAGGTGGGAACTGAAGAACATAGATTCGGGGTGGATGTTTGAGGGCAAATCAACATCTGACATGTGGGAGGCTTTTAAGTGTCAGTTGAAAGGAATTCAGGACCGGCATGTTCCTGTGAGGAAGAAGGATAAATACGGCAATTTTCGGGAACCTTGGATAACAATAGATATTGTAGGCCTCGTCAAAAAGAAAAAGGAGGCATTTGTCAGGGCTAAAAGGCTGGGAACAGACGAAGCCTGCGTGGTATATAAGGAAAGTAGGAAGGAACTTAAGCAAGGAGTCAGGAGGGCTAGAAGGGGTCACGAAAAGTCATTGGCAAATAGGGTTAAGGAAAATCCCAAGGCTTTTTACACGTACATAAAAAGCAAGAGGGTAGCCAGGGAAAGGGTTGGCCCACTGAAGGATAGGCAAGGGACTCTATGTGTGGAGCCAGAGGAAATGGGCGAGGTACTAAATGAATACTTTGCATCAGTATTCACCAAAGAGAAGAAATTGGTAGATGTTGAGTCTGGAGAAGGGTGTGTAGATAGCCTGGGTCACATTGAGATCCAAAAAGACGAGGTGTTGGGTGTCTTAAAAAATATTAAGGTAGATAAGTCCCCAGGGCCTGATGGGATCTACCCCAGAATACTGAAGGAGGCTGGAGAGGAAATTGCTGAGGCCTTGACAGAAATCTTTGGATCCTCACTGTCTTCAGGGGATGTCCCGGAGGACTGGAGAATAGCCAATGTTGTTCCTCTGTTTAAGAAGGGTAGCAAGGATAATCCAGGGAACTACAGGCCGGTGAGCCTTACTTCAGTGGTAGGGAAATTACTGGAGAGAATTCTTCGAGACAGGATCTACTCCCATTTGGAAGCAAATGGACGTATTAGTGAGAGGCAGCATGGTTTTGTGAAGGGGAGGTCGTGTCTCACTAACTTGATAGAGTTTTTCGAGGAGGTCACTAAGATGATTGATGCAGGTATGGCAGTGGATGTTGTCTATATGGACTTCAGTAAGGCCTTTGACAAGGTCCCTCATGGTAGACTAGTACAAAAGGTGAAGTCACACGGGATCAGGGGGGAGCTGGCAAGGTGGATACAGAACTGGCTAGGTCATAGAATGCAGAGAGTAGCAATGGAAGGATGCTTTCCTAATTGGAGGGCTGTGACCAGTGGTGTTCCACAGGGATCAGTGCTGGGACCTTTGCTCTTTGTAGTATATATAAATGATTTGGAGGAAAATGTAACTGGTCTGATTAGTAAGTTTGCAGACGACACAAAGGTTGGTGGAATTGCGGATAGCGATGAGGACTGTCAGAGGATACAGCAGGATTTAGATTGTTTGGAGACTTGGGCGGAGAGATGGCAGATGGAGTTTAATCCGGACAAATGTGAGGTAATGCATTTTGGAAGGTCTAATGCAGGTAGGGAATATACAGTGAATGGTAGAACCCTCAAGAGTATTGAAAGTCAAAGAGATCTAGGAGTACAGGTCCACAGGTCATTGAAAGGGGCAACACAGGTGGAGAAGGTAGTCAAGAAGGCATACGGCATGCTTGCCTTCATTGGCCGGGGCACTGAGTATAAGAATTGGCAAGTCATGTTGCAGCTGTATAGAACCTTAGTTAGGCCACACTTGGAGTATAGTGTTCAATTCTGGTCACCACACTACCAGAAGGATGTGGAGGCTTTAGAGAGGGTGCAGAAGAGATTTACCAGAATGTTGCCTGGTATGGAGGGCATTAGCTATGAGGAGCGGTTGAATAAACTCGGTTTGTTCTCACTGGAATGAAGGAGGTTGAGGGGAGACCTGATAGTGGTCTACAAAATTATGAGGGGCATAGACAGAGTGGATAGTCAGAGGCTTTTCCCCAGGGTAGAGGGGTCAATTACTAGGGGGCATAGGGTTAAGGTGAGAGGGGCAAGGTTTAGAGTAGATGTACGAGGCAAGTTTTTTACGCAGAGGGTCGTGGGTGCCTGGAACTCGCTACCGGAGGAGGTGGTGGAAGCAGGGACGATAGTGACATTTAAGGGGAATCTTGACAAATACATGAATAGGATGGGAATAGAGGGATACGGACCCAGGAAGTGTAGAAGATTGTAGTTTAGTCGGGCAGCTTGGTCGGCACGGGCTTGGAGGGCCGAGGGGCCTGTTCCTGTGCTGTACATTTCTTTGTGCTTTGTTCTTTGTTCTTATGTGGTGCTTTGGGACATATGTTCAAGGCAGGTTGTTGTTGTATACAGAAAACATGGCAAATCTGACAGGTGGAGCTTGTACATTGACCTGGATAACTGAAAGCGATCAACAGCATGTCTGATAAAACGTTTACAATATGGGAGCTTTGCTGTGTATGGGATCACAAGTCATGGCTGAATGGAAATCTTGATCTCCCTTCTCCTATTCGTTCACTCTACAAACTGCCTGAAATTTAGTTGGCACAAATGATGGCCTTAGAATGAAGGCACCATGCACATTCCCAGGGAAACCGGCATTGGCCTGAGGGGATCTACGCTTGTGATAGCCTATCTTGTCTAAAATATGGTTATTAAAAGTTCCCTTCCAGATCATAGAGAGCAGAGCATTGTGCCCTTGGGACAAATAACAATATAGGTGTTGTTTGTGATCTGCTAAACATTGGGAAGTTCTGTATAATTGTTGCTCTCTCACTCTGCTGCTCTGAGTCGGGAGTGGAAAAGATGTAATGTGAGAGTACCTTTAAGAAATGGATGGTTAAGGAATGTACCTTTAAGAAATGGAGCTGATCATATTACTGAAGTGATGTCAGAGAGTGGGGGGAGCTGAGCTCACTTCTGCTTTTTGAGTTTCAGTTTGAGAGAGCAGCTTGGGTGTGTCTGTGTGTTTCCAGTGAGCTGCATGAAGAAAACAAAGGGGTTGTAGCTGAAGTAACCAAAAGCAGCAGCACGGATGAACCCTTTCTCACTATATATATTGAATGTAACCTAATGTGCCCCTGTTTGAAGGTTGGTTAAGTCTTTTGGATGTTAAAAGGACAGCTGAAATGATTACTTAGTCTTTGGGGGTTATCTTTGAATTAATGGGTGTTAAGATATTCATTGGTTGTTTTAGAAAGGTTAACTTGAGTTGATAGAATAAACATTGTTTTGTTTTAAAAAACACTTGTCCATTTCTGCTGTATCACACCTGTAGAGTGGGCCGTGTGCTCCCCACACCACAATCTATTAAAAGTTGTGGGTCAGTTGAACTCCATGATACACTTTGGGGTTCTCTGACCCATAACAAAGGTGATATTAGCCTTGCTGAATAATGCACAGGTAAGGCCCTCAGCACATCAGTAAACTGGTCCTGATAACATCAGTGCTGTGGACTGAAGGAACATGGGGCGGGGTTCTCTGATTCTGAGGCTAAATGTTGACGCCGTCGGAAACGCCGTCACGTTTCTCGATGGCGTCAACATGGCCTCAGGATCAGCAATTCTGGCTCCTACAGGGCGCCAGCGCGGCACTGGAGCGGCCCACACTGCTCTAGCTGCTGATCTTGGCATCAACTGGGCACCGCGGGGTCCGTGCATGCGCAGTGGCACCGGCGCCAACACGCGCATGCGCAGTGGCTCCCTTTTCTGCGCCGGCCCCGACACAACATGGCGTAGGGCTAAAGGGGCCAGCGCGGAAGAAAGGAGGCCCCCAGCCCGAGAGGCCCCCCCACCGATCGGTGGGCCCCGATTGCGGGCCAGGCCACACGGAGGCTCCCCCCGGGGTCGATCCCCCCCCTCCTCCCCCCACAGGCCACCCCCGGATCCTTCCACGCCGAGGTCCCGCTGGCTGAGAGCAGGTGTGAACGGCGCCGGCGGGACTCGTGTTTTTTGCGACGGCCATCGGCCCATTCTGGGCCGAGAATCGACCGGCGCCGAGCCGACCACGCCAGAGCCAATGGCGCCAATTCTCCGCTCTGCGGAGAATCGTGTCCTGGCGTCGGGGCGGCGTGCGCGATTCGCGCCGATCGTGGGGATTCTCCGGCTCGGCCCCGGGCTGACAGAATCCCGTCCATGATATTCAAGCATTATGTTTATAACTCAAAGAGTCGAAGGTCATGGGCATAGGTGTCATAGGAATGCAACATTGTTTTTCACAGATCTTTGGAAAGCATTATTCTATCAAGATCTCTGTTGAACCTAGCCTCCTTTGACATTTCCCCTGTTGTTTCCAAGTTTGGTTATGATCAATCTACTACGAGGACTGCACGGAATGGATACCTGATATAATAGCCAGCGATTTGCTGCTCTGGCTGCTCTTTCAAATCCTTTAGTAGCAATGGACACCCTGACATGAATCCAGTGCTTGTGCCGCGCTGATTGTAGTCCCCACGGTGGCGATGGAAACCCTGGCATGAATCCAGTGCTTGTGCCGTGCTGATTGTAGTCCCCACGGTGGCGATGGAAACCCTGGCATGAATCCAGTGCTTGTGCCGTGCTGATTGTAGTCCCCACGGTGGCGATGGAAGCCCTGGCATGAATCCAGTGCTTGTGCCGTGCTGATTGTAGTCCCCACGGTGGCGATGGAAGCCCTGGCATGAATCAAGTGCTAGTGCCGCGCTGATTGTAGTCCCCACAATGGCTAAAGAAACCCAGACAGAAAGTTTCAATTGCCTCACCATTAAATGAAGGCCCTCAGCCCCTCCCTTAATGCCTGCTCCATGAGAGTGAGATGAATGCATCGCAGTAGCGATGTAAGCACGGTTTAATGATAGATCTCGTCAAAGCCAGAAATTCAAATAGTTTACTGAAATAGTAAACCACCTTTAAGTACCCTACCTGATCCGTTAATTGCCTTCCTTCCCTATTTGAGCACCTTAGTACTTTAAATCCATTTTGACCCGCCAGCAGTTTCTTTAGCATTGGCAAATGAACTCTGTACTACATTTCCAACATTGCTGCCTCTATTGTTCAAAATGCATTCAATTCTTACGTGAAAAGCCTGTAGTCCAAGATGGAAATATTCCATTGGCTTTTTGAAATTTCTCACATCAAATAGGTTCATAATTAAAAACCAAATATTCAAAATGCAACAATTCAGATTCAACATTATAAATATCATAAGGAGGTTATCTCACCATTTTTCCACATATCGTCTAATGGTGCACTTAGTCACGAGACAAATGGATAATTTACGGAACTGAAGTTTAAGCCTGTGAGACGTTTTGGGACATAGCCTATTAAGAGTAGAGGTAACAATGCTAATTTACAATGGAAGAGTCATTCCACTAAGTTGACCTGTGCCTGTTGCTAACTTTTGGTTGGTTCAATTGGCTCTGTTTTATAACCTTTGCTCCAGAGTCGCCAGGTATCTTTATGATACCGCCACGAGGTTCAAGTTCAAGTAATGATCAATAACTCAACACACCAATTAGTAAGATTCAAATCAAAACACATTTATTATACACAGTAAATCACTACTCATGCATAAACTCTACTTTCTACGCTATTCCTATCACTAACAGGCCGATACTTAGCTTCGGACTGGCCCACCAGGTCAGGGGAACAAATGGCCTTTCGTCCAGGTCCTCAGTCTGCAGGATTCAAAAGCTGGTATGGACTGGTAGCTCGGAGCGCCTGTCTCGTAGCGAGCGTTGACTTGAGACTTACTTGCTTGGCGGCAACAAGACAGGTCACTGTCAAGGGTTGGTTCAAGTTGCTGAGAGACCCTGCCAAAGAAGAACAATTTGAACTTCGGGGCTTTACTTTATAGTCCCCAGGGGCTTCCTGCCCTTCGGGGCGGACCTCGTATCTGGTTCCAAGTGATTGGACTACTTTCCGATCACTTGGATCAATTTCTCCAATGCTGGAGCGGTTCCCTGATCGCTGGGCGGTCCCTAAGTGTCCGTTGGCCTTCCTTTGTCTTGGCTCCTGCTGGCGCCGAGGGGTCTGGCTTGGCCTTGTTTACCTTAACTGTTGCCATTGTGCCTGGGAATCGCACATTACTATGTAGATGGCTGCTACATTACTATGTAGACGGCTGCTGGTTTCAGTGCTGTCTGCTTCCTTACAGGTCTCAATACACATGATTTCTGTATTTGCTAGTCTTTGCCTGTGTTGGCTGAATTTACCTTCAGCCTTTGCGGTTCTCCATTTTAAGTTGGGAAGTGGCCAACTCAGGTGGCTACACACCCTCCTTGTGATCCCAACGCTAAGCGTGAAGGATCACATAACAGCGTTGTCTTCATTCCCTGACCCGGCGAGCACTCTTCTGTGGCCTCTACACTGACCATAACAATGCAAGAAAAATTTTAACTAACAATTTCCAAGTGGCGCTATGTCAAAACAGGGACATGCATTACAAAATTTTTTTAAACGGTACCTCTAACTATCCTCAATAAACTACACTTACTCAAACATTCAATCATACTAACTTCCTAAACAATACAAAATGAAAGCAGCATTTACATTTTTCCTGGCTTGGCAGTCAAGCACAGGGTTGTACAATCTTTCCATTTCTTTATTTACAAAAATAACGCAAACGAATGTCCTTTATTATAGATCGACGGGTTCGGGGGCCTGGTGAAAACTGAAAATAGGGGATCTCATTCTGTATACCGGGCTGCTAGCGCGGTAGGCTCTCCTTCGCCATTTCCTCATGCGGATAGTCTGCACGATGCTGCAGAGTATCACCAACACTAATAGGGATTCGACTACGTAGGAAAGGGAGTACCACGTTATGAGCTTATCACACAATGATGGTGTATCGGAGACTAACTCGGGGTTCTGTGTGCTATGGGGAAGTGAATCATTGACCGCTGGGGGGGGGGTTGGGGTCAGAGGGTTCGCGTTTGCGCGCAACCGGGTACACATTGCAATAACGAAAAACATGTATGCCGTCTTCATTGGTGTCTTCTTTCTTTCTTTTCTCTTCTCTTCCTTTCCGTTTCGTCTCCTTTCCTGGAGCTTCTGCGTTTCTGTGGGATCAAGCATAATGTCTGTTACTATTTTGGTTTAATATCTCGTCTGTTAGTATGTCTGTCCTTTTGTGCCAATTCTCCCTTTATAATTTGTCACCATGTGTGACTCCCTCGTTTTTTATTTAAACCGAATATTCCGGACAAGACACACTTAACAAATACTGAAACAGTGCGAGCCGTCTCGCAGACTGTGCGATTTACCATCCAAATGTTTGAGGATGTAAATAGCATAGGGATGGCAACCTAAGGGTCGCCTGAAAACAAAACAAAACTTTTTTAACCAAAAGTGCCGAAATGAGGTGCGTATGGGCCGCGACGGGTAAGAGTTGGATGGAATCCCCGGGTAGGACGGCGTCCAATGCCGTGCGTGCTCTACCCGAGCGTAGCTGACCAGAGGGGCGGTCCTCAGGCAGGGCGGAGACCAATGCCGTTTCTCCACTGCCTGAGCAACCGACAAGAACAGGCAGAAATGTAGTCATCGTGGGGGTTTGCCGTATTGGTTCTATCTTCAAACCAGGAGAGCAGTTATGAACGGGGCCTGGCAAGCTCTCGGCGGTTTTGGACGATGAGTGTGCTGGCAAGTTCTCAAAGGTTTCTGCAGACAAATAAGGCGTGGGGCCGTGGAAAAAAATTTCCGATCTTACAAACAGCATTTAACACTAACAGTAACAAACAACATTAAACAACATGCTGCAGGTTCCATCAGAAATGTCACCGTTTCTCCCAAACGGTTCATTTTTTAAAACATCATCTGGACACCTCAGCTATCAGTTGCGAACAGGGTCGCAAAGGGGTTCTCGTTTCGGAGTCAGATTCAAAGTCGTCATCTTCTCCCGGATGCCATACTCTCGAATGTATCAGGGCTGATAGGGCTGGATGGTGCGATTTGGGGTCTATCTCGTCGTTCCGGATGAGCCTGAATGAGTTGTCGCGGTGCCAAAAGGTGGTGTCTAGTGCTGTGGGGACGGAGCCGGGGTCGTAATCGTAGGGCGGTGGTCTTTGGTGGGGTTTATTGAGGAAAGTGATGAGGAAGGGATCACTCGAATCGTGGTCAGATTCGCTGGGTGTGGGTCCTGTTGCATGGGCATAGTAGGGAGGCGTGCTGTGGCTATTGTCTGTGTCACAGTCGCTGCTGCTGCTGTCTGTGGGTGGAGTCTAGAGGTCGGGGGTGATGTCGAGAGCGAGTCCGTGGATGTGGTGGGCGTGTTGGGGGAGGGTAGGGATACGTTGGCTGTGGGCTGCGTCGAGCATGACGTGATGTGCGTGGTTGGACTGTGGGCCATATGCCTTAAGCTGGTTGATATGGAACCACACGGTCTTCCCGTTGGGGTACTTGATTTTATAGACGGAAGGGATTACTTTGTCCGCAATGGAGTACGGACCCGAATACTTCGGTGACAGGAATGTGCTAGGGTTGTAAATTGAGAGCATGACCTGCTGTCCTATCTCAAACTCAGTCGCATGCACTGTCTTGTCGAAACAGGCCTTGCTCTGTTTCTTCCGTGTGCCTAATCTTACCGCGGCTGCTAGCTGAGCCGTTTTTACATTTTCCACTAACTGCTTTACTGCGTTCTCGTGTGTGAGGGCCATCATTTCGGGTTGGTCAAGTCCAATCCTGATAAAAATTCAGTGCTTTCATGGGGCGTCCGGTCATGAGAGTGTGTGGGGTGTAACCTGTGGATGTTGAGACAGTATTTCTCAAAAACATCAGCGCAAAAGGGAGGACTGAATCCCAAGTGGTGTTGTTCTGTTGGAGCATCTTCCTGAGGGTGGCTCTTAGGGTCTGATTCATGCGCTCCATGACACCACTCGACTGTGGGTGGTATGCTATGTGGAATTTTTGGGTAATGCCAAATATCATGAGGACGTTCTTCATGACACGTCCCATAAAATGGGAACCTTGGTCGGATTCAATGCTGCGGGGGAGTCCCCATCTCGTAAAGATGTGGTGGGTTAAGATCTTTGCGGTGGTCTTTGCCGTGTTCGTTCTGGATGGGAATGCCTCTACCCATTTCGTAAAAGTGTCTATGACGACTAATACGTATTTGTAACCATTCCTGCAAGGGGGCAATGGTCCTATAAAATCAGTCTGGAGGTTAGTCCAGGGGCCATTAACGGGGCGGGTGTGACTAAGCTGAGCCTTCTTTGCGTATCTCTCCGGGTTGTTCTGGCCACAGATAAGGCAATTCGCAACGTAGTGCGTTACGTCTTCTTTTAAGCTGGGCCACCAACAGAGCTGCCTGAGGTGGGCTGTAGTGGGATCAATTCCCTGATGTCCATGACTGTCATGGAATAAACAAATAAGTTTGTTCCTGTCCTGATCAGGAACCACATAAAGCATGTCTTTTAACACCACACCATCATGTGTGTTCAGTGCATTTTTAAATCTATCATATGGTGCTGGAAATTTTCCTTTTAAAATCTCCCTGAGATTGTTATCCTGCTTCTGGGCCTGCACTAAATCCTCGATATTAGTCTGCGAGACCTGAACTGCACTCACTGGTGCGCTTTCGGGGGGGTGTCCAAACATATCCATGCCTGGAACCTGCTTTAGCCAGTGCATCGGCTTTTACATTTCCGGGGGGGAGGAACGGTGGTAACTTCGAATTTTAACAATTCCGAATGTCCTGTTCTGTGTTTTTTATAAAATGTGGCGGAGCAATGGGGCTGAAGGGAGGGGTTTTCCGTCTGTGGAAACAAATCCTCTTGCTTTCCACAAGGGTAGGAATTCTGTAAGGCTATTGCAGACATAGAGGCTGTCCGAGTATATGTCTGCTGGGCTGGGGAAAGAATCTGGGTGATCCACAATGTACGCCACAGCTGCTAGTTCTGCCACCTGTGTGCCTAAGTGGCCTGGTAGCTTTAGTGATATTTCTTCTAGGGGGCGTCCCTGCGCGTCCTCGACATAAATGCCGCATCTTGTAATGCGCTTCCCTTCTAATATAGTGGAAGATCCATCCACATATATTCTTAAAGGTTCGCACATGTCTGTGCGCTTGGGGCTCTGGGGTGAACTATCTATCTTTCTGGGGGGTGTTTTCGCAATAAAGGGGCCTGTGTTGTGGTGCGGTGAGATGATTTCACAATCATGTGGGTTTGCCTGGGTACTGAACGTTGTCGGCTAAGAAAGTGTGGGTCTTGGTCCGTTTAACAGTGATGTCCCATCCCTGCAAAAGAAGGGTCCATCTAGCTGCTCTAATCTGACTAACTGTACCGTCCTTGAGTCGACCGTCAAGTAAAAGTTGGGTGGGGGTGTGTTCTGTGAAGATTGTGATGGGGTTTAGTCCGGTTATGTAAGAAAAATACTGAACTGCCCAGAAAACTGCGAGCAGGTGCCTTTCACAGGCCGAAAATCCCTGCTCCACAGGGTCTAAAAGTCTGGAGGCGTAAGCCATGGGTCCTAATTGTTGATGTCGTTCCTGGAGGAGCACGGCCGAAAGATTATCATAGAATTTACAGTGCAGAAGGAGGCCATTCGGCCCATCGAGTCTGCACCGGCTCTTGGAAAGAGCATCCTACCCAAGGTCAACACCTCCACCCTATCCCCATAACCCAGTAACCCCACCCAACACTAAGGGCAATTTTGGACACTAAGGGCAATTTATCATAGCCAATCCACCTAACATGCACATCTTTGGACTGTGGGAGGAAACCAGAGCACCCGGAGGAAACCCACGCACACACGGGGAGAACGTGCAGACTCTGCACAGACAGTGACCCAAGCCGGGAATCGAACCTGGGACCCTGGAGCTGTGAAGCAATTGTGCTATCCACAATGCTACCGCGCTGAAAGGGTGCGGTCGGCGCTAGCTATCTGTATAGCGTAGGGGGAAAGTAGGTCTGGAATCTGTAGTGCGGGGGCTACAATGAGGGCTCTTTTCAAAGCATCCACAGCATCCGTATGCTGCGGAAGCCATTCCCAAGGGGCTCCTTTCTTTAGGAGTTCCGAGAGGGGTGCTGCCTTGCTGGCGAAACCGTCAATGTGGTTTCGGTAGTAGCCAACCAGTCCTAAAAACGACCGGAGGGCTGAAACATTCTGGGGAAGGGGCAATTTGGCATTCGAGTCAATTCTTTTGTGCTCGATCTCGTGTTTACCGTGCGTGATAATTGTACCCAAATATACCACTTTGTTTTCCAAAATCTGGGCCTTTTTGGGGTTTACTTTACAACCAATTTTCTGTTGGAGTTCTAGGAGTTCGGCCAGAAGCTCTGTGTGCTCTGCCTTGGTGTCTGTCTGCAGTAATAGGTCGTCCACATACTGGACCAGACATTCGGGGCGAGAAAATTTTGATAATCCATTTGCCAGCTGTCGGTGGAAAATGGAGGGGGAGTTGTGGAATCCTTGTGGAAGGCATGTCCACGTGTACTGCTGATTTTTAAAAGTGAAGGCAAATTTGTATTGGCACGCTTTTGCTAATGGAATGGACCAGAATCCGTTACTAACGTCCAAAATCGTAAAATATCGTGAGCTGAGTCCCTATTTGAGCATGGTCTCAGGACTTGTGGCTACCATGGGGGCTGCTGCGGGGGTGACTTTATTGAGTTCACGGTAATCGATGGTCAGTAGCCATGATCCATCGGGCTTTCTCACTGGCCAAATCGGGGCATTATTAGTGGAGGCTACTGATCTGAGTATGCCCTGCTCTAATAAGCTGTCGATCACTTTTGCGATTTCTCCCTCTGCCTCTTGGGGAAATCCGTATTGCTTTTGGGGTCTAGGGTCAGGTGCTGTGATTTGAACGGAACCAGTCATCCAGCTACAGTCGTGTTTGTGGGTCGCGAATGCTGTCCTGTGCTTCTGCAGAACTGCCCTAACATGCTTGTCTGTGCTAATTGTGGTCGGGTCAAACCAGAATTCGCCGACTGCGCTAATCTTGTTGGCGTATTCGCCTATTGTGAGCGTTGCGGGGGCTCTTGCGGATTTTGCCATTTTCCAAACACATTGGTTGACTGGATCAAAGGACAGGTTGTGGGAATTCTTAAAATCGATGCCCAAAGTGTATTCTGCCGTGGGTCGACAGGTCGACTATAACTATGGGGTGCTTGGTGGTGATGGTGCCGATTTGAATGGGTACAGGGGCTGTGATGTGTCCCTGCTGTGAGTGGCCTGTGAAGCCGCTGAGGGTGATGGTGGCTGTCGTGGGCCACGTGTCTTTCTGGAATATGGTGGAGGAATTTATTGTGGTGCGGGACCCTCCTGTGTCCCAGAGAAATTCGCTGGGCTGTCCCCATATCTTTGCTGCAACTATTGGTCGGCCGGACCTATCCCAAAGAGTGTCGCAGACCCAACTGGGGGAACCCGAACACCGTCAGTCCGTTCCGTTCGGTTCCGTCTGGTCTGACCGGGTGCTCACACTATGTATGGGCTCTGTCCTATTCTTATTCAGAGTGCCAACCTGCTGGGCTCTCTGTGGCTTTCGTGGGGCATTGCATTCTCGTGCAAAGTGTCCTAACTGTCCACAGTTGTAACACTCCTGTGGCTTTTGTGGGGGGCTGTTCCTGCCTTCGTTCACCCATGCGGGGTTCTGGTGCATTTCACCGCTTGGATGTCTGCTTCAGCCTGCTGTTCCTCGGGTTTCCTAACTTCGGGTTTGTTTTGTACAGACTGCTCCCAGGCGCGGGACAATCTTTTTAAAACCCATTTCTCATTGTGGGCTTCCTCTGAGGGGTCATAGTTCGTACAGGCTTTTTGTCCTGCCTCTGTGGCATGGCAGATAAGGGTGCGGGTCCATTTGGCCATACCGTCTTGGGACAAATGGGCACGTTCTAAATTTCAAAAAACTGCTGTGAAATGAATCCACAGGCGTCCAGCAAACGCTGTGGGGTGTTCTGTCTTTTTCTGCCTGCAGTTATTCAGGCCTTCTACGGGGTCACCTCTGTTGTAGCCGATTGCGTCTAGGATCGCTGCGTGCATTTCTGCAAGGGTGCCTCCTCCTACATTCTGTGGGTCGGGAAGGGCTGCTACGACCGAAGGGTCTAAACTCAAAACTGTGAGCTTCACGTGCTCACGCTCACCAGGCCGCACATGGTCGCCTGCTGCTTTACTCTAGCAAAGAAATGGTGGGGGTCTGAGGTGGGGAGGAACGGTGTGATTTTCTCGCATGCGCCCCGTAATTGGGTCACGGTTAAGGGGGTCGTGTACAGGAATTCCATGTCTCCTTCCAATGTGGCTGTGCGGTGGGTGGTTACTGGATTCATTGGTGCCTGAACTATCTGCTCTGTGGGGGGTTGGGGCGCTTTTCTCTTCTGGGGCTTTCCTTGCGCACATGTTCCCTGAACATATCTATGCGCGGTCTCATTACATTCTTCCCAATCCGGGCCGTCTTCCTCATCTAACTGGGATCCAAAAGTGCTCTGGTATCCTTTCTGAACTGAAAGCAAAGATTGCAGTTCTGCAATCTGCTTCCGGCACTTTCCGTGATCTAATGAGCTATGTCTGTGCTCCGTGGTGGTAGTATGGAGCACTCTTAATGCTGCTTTCAGGTCGCTACACAGCCTTTGCAATGCCTCTACCTGTTTCTCTGTTTCCTCTCTTACCAGGACTGCACGTTGCATGTCCTGATAGGCCTTTTCGTACTGTGTCTGGAAGCTGCTTAGGTACGCCAGATAAGACTGGTGTGCCCTCTTGGCATCATCCACCTCTCCGTCCTTTCCTGCTAACTTCCTCGAGATAGAGCTCGGTGTCTGCTCTATCTCTTTACGGAGCATCCGAACGACCTCCTCTGTGCCTCGCAATTGTGCCAAACAGGACACGATTGCCATCGGCTTCCGAGCTTTTCCCAAGCTTTCTTATGGATTTCGCTCAGGTTCTCCCACCAAGTATGTCCTATACTCCTGGGACCTGTTTCCTCATTTTCACAGAATTCGCTCCAAAGGGGCCATCCTTTCCCTTTGAGGTACTTTCTGATTTCCTCTTCCCAACGGGACACTGTCCTACTCTGCTGCTGGTCGCTGCGACCACAAATTCCTCAGGTTTCATGAGGCGTTGCATTGCCTGCATTGCCATCTTTCCTCTCTAAATGCTTCTCTTAAAATTTGGAAAAGGGGTAGTAAGGCGGTGCTGTAATTACGGGTACGGCTTTCGCTATTTTCGGGAATACAAACTCCTGACAGTTTTGTCGCAACAAAAAATCTATCAGTTTACCTTATCGCCCTGTTAGTTACGCATGCATTAACACACTTCCGAATTATGAGGATTGATCAGAACTACTTGAACACTTGTGGTTTGTCTGTTCCCAATTGGATTTCTAATTCAAATTTTGGGTTCTCCTGGAGTGGTTAAGCCACTTCTAGATCGGGTCCCATCAGGATGTCGCCAGTAATATGTTGCTAACTTTTGGTTGGTTCAATTGGCTCTGTTTTATAACCTTTGCTCCAGAGTCGCCAGGTATCTTTATGATTCCACCACGAGGTTCAAGTTCAAGTAATGATCAATAACTCAACACACCAATTAGTAAGATTCAAATCAAAACACATTTATTATACACAGTAAATCACTACTCATGCATACTTTCTAGGCTATTCCTATCACTAAAAGGCCTATACTTAGCTTCGGACTGGCCCACCAGGTCAGGGGAACAAATGGCCTTTCGTTCAGGTCCTAAGTCTGCAGGATTCAAAAGCTGGTATGGACTGGTAGCTAGGAGCGCCTATCTCATAGCGAGCGTTGACTTGAGACTTACTTGCTTGGCGGCAACAAGACAGGTCACTGTCAAGGGTTGGTTCGAGCTGCTGAGAGACCCTGCTAAAGAAGAACAATTTGAACTTGGGGGCTTTACTTTATAGTCCCCAGGGGCTTGCCGCCCTTCGGGGCGGACCCCGTACCTGGTTCCAAGTGATTGGACTACTTGGATCGATTTCTCCAATGCTTGAGCGGCTCCCTGATCGCTGGGTGGTCCCTAAGTGTCCGTTGGCCTTCCTTTGTCTTGGCTCCCGCTGGCGGCGACGGGTCTGGCTTGGCTTTGTTTACCTTAACTGTTGCCATTGTGCCTGGGAATCGCACATTACTATGTAGATGGCTGCTACATTACTATGTAGATGGCTGCTGGTTTCAGTGCTGACTGGTTCCTCAATACACATGATTTCTGTATTTGCTAGTCTTTGCCTGTGTTGGCTGAATTTACCTTCAGCCTTTGCGGTTCTCCATTTTAAGTCGGGAAGTGGCCAACCCAGGTGGCTACAGCCAGAAGCAAATTCAATAGGCTGAGAGCTTTTTAAAAATTGATCGATCCACAGTTATTAACTGATTCCAGCCCTGTCCACAATAATAAAACATTGTGAAACAAAATAACGACGGGCACTATTCAATGGCCTCGCCGCGCCCGACTTGGTGTTGGGACAAGGCCTTAGAATCTCACGAGAAACCTCTGTGGGATTTGTGACGCACAAAACGCTTCGAGAGATTTAACGGAATCTCGTGACGTCGCGATCTGGATCTCGCACTCACTAGGCACCCCGGCAGTGCCACGCTGGCACTGTCACTGTGCTAGGGTGGCACTGCCAGGCTGGCAGGGGCACTGTCAGGGTGTCAGGTTGCCAGTGCCAAGGTGCCCAGGTACCAGGTTGGCACTGCCAAGGACAGAGGCCAAGGGAGCCTCACCAGGTGGAGGAGGAGTGTGGGGGTGTTCCCGAGGGCCTCCCAAGTTGTGGGGGGGGAGGTCGGAAACAGGGGGGGGACTGAAAAAGGGAGGAAGATCGAGGCAGGCAGACATAATGGGGTTCAGTCCGCGAGGAGCCTTTTCTGCTGAGCTCACCAGCAGGAAATGACTCAAGTGCGGCCTTGGCAGAGAGAAACTCCCCAAGACAAAACAAAATGGCAAACTGCCGTTAAATGGCAGGTGCCGAGAAACACCCTGCTAAAGCGCCCAAAACCGGACATCGATTTTGTCCGGTTCAATCGCGCCCGATGTCTCCAGCACACAGTACAAAAAATGGTTGTGCTGAATTATACCAGGGGCTGGAATTTGAGGATAGCTCAAGTTCCACCATCTGAGCAATTGGCAGCCCCGTTGACTCCAAAAGGCCCACTGCCATTTTACACTCAAATAAGCACCCGTGCTTGGAAGGAAGTCCGGCTTTGGAGAGCTTGGCCGACAGCTCTCCAGCACATCCTAGCGCAGCGCAGCAGTGGCCGGAAGTGGCAATTCAGCGCTGTGCCTGGGTCTCAGTGCAGGGTGCCAGTGCGAAGTTCAGTCGCAAGGGAACCCAGGGAAGGGAGGGTAAAGGATGCCCTGGAGCATTTCCAGCGGAATGATTCGTTATCAGGAGAAAGGCAGACGGGGGCCGTTGTTGATGGGGGAGGTTTACAGTCCATGAAGGTTGGGTCCCCCCACTTAGAAGGGGGGCTTCCGATGGAGGACGGCCAGGAAAAGGCCCTTCAGTGTTAAGGGCCATAATAGGGGAAAGGGTGGGCTACTCATCCGAGTCCCTGCCTGTCGCACGGTAAAATCACATCCAGGCCGAGGCAAGCAGGATCCCAGTGGGAATTTCACGCTCCCTTGCACATTCATCCTTCCCCAACACGCCACACTCCTGCCCTGCCTCAAAACCTGCCGGGGGATCGTAAAATTCAGGCCCAGGTTTCTAACTCCACACCCCACCCAGCGAAAAATCCAGAGGAAGCCTGCAAGAGCAAACGTCGAAAACCATTTAATGGTCAACTGGCCATTTATAGACTTGAGGTGAGCTTCCACCCTTCTGGATCAGGAGCAAGGAAGACATGATTTATTTTCCAGAATCTAAATGGCACTAATTTTACTTCTTCTCGGGTACATCTCCATTTCTAAATTTTTTCCTTGACAACTTGTAACGCTCCCCCATTTCTTGACCAGACACCCTCCCTTGCAACACTTATAAACACTGATTTCCTGTTAGTATTGCAATGTGAGATTTATTACATAATATACGCGTAATGATGCCTTCTGTCCACCACATGTTTGTCACACTTCTTTACCGTGCCAACAGAATCTTTTAACTAAGAAAGAAGATCAAACGTTAGGAAAATGTATAACTAACTTACAACCTCGAATTGAACTTTGCAGTTTAAAAGTATTTCCATATTTTCACTACAGGCCAATAGGAGATGCTCGAGTGGTGCCCTTAAAGGAACTGCCGCTATTTAAATAGAAGTCTTTGGAGTCTTTTAAAAAAAATAGTTTTTTGCTTTGGTTATTTCAAGGTCCTTCAGATTAATTTTAAAATCCCTTGTCGTTTACGAGTAAAAATTGGTTTTAAAAGGATTAATCAATGCTGATGAAATTTTTTGCTATAATTTATGTTGTTTAATTTAAGGTTAATTTTCGCGCTACCTGTATTAAGTTGTTCAAATTGCCTGCTGTTTAAGATAAGAAAACTGAGTGGCATTTATAAAGATAAGGGGCTCGATTCTCCAATAATGGGGCTATGTGCCCACGCCAGCCTTTTGACGCTGGCATTTCACTCTGAACTTTCCTTAATAAAGTCCAGAGTTATTTTCCAGCCTGCAGGGCGCTAGCAGGGCCCCGGGGTGCTTCTCGCAGCTCTGGCTGCGGATACGGGCCCTGTATTTCCTGTCGGGAGTCCGCGCATGCGCACGGCGGCGGCCTGAGGCAGTCGCCCCGTGCGACATGGCAGACTGACACCACGGATAGGTCCTCCCGAGATCGCGTGTGCCCGCGGATCGATGCTGCCCGATCGCTTGCCTGGCCGTCCATGAGGACCACCCCGGTGAAGGATGCCCCCACCAGGGGAGCTGCGGACTGAGTCCGCAACCGCCACCCGAGGTTCCCGACGGCCGATACGTGGTTAGAACCTCGCCGTCGGGAACTCGGCCAGTTACCCTCGGTGAATCGTGGAGGGGGGGCCTCTGTCAATGGCCCCCTACCCACGCCGAGTAGACCGCACATGCGTGATTTGCGTTGGCCACGATTCCCGCGCGAACGCCCATTCCCCGCCCCCGCTCCGAATGTGATTTTGCCGCGGAGGCTCGGAGAATCCAGCCCATGCTGTTTGGAACATCAATTTAATGAGTAGATATGGTGTGGAATCATAATATCAGCGTGCTCTGCGATCATGAGCTGACCAACATGGGGACTGTTACAAGTCAGCGTTTCTAAACACATGAGGGAAAAGAGCCAAGAAAATTATGACAGTTTTCCAACTCACATCTGCTTTCCAGTGACCGCAATGGGAAAGTGTGTGTGCAAAACCAGCCTCTCGCTCCAAGTCAAATTGACTGAGAGCACACTCTGCCGAGATACATATAAGCAGATTCAAGCAAGGTATCAGAAGGTGTCTGGTCTTTCATGCGTACACATTCCAGCTTTTGGCCACACCTTTGGAATAGGAGGGAAACATTGAAGAGGAAGGAGGGGAAGGGAGGAGAGAGAAGAATGGAGCATGAGAGGAAAATGGAGGAGAAAGGAGAGGAGAATGGAAGAAAAGTAGAGGCGATTTGACCCACTAAGGGACTCAAATCCAATTATAGGTGATGACTGTCATGGGGAGGTAAGTAATTAGAATTATTACTTCAAGTTCCTCTGCCCTCTGGCACCCTGCCCATGAATTTACAACTTCTCTTTTATTTGAAACTTCAATAGCTTACAAGGCTTTTGAAGAATTCGCTCTCCCTGCCCTTCTGGAGTGAAGCGAATAAGCAATGACCTCCAGTGTACCTGCCAGTGTTCACCAGGGAGTGAAGCTCATATTCATGCTTTAATCTTCCACTCTATTTTCGTACATTATAAATTAAATAACTGACAGGAAAGCAAGCAGAGAGGAAAGCAAGGCATTGGCCAAAAAATCGGAATGCTTATCTGGCAGCTTAGGCTGGTTGGCTGGAGCCTGCTATGCTACTGTAAATGCTTAAATCGCTTAGAAAACTGTTTATAACTGTTTCTCGCTGAGATTCTCTATGGAGTTTAATTGGCACTGATCTGAGACATTTTGCTTGGTGCCAGATAGCACGGGCCAAGTGCCAATCAATGCAACTTTTAAAAATATTTAAAATAAAGCAATTAAATTGTATGGGTTCACGGGCAAAATGTCATTTATTTTGGACCCTGCACTTTGTCTGGTCGCGCGTTTCCAGCTAGGCCTCAGGTGTCTGACAGAAAACACGTTCAACTCTGAGGAAAGCTGTCCAGCGTGGGTGAATCAAAAAGAGAGGGGGTTTACCAATAGCTGCAAGGAGTTAAGACAACCCCTCCCCACCCCCCAAAAAAGTCCACTGCCTTTCGGCTGTTCTCGTTAGAATAAAACCACCCCTTCAAAAATTCTTTAAACTGACAAGAGATCTATCAAGAGGCACAATGGCTGTCTCTCCATGCGTCACTTGATATGTGATCAGACAGAAATTGTCACTGAGGTACATACGGAGATAAAGTCAGCCCCGTATTTCAAGTTGCTCCATTTTAAGTAATTCTGCTTTAACGTCAGCCAGTTAATGGGACCGGTATTTAAGTTTAGTGTTACAAATTTAATCCTAATCTTGTTTCATGCTGGGTCTGATGTGGTGCTGCAAGACCCAATTGACACCATTTTGGAGTGACCTCTATCACTCCCTGGCCCTCCCTCTCACCACAGACTCTCCAATTCGCAGCTTCTGCTGCCCACGCCCCTCCCTCTCGCCATTGACCCGGTGGTTCATGCCCTCTGCTGCTCCCTTCCCCTCCCCCTCCCCCCCTCTTCAGCTCTCGGCCTACCTCCTACCAGCTGAAACCTTGTTTCCTGTCCCTTGCTGCTCTTTTCCCGAGCCCTCGCTCACAGCGGGGGTTTGGTTAGAGGGAAGAGGTGAGCAGGAGGGTGAGGGAGTGAGAGGTTCAGTGAGAGGAAGGATCCACAGAGGGTCTTGGAACAAGATGTGTGGTAAGTGGGAGGTTTGGCAGGAGCAGCGATCAGCAGTACACAGGTGAAGCAGCAAGCAAGAGGTGCGTGGAAAGTTAGAACATCTATTTTATATTTTTTAAATTTATTTAATCAAGAAAGCTATTTCATTGACCAGTGTAGGAATTTAGCAATGTAAATTATTTCAACTTAATGTTTTAAACAGATTTTTCAGTTGGGAAAGTTCCTACTGAATTCTAGCCTTTATATTGGTTTTAAGGGTGATGCGACCATCAATTCACTCGAAGATACGTGGAGAAGTAAACCATGGTTTTAATCAGCTTAGAACTGAGCCTGCCTGTGACCGGTACACCACTGAAAGTGGCCCCGCAGGTCAGCAGCTCTTATACTTCCTGTAAAGGGGGTGGAGCCATGGGCGGAGCCCGTACATGCCCCAACCTATCCCCTGTGGGTGAAGCCACACAATATCCCATAGGTAGAGCCCACAGGGTTACTAACATAACACAGTGCACTGGTGAATTATCAGTAATTATATATTCACCACAGTGGGAAAATTTGATTTGCTTCAAGTTGTTTCACCTGAAGTTGCACTTTTCAGCAAGATGGCTGCAGCTTTCACTGAGGACATAGAACAAATGACTAAAAGTTTGATTAAAGTGGCAGGTTGTAAGGAGCATCTAAAAACTGGAGTGCAAAGTGGAGTGGAGTAGGGCTGCGGGGGGTGGAGGTGGTGGTGGGGCAGTGGGAGGTCAAGGGAGAGAATCCTCTGTATATTCGCCAGACTAAAGGACAAATAGACCAGAGGACAAGGAACTGATCATCGACTTCAAGAAGCGCAGCACGACACACACTCCCGTCTGCATCAATGGCTCTGAAGTGGAGATGGTCGATAGCTTTAAGTTCCTGGGGGTCACCATCACCAACAATCTGTCCTAGTCCACTCACGTTGATGCAACAGTCAAGAAAGCCCAACAACGTCTCTACTTCCTACAGAAGCTAAAGAAATTTGGCATGTCTGCATCGACTCTCACAAACCTCTGCAGATGTGCGATAGAGAGCATCCAATCCGGCTGCATCACAGCCTGGTATGGCAACTGCTCGGTCCAAGATTGCAAGAAACTGCAGTGTGGTGAACTCAGCTCAGCGCAAGACACAAGCTTGCCACCCCCACATTGATTCTGTATACACCTCCTGCTGCCTCAGGAAGGCAGACAGCATTATCAGAGACACCTCCCACCCAGACATTGCCTTCTTCCAGATCCTTCCATCAGGCAGAAGGTACAGAAGTCTGAAGACTCGCACATCCAGACATAGGAACAGCTTCTTCCCCACAGCTACAAGACTCCTCAACCACTCCCCCTCGGACTGATCTGTTCCCTGTAAGAACACTGGCCGGGGTTCTCTGCCGGCATGATTTTCCATTATGCCGGCACCCGGGGGTTTCCCGACGGCGTGGGGCTGCGCCACAATGGGAAACCCCATGGACCGGCCGGCATAACGGAGAATCCCGCCGGCCAGTCGGGGCAAAAATGTGGCGCGACGGGGCGGAGAATCCCGCCCACTATTCCCTGTAACAACACTATGAGCTCTTGCTCATGTATTTGCTTTGTTTGGCCCCTTGCTCAGCACTGTAACCAATCACTGTTTTGTCGATGTACCATTTGTCAATGTTCTCCGTTGATTATTCTCTTTGTCTATGACGTACGTACTGTGTACGTTCCCTTGGCCGCAGAAAAATATTTTTCACTGTACTTCGGTACATGTGATAATAAATCAAATCAATCAATCAATCAAATATACACTTGAGGGCATTGAGGTTAAACGCTGGTTGCTATCATTTTGCCAACGTAATTTGCCTATTTCAACGGTCAGTTCCTGAGTGGTCTGTGCTCAATCTAATTCTTACAGTTGCTCTATCAGTTTCATCTTACCGTTGAGACTGCTGAAATCTAATTATCTGATTGGCAGAGGTCAAGGAATAAATGATCAAACCGTGCTTTCCTGTTTTAGAAATGAACTTAGCAGTCAACATCCTCACACAGGCTGTTCAAAGTCCCCTCACACTGGCTCCACCTTGCCTGCTTTGGCCCTGTTCATAGTGGTTCATAATGTGCATTCTGGGGTCTTTTCATGTTGCAATATTGAGATCTTGAAATGATTAAAATCAATTGGCTTTATGTCGTGATTTAGAACATAGAACATCGAAAAATACAGCACAGAACAGGCCCTTCGGCCCACAATGTTGTGCCGAACCTTTGTCCTAGATTAATCATAGATTATCATTGAATTTACAGTGCAGAAGGAGGCCATTCGGCCCATTGAGTCTGCACCGGCTCTTGGAAAGAGCACCCTACCCAAAGTCAACACCTCCACCCAACACTAAGGCCAATTTTGGACACAATGGGCAATTTATCATGGCCAATCCACCTAACCTGCACATCTTTGGGCTGTGGGAGGAAACCGGAGCACCCGGAGGAAACCCACGCAGACACGGGGAGGATGTGCAGGTTCCGCACAGACAGTGACCCAAGCCGGAATCGAACCTGGGACCCTGGAGCTGTGAAGCAATTGTGCTATCCACAATGCTACCGTGCTGCCCTTAAGAACAAATAAATCTACACTATATCATTTTACCGTAATCCATGTACCAAAGAGCTGCTTGATCAGCTCTTTGGTGCCCTGTTCCTGTTTAAACATGATGGGGTGCTGTGATGAACGGTTACTGTACTACTGTACCCTTGTCATCATGTAAGGTGATGTCCTCTTTAAGACCGGGCTTGGAACCCTGGGGGACTCCACCTCCAGCTCCGCCCACCTGGGAGCCGTATATAAGGGGCTGCCTTGTGGGCAGCACCTAGTTAGCACCCGTCTCGGCACCAGGCTAGTTCTTAGTTTATTAAAGTCTTCTTTATCGTTTTGCTCTCTAAGCGTCGTCATTGAGGGTACAACAATTTATTATAAGCTAAACTACATCAGGCTGGAAGCAGGCATAAAACCAGAGAAGCTCAACCTGGAAGCACGGACACCGGAGGCAAAATAAATGTTTTAATACTGGCTCCGATGTTTTGAGGCCTACCTGGACTCCTCAGAGACCCCCATCCTGGGGCCACGCAAGCTGCACCTACTCCACACCCGGGTGAGTCACAGAATCTCCGCCACACTCGAAAAGGCGACTACTTATGAAGTGGCGGTTGAGTTACTCCGCAAGCGGTTCGTCAAACCCATCAACGAGGTACACGCCAGGCACCTGGTCTCTACCTGCCGGCAGCACTTGGGGGAATCGCTAGACAAATTTGTTGAAAAACTCACCGCGCTTGCCAGGGACTGTAACCATCAGGATGTGACAGGGGAAACCCATATGAACCTGCACATCAGAGACGCGTTTGTGTCCAGCAGCCACTCGACCTACATCCAGCAGCGGCTACTTGAAAACGCGGCAAAAGACCTCCAGGACACGCTAACGCTCGCCTCCTCACTGGGGGTGGCCCAACATAATTTGCGTACGTACCCCGGGGACTCTGCGAGCCCCCTCGGACTTCCTCATACTCAGCCACGTTATGGGCCTGCGCCGCGCGGCGACCCGCTCATCCTGGGGGCACACCGTGCTACTTCTGCGGGCAGGGCCAGCATCCACGCCTACGCTGCCCAGGCCGCTCCGTGATCTGCAGCGACTGCGGGAAGAAGGGGCATTTTGCGTGGGTCTGCCTGGCCAGGCCCAGGGACCAGAAAAACAAAGAACAGCCGGCCCGAAAATTAGGCTCTCAGGCCTGCAGGCCTCGCAATGCGGCTGCGCACGGACCCGACATGCCCCCTTCTGACGCGTCATCCGCTTCGTGTGAACCATGGGAGTGGCCATCATGTCGGCGGCCATCATCTCGACCCGACACGTGTGACCGACGGCGGCGGCCATTTTACGAGTCCGACTAGGCTGAGGTCTCGGACTATCCGCGAGTGAGAGCAATCACCCTTGACCAAACTCGGCCAAAACATCTGCAGAACTCG
The DNA here is from genome assembly GCF_047496885.1 of Scyliorhinus torazame. Lineage (NCBI taxonomy): Eukaryota > Metazoa > Chordata > Chondrichthyes > Carcharhiniformes > Scyliorhinidae > Scyliorhinus > Scyliorhinus torazame. The sequence goes on along the minus strand of NC_092712.1, from coordinate 274,978,501 downwards.
ATGATGAAGGTCCAAGTCAACGGGCTCGACACTTCATGCCTCTTCGACTCCGGGAACACGGAGAGCTTTATTCATCCAGAAACAGTAAGGCGCTGCTCCTTGCGCACCCATCCCGTGTCCCAAACCATAGCCCTCGCATCCGGGTCCCACTCGGTCCAAATCAAGGGGTACTGTATCGCAGATCTCTCGATCCAGGGCGCCGAGTACACCCATTTCAAACTGTATATCCTTCCCCACCTCTGCACCGCCCCCCTGCTGCTCGGACTGGATTCCCAGTGCAGCCTCCGAAGCCTGACACTGAAGTTCGGCGGACCCTTGCCCCCCCTCACGGTATGCAGCCTTGCGACACTGAAAGTCGCACCCCCCTAGCTATTCGCAAACCTCACTCCCGACTGTAAGCCCGTCGCCACCAGGAGCCGGCGGTACAGTGCCCAAGACATGACTTTTATCAAGTCAGAGGTCCAGCGTTTACTGGGAGAGGGGGCCATCGAGGCTAGCAACAGCCCTGGGAGAGCACAAGTGGTGATAGTCCGGTCCGGGGATAAGAAACAGATGGTTGTGGAACAGATGACCGCTTCACTCAGCTTGATGCATACCCCCTTCCTCGCATAACAGAAATGGTAAATCGGATCGCCCAATGCCAAGTATTTTCCACGGTCAACCTCAAATCCGCCTACCACCAGCTCCCCATCCGACCAAAAGACCGCCCCTATACTGCCTTCGAAGCAGCCGGCCGGCTCTTCCACTTCCTCAGGGTCCCCTTCGGCGTCATAAATGGGGTCTCCGTCTTTCAAAGGGCGATGAACCAAACGGTGGACCAGTACGATTTGCAGGCTACATACCCGTACTTGGACAATGTCACTATCTGCGGCCATGACCAGCAGGACCATGACGCAAACCTTGAAAAGTTTCTCCAGACCGCCCGAGCCCTTAACCTGACCTACAATGAGGAAAAATGCGTTTTCCACACAATCCGGCTAGCCATCCTCGGCTATGTCGTGGAAAACGGGGTCCTAGGTTCCGATCCCGACCGCATGCATGAGTTCCAAAGGAACTCCCCCTTCCCCACAGCCTCAAGGCCCTTAAACGGTGCTTGGGGCTCTTCTCCTATTACGCCCAGTGGATCCCCCAATTTGCAGACAAAGCCCGCCCACTCATAAAGACCATGATATTTCCCCCCTCGGCTGAGGCTCGATTAATCTTCAACCTCATCAAGGCCGATATCACCAAGGCCGCTATGCGTGCGGTGGACAAAACTATCCCCTTCCAGGTAGAGAGCAGTGCGTCAGACATCGCCCTGGCTACTACCTGTGGTGGTGTGTATTAGGGGTATTAAGGTACCCTGTGATGCCGAGAGGCTATTGGTAGATAGACACTGGGTCCCGATTGGATCAGCCGCCAACTGGCTCCACCCAGTAAGGCGGAATATAAGAGCCCGGGTTCTCCCAGCAGCCGCATTCTGTAACTGTGCTGCTGGGGAACAAGTCTGCGTAATAAAGCCATCGTTCGACTCCATCTCATCCCGTCTCGTGAGTGATTGATTGTGCTACACTACCCTCAACCAGGCAGGCAGACCAGTAGCGTTCTTCTCCCGGACCCTCACCGCCTCCGAGATTCGACACTCTGCAGTCGAGAAGGAGGAACAAGCCATTGTGGAGGCTGTATGGCACTGGAGGCACTACCTAGCCGGTAGGAGGTTCACCCTCGTCACCGACCAACGGTCGGTCGCCTTTATGTTCGATAACGCGCAACGGGGCAAAATAAAAAACGATAAAATTTTGAGGTGGAGGATCGAACTCTCCACCTACACGTACGATATCAAGTATCGTCCAGGGGAGCTCAACGAGCCCCCAGATGCCGTGTCCCGCGGCACGTGCGCATACGCCCAGGAGGACCACCTGCAAGCCATCCACAATGACCTCTGCCACCCGGGGGTTACCCGGCTCGTCCACTTTATCAAGTCCCACAACCTACCTTACTCAACCAAGGAGGTCAAGGCCGTGACCAGGGCTTGCCAGATCTGTGCGGAGTGCAAACCGCACTTCTACCGGCCAGACAAGGCTCGGCTCGTGAAGGTCTCAGGGCCCTTTGAGCAACTAAGCGTGGACTTCAAGGGGCCCCTCCCGTCCACCAATCGTTATGCCTATTTCCTCACCGTTATCGATGAGTTCTCCCGCTTCCCATTCGCCATTCCCTGCCCCGACATGACCTCTGCCACCGTGATAAAGGCACTGCACAGCACCTTCACCCTGTTCAGTTTCCCCGCTTATATACACAGCGACCGGGGTACATCGTTCATGAGCGATGAACTGCATCAGTATCTGCTCAGCAAAGGCATCGCCTCGAGCAGAACGCCCAGTTATAACCCACGGGGAAACGGGGAGGTGGAGAGGGAGAACGCGACAGTGTGGAAGGCTGTCCTTCTGGCCCTACGGTCGAGAAGTCTCCCAACTACCCGCTGGCAGGAGGTCCTGCCGGACGCCCTACACTTCATTAGGTCGCTCCTCTCCAAGGCTCCGACCACCGTGCTCCTGGACGTACCCTCAACTAAGACGTCCGTGTCCGCCGCACCACCCGAGCTGAGGAGGTCGATAAGGACGATCAGGCCACCAAGACGAATGGACTTATGGTGGCACTTCACCCCCGCCGAACGTTTTTTAAAAACAGGGGGTGAATGTGATGAACCGTTACTGTACTACTGTACCCTTGTCATCATGTAAGGTGATGTTCCCTTTAAGACCTGGCTTGGAACCCTGGGGGACTCCGGCTCCGGCTCCGCCCACCTGGGAGCCGTACATAAGGGACCGGCTTGTGGGCAGCACCCAGTTAGCACCCATCTTGGCACCAGGCTAGTTCTTAGCTTATTAAAGCTTTCTTTACCATTTTACTCTCTAAGCGTCGTTACTGAGGGTACAACAGGTGACCATCCTGAAGCATCGGAGCTCTTCCACTAGAGTGGAAAGAAAAACCTTACTTGTGCCTTTCACAACCTCAGCATTTTGGGTCCAATGAATTACTTTTGAAGTAACGTGAGAAACATGGCAGCCAATGTGTGCACAGCAAGGTCCCACGGGCAGCAATAAGTGACCAAATGATCTGTTCTCGTGATGGAAAAGCAAAACTGCCGATGCTGGAAATCTGTTATTCAAACAGGAAATTATAGAAATACTCAGCAGGTCAGGCAGCATCTGTTGAGAGACAAACACAGCGATTGCCAGGATTTTCCACCCCAACAGAGATGGGTAGAATGGCGGGGAGGGTGGGGGGGGATGAAGTCCAGCGGGAGCTGGAAAGTCAGTTTCCTGCCAGATCTTCCATTCCCTCCCAGTTCCTCCGACATCCGCAGCAGGGGTAGAGGCAGCCTTGTTTGCCCTATTGTCTTGCATGACCTTGGTGTCTGTCCTCTGGAGATCTGAGGCCTAGAGGACCCCGGCTTACTTTGGCTGTCCAGCTGTGGGGCAGTTGCTCCCTCTCCGGTCACAGAGGCTAAAGCTGGTGGGGTCGCAGGGAAAAAGGATTCCGAATGGCCAGACACCCTCAGAGAGTCCTGAGTGGAGGTCCCAGGGGTGTCCAACAGCTCCTCCTATTCCCTTTGGGTGCCCGAGCACCTTTGCCTGACTCCTTGAGGAGAAACTGAACCTGGAGGGAGGGTGAGATGCCCCCTTCTCCTCTCCCATAGCCAAAGCAAGATCTTACCCATGGCTACAGTGATGCAGCGCAAGTCTGCCCACATCTCCGACAGAAACTGCACATTCTGCTGGACGAGATTCTCAATGCCATTTGCCATCCATCCTCCCCATGGGGACCTCCATGCGTGCATAGGTTGGAACCACCTCTTCAGAGGACAGGCAGATGGACTCCTAGACCTCATGTGCCACTCTGCTAACGCTGCAACCTCTGCCTGATGTACCCTTATCTCTCACAACATTTCCAGTATCTCAGGGAGAGCCGATATCAGAGACTCATTCTGGACTAGAAGCCTCTTCCCCAGCAATCCTCTGAGCGTTGGTGAGCGTGACTGATCCGCCTGCCACAGACACTTGTCCGTGCGGATGCGAATGCGAGACCCTGCCTGAACCAATGGTGGGGGGTGCAGGTGACCGCTGTGATGCCTCTACAGGTGCACTTTCTTCCTCCTCTCCAATGTCCTCAGGCCTCTTTGGGCTGGAAGTACTGCTGGACAGCACTTCCTCTGCTGACCTTCCCCTCTTCCTCCTGCTAATGAGAGAGGAGAGAGCAAGTGACTGCATGAGCTGCCTGCAACAAGGAGGATTTGAATTTGGGTTTGTTTATTGTCACGTGTACCGAGGTACAGTGAAAAGTATTTTTCTACGAACAGCTCAAACAGATCATTAAGTACATGAAAAGAAAATACAATAAAAAGAAAATACATAATAGGGCAACACAAGGTCCACAATGAAAATACATAGACACCGGCATCAGGTGAAGCATACAGGGTGTAGTATTAATCAGGTCTGTCCATAAGAGGGTCGTTTAGGAGTCTGGTAACAGCGGGGAAGAAGCTGGTTTTGAGTCTGTTTGTGCGTGTTCTCAGACTTTTGTATCTCCTGCCCGATGGAAGAAGTTGGAAGAAGTGAGTACTCCGGGTGGGACGGGTCTTTGATTATGCTGTCCGCTATCCCCAGGCAGCGGGAGGTGTAGATGTAGTCAATGGATGGGAGGCAGGTCCGTGTGATGGACTGGGCTGTGTTCACGACTCTCTGAAGTTTCTTGCGGTCTGGGCCGAGCAGTTGCCATATCAGGCTGTGATGCAGCCAGATAGGATGCTTTCTGTGGTGCAGCTGTAAAAGTTGGTAAGTCAGTGTGGACATGCTAAATTTCCTTAATTTCCTGAGGATGTTTAGGCGCTGTTGTGCTTTCTTGGTGGTAGCGTCGACGTGGGTGGACCAGGACAGATTTTTGATGATGTGCACTCCTAGGAATTTGAAACTGCTAACCATCTCCACCTCGGCCCCGCTGATGCTGACAGGGGTGTACACAGTACTTCACTGCCTGAAGTCAATGACCAGCTCTTTAGTTTTACTGGCATTGAGGAATAGATTCTTGTCGTTGCACCACTCCACTAGGTTCTCGATCTCCCTCCTTTGTATTCTGTCTCATCGTTATTCGAGATCCGACCTTTAGGTTTCTATGTAACTACATTATACATGGATCCTTCTTAAATGGAGGCTGCCCCCGACCGCTCCATCTTCACAAGCTCAGTTTGGGTCCACCTCTGCCAGCTTTGGGTCCACTCCTCGAACTCTGTGAGCTTCCCTCTCATCTGCTCTCTCTCTCCCCTGTTATGCCGTAATGTTTTCTGTGCGAAGAGAGAAGATGGGGTTGAGATAAATTGGCTTTCATGTATCTTTCTCATGATTTCAAATAACCCACTGGGTTGTGGGCCATGTGTTTGATGCACTGTACGTTGTCCACAAGGGTTCTGGGGCAACATCCTCCAGCCCATGCAGATTAAAGGATAAGTCTTACAGCAGTGATTAGCTGGTGCTTGCTGGTGACGTCAATGCCTAACACACTCCCCCCCACCCCCCCCTCCCCCCCCCAACAGCACCTGAGCTCCGATGGGAAGTGTCAAAGAGCCACAGAGACCTCTGCACCTGCAGACTAGATGCACTGCAGTGCGGCTATGAGGTATCACCTTACCACATTGAGTAACTTTTTTTTGCATGGGCCACATGGATGGTGCCCTTACCACTGAGCCTATGTCCCCTCGACCATTCAGCGAGATGGGTATGAGCAGTTGAGGGTTCACTTACCCTGGTGGAGTGGATGAGGTCATTAATCTGTTTGCGGCATTGAAAGGTGGTTCTTGGTGGAGGCCATGGACACTGGCCACCCGAGAGACCTCTTTCACACAGGCCAGTCATCATGGCTCAGCCTCCTTCTTTCATCTTCAAGGTACAGGGTTCGCTGCCTAGCCTCCACTGCGATGAGCAGCATATTACACCCCCCCACATTATCACCCCCCACTCCCCCACGTTATCCAACCCCCCCACCACGTTATCCACCCCCCCACTCCCCCACATTATCCACCCCCCACTCCCCCACGTTATCCACCCCCCCACTCCCCCACGTTATCCACCCCCCCACTCCACCACATTATCCCCCCCCCCACTCCCCCACATTATCCACCCCCTCCACTCCCCCACATTATCCACCCCCTCCACTCCCCCACATTATCCAACCCCCCCACCACGTTATCCAACCCCCCACTCCACCACATTATCCCCCCCACTCCCCCACGTTATCCACCCCCCCCCACTCCCCCACTTATCCACCCCCCCACTCCCCCACGTTATCCAACCCCCCACCACGTTATCCACCCCCCCACTCCCCCACGTTATCCACCCCCCAATCCCCCACGTTATCCACCCCCCCACTCCCCCACGTTATCCACCCCCCCACTCCCCCTCGTTATCCACCCCCACTCCCCCACATTATCCACCCCCTCCACTCCCCCACATTATCCAACCCCCCCGCCACGTTATCCAACCCCCCACTCCACCACATTATCCCCACCCCCCCCACTCCCCCACTTATCCACTCCCCCACGTTATCCATCCCCCCACCACGTTATCCACCCCCCCACTCCCCCACGTTATCCAACCCCCCCACCACGTTATCCACCCCCACCACTCCCCCACGTTATCCACCCCCCCACTCCCCCACGTTATCCACCCCCCCACTCCCCCACGTTATCCAACCACCCACCACATTATCCACCCCCACCACTCCCCCACGTTATCTACCCCCCATGTTATCCAACCCCCCCACCACATTATCCAAACCCCCACTCCCCCACATTATCCACCCCCCCACTCCCCCACGTTATCCACCCCCCCACTCCCCCACGTTATCCACCCCCCCACTCCCCCACATTATCCACCCCCGCACTCCCCCACGTTATCCACCCCCCCACTCCCCCACGTTATCCACCCCCCCACTCCACCACATTATCCCACCCCACTCCCCCACATTATCCACCCCCTCTACTCCCCCACATTATTCAACCCCCCCACCACGTTATCCAACCCCCCACTATACCACATTATCTCCCCCACGTTATCCACCCCCCCCACTCCCCCACGTTATCCACCCCCCACTCCCCCACGTTATCCACCCCCCCCACTCCCCCACGTTATCCACCCCCCCACTCCCCCATGTTATCGAACCCCCCCTTCCACCACATTATCCCCCCCCACTCCCCCACATTATCCACCGCCTCCACTCCCCCATATTATCCAACCCCCCCACCACGTTATCCAACCCCCCACTGCACTACATTATCCTCCCACTCCCCACGTTTTCCACCCCCCCCACTCCCCCACTTATCCACCCCCCCACTCCCCCACGTTATCCAACCCCCCCACCACGTTATCCATCCCCCCCACTTCCCCACGTTATCCACCCCCCACTCCCCCATGTTATCCACCCCCCCCCACTCCCCCACGTTATCCACCCCCCCCACTTCCCCACGTTATCCACCCCCCCACTCCCCCACATTATCCACCCCACCCCCCACAATGCCACATAATATGTCAGGAGCACGTCCAGCATCACGTAATTCAGCGCAAATTCCCACCGGGCTCTGCAGAGGACAACACTCTGGGTTCCCACCCCCGCCACAGGGCTTCAGCAGGGACTGGAAAATCTCAGCCAACATCTCAGGACATTGACTTCTCGCCTGTTTTGTTGATGTTTGTTGACGAGTAAATAGCCAAGGAACCCTTCCGTTATTCTTCCGAATAGTCTCATGGAACCTTGTACATCCAACTGAAAGGATAGATGGGACTTAGATTCACACGTCATCTGATCCTAGATTTTTGTACTCAGGTCCCTGGTGTAGGGCTTGACCCCACAACTCAGAGAGTGCTGACACTGAATCACATCATTGTTGTTCTTGCTCAAGGTCTTGGTTGGCAGCAGGTTCCAGCATTCTGTTCTTACCATTACAACTAGTCTTAATTTCCTTGGGCATAGCAATTAATATATTAACGTGCTTTGATTAACCCAACATATCCTGTTCCTTCCTCATAATATCTTGTTGCACCACCAATTTACGGAATGATTGATCTGGGCATCAATTTGAAGCTCACACATCACAAAATGTGCAATGGTTCAGTATTACAAACAGCAATACTTTGAGCTATCCATTTACTTTCAAGATAAAATTAATTTAGGGTCCCGACATTTCTACCTGGATACAATGCCTATGTGATTCATGTTATTATGAAATTAGACTTAGAGAGGGGAGGGTTTCTAAGTTATCTCTGATACTTACAGACAAGTAACTCTGCCAGGATCCAGGACAGAGAGATCAGAGGCCAGAATTCATTAGGGTCCACCATGCAGAAATATGGGTGTTAGCTTGTGCTCAGATTGAAAAAGCCAATTTCATAAGGATTTGAAATGAGGCTGGAAGATTCACCTTGATTGAGCTAGAAGAAGGATAGCCTATAAAAACTCTCATTGTGAAATACATTACTGGGGCTAAAAGGTTACAGGTTACCAAGCTGGGAAAGGAAAGGGACAGAAGTAAACCCTTGGGAGCTGAGAATCGCTTTGAACTGGCTCCAGCAAAATGTAATGACTACCTAAGGGACCGTGTAAGGTATAATTTTGTAGTTTTTTTTTATGGTTGTGTTGACGGTGAAAGGGAAAAGTTCTGTTCTGCAGTTTCAAGTATAAGTTGCCTGTAACAATAGTGTTTTGTCAACAGTGATTTTAGACTGTTACAGTAAAGGTCTTAAAACGGGAAATCTTGTTGTATCATCCTTTTAGCTCTCAACTGGAAGTTTGAATTGCTTATCGATCTCTATGTAACAATTTAAAAAGTGAATTGTTGCTGGGACAGGAAATGCATCATCCTAATGTGTCTACGGTAATGAGCTCAACCAGATCTTTGTGATGGGCTTTGGCAAAGCTATGTGTGTGTGTCTGCCAGCCTCTAGAGTAATAAATAATGGTACAGTGTATCCAATACCAGAGGCATATTTGCCATATGGGAAAAAACATTTTCCAAGTGAATGGTTCATTAATGGTCTATTATCAGTGATGTGATGCTCATTTCTTTTGGGGGGAAAGAAATCTACTACCCTGGGTACATTTTGGGTATCATCAGGGAAATCAGTGTGGTCACATAATCCCCATGCATTACACACTCTGCATTATTATTCGTTAAACAGGATTGAAGAGCTTTAATCAGAAATCTGATTAAGAAAAGATGAGATAAACTTCATGCATTTTCATGCCTTACACAGTCGAACTGCAGATGTGAAATTCATGAGGATTAAAGAGCAGCATGTGACTTGGCATTAGAAGTCTGCTGTTGGCTGAAGTCACATTGCACATCAGGCATTGGTCCTAATGCAGTTCTAATGGGAAGACTAGGGAAGGAAAGCAAAGCACACATGGGAATGGACACTAACGTCTGTACCTATTTCTACAGCCATTCTGAAGCACCAGGAACCTGGTTCAGATCAAGGTTTCCACCCAAAAATGCAACCCAATGTTCTCCATCAATTGCTAAACGGTCCATTATGCATTTTTCAGCTCCAATAACAGTGGCATTTAGGAAGATTCAGGACAATATCTGGACACATAGAAAATAGAAGCAGAAGGAGGCCATTCAGCACTTCGAGCCTACTCCACATTCTTTATGATCATGGCTGATCACCAAGTTCAATACCCTGATCGTGCTTCCCCCTATATCTCTTGATCCCTTCAGCCCCCAGAGTTATATCTAATTCCTGCTGGCAATTACACAATGTTTGGCCTCAACTATGTCCTGTGGTAGTGAATTCCACAGATTCACCACTCTCTGGGAGAAAAAGTTTCTCCTCATCTCAGTCCTAAAAGGTTATCCTCAATCTGTGACCCCTAGTTCTGGACACCCCCACCATCGGGAACATTCTTTCTGAATCTATCCTGTCTAATCCTGTCAGAATTTATAAGTTTCTATGAGATCTCCTCTCACTCTTCTAAATTCCAATGTCCAACTTTCTATTCAAAATATTTGTAATTTCACTTTAAGTTGTTGCTTTGTTCCTTCTAATTCATTTATTCACATCAAGACTTTAGAACTGATAGGGTCTCACTCATGTAGAAGGCTTTTTGGATTATTTTGCAGGATGTGGACATTGCTGGTTGGGCCAGTGTTTAATGCCCATTCCTAATTACCCTTCAGAAGACGGTGGTGAGTCACTTCCTCGAACCGTTTCAGTCCATGTGGTTTAGGAGTTTGAGTTAGGTTGCTAACATTAGAATATGCTTCAGTCAAGTGTTCACACAGTATCTGAATTAATATCCAAATCAATTCATAGTGAATGATTCAATACTTCATTGAATTTGTTTGCTGCTAGTCAACTTGTTATCTTACTGCTGGTTTCCTAAATGGATGATTCTGGGTTCCATTCCCAGCAATGCCTGTCATGGATTGTGTCTGTTCTCTGTCAGGCCATTAAGGCAATACATTTGTGATGATGGAATGTTTCATCTCAAGTAAGGGAGAAAATGTGAACATTGTCCATCTTGTCTGTCAGGAGTATATCACTGTCAGGTGACAGCACAGCACACTTGGCAACCGCCCTGTAAAAAACCTGCTGGATTTCAGCAAAAGGAGTTTATGTAAAGGCTAAATGGTGCCAAAGGCAAAGACTATTGGAGTTAATTTAAGCTGCAGAACCGTTTGCTTTTTATGTTTCATTCATTAGGTGACTGGCACCATAGCTGTGCCAACAACGTTACGTGTGAAGAGCCTTGTCGCATTCCTGCCGTACAATGAAGCAATTCAATGCACTTCACATCCACGTGATTATATTACTTGTCATAAATATTGTGAAAACAACGTTACCCCTTTAAAATGTCGATACTATTCAGCTTGTCCACATTATTTTCAAGCAGGACCACTTTTGAAGCTGATAAAGACAGGAATAAAAATCTTGATGTTAAGAGAATTAGAGAAGGGACCTAAAGCGGACAACATAGAAGGAAATTATTGCAGTATCATAGCAAAACTGACCTTGGCATCCAATCCAATAAACCTTTTAACGGTATTTAGTTTACACTGAAATATGGGTGATGTTTATCCATATTTAGAGCATAGCTACTCAAACTGATATCTTGGTTTACCTTTTTGTTCCAAGAATTTCTATATGGACTACGTCGCAATCAATGTTGTTGAATTCAAACTATCTGATCACTCAAATTCTGTTCATTAAATCTACTGTAACAACAACTTGTATTTATATGGCGCCTCTGATATAATAAAATATCCCAAAGTCCTTCAGACCTCTGCCAGATCAGCAGGGAGGTACAAGTCTGCCTTACAAAGAGAGGCTGCCCTCCGCATCTGGGGGCTCCCGTGATGCTGGTAAGAGTGTAAGACAGAGGAGCAGAAGTAGGCCACTCGGTCCATCGTTCTGCTCCACCATTCAGTGAGATCATGGCTGATCTGATATAATCCGCAACTAAACTTTCTCGCCTTATCCCCATAACCCTTGATTCTCTTACTAATTAAAAATCTATCTGTCTATGGATGATAGCTCCTTAATCCCTCTGCCAGTGACACCAGCACTGATAGGGAAGACTCCTGCACCTGCCAAGGTCATCCCAAGCTATGGAGCAGCAAGGTCAGCTGTCTGCCTCTCTCACAGCTGGTGGTGAAGGAAGAGCACCACGGAGAAGCACTCAGAGAAGAATTAAGAAAACACACTGGACGCATTTGGGTTTCACAGGTGAGTAGATAGTTAGGTTGTAGTGTGTGCCAATGTTTGGACCTAATAGATTGAGATTTAGATTTATTGTCACATGTACCGAGGTACAGTGGAAAGTATTGTTCTGCGTACAGTTCAGACAGATCGTTCTATACCTGAAAAACAATAAATGCAACAGGTAAATACATAGACATCGTGAAGCATACAGGAGTGCAGTGCTAGTCAGTCTCGATCTGTGAAGAAATCAGTTCAGTCCATAAGAAGATCATTCAGGGGTCTGGTAGCAGTGAGGAAGAAGCTGTTTTTGAATCTGTTTGAGCGTGTTCTCAAACTTTTGTATCTTGTACCCGATGGAAGTGGTTGGAAGAGAGAATACCCCATGTGGGAGGGGTCTTTGATTATGCTGCCCGCTTTCCTGGGGGTGCGCTTGTAGGTAGTGTCAGTGGTGATACGTCTTCCCTGAGAGGGGCAATGTCCTAGGGAGGGTGCCAAAGGCCCCGGTCTTTTGTTTGGGGTGAGCTCTACTATTCCTCTGCTTCCCCTGTAGTGGAGCTGCGCTTCTGATGAGTGCACTGAGGGTAGCAGCACCTGGCGTGCCAATGATTGAGCTTGGCCACGCCCATCCCAGCTGGGGCCTGAGGGTTTCAGAGGAGTGGCCTGGGTGGGCTTCCAAATCACCAGAGGCTCGGTGAACATTTACCACAGTGAGCAGTCAGGAGAGTGAGCAGCCAGGGGCCTGTAACTTGTACCAAATGGATGCATTTAAACAAAAACTGTGACAATGGCAGACTGAGCCAGGTCACCCCGATTCCAAGGGGTCACCCCGAATCCATGGAGCTGTCACCAAGTTGCTCCCATCTAATCCCCCGGCCGGGCAGGAAATCCTAGCAAACGCCACAATTTCCAACAGTTTTTTGAACTTTGCTTACCTTCTCTCTCCCCCTGAGCTGCCATGGTGCCCAGTCCCTTGTTTGTGAATACCTGTAGTAAATCATGTGAATCCCGCCTGACAGGTGCGGAGCATCGCGGAGGCCCGGAGCACAGTGGGTAAAACTTGCGAATCACATTGAAATGCATGTCTCCTCCGGCGCAGGGCGCAAACTTTGTTATCGCCACTAGCGAGGGACCGGAGCATGGTGCTCGAATCGGTGCCAGGCGTGGACTCCGATTTTGGCTGGACGTCTGGGGCGGGATCCTCCGGCCCCCCCGCCAGATCGGAGAATCGCCGGGGGGGCGGCGTGAATACCACCCCCGCCGGCTGCCTCATTCTCCGGCGCCGGGGATTTGGCGGGGGCGGGAATCATGCCGCTGGCAGCCCCCCCGGCGATTCTCCGGCCCGCGATGGGCCGAGTGGCCGCCCGTTTTCAGTCAGTCCCGCCGGCGTATATTACACCAGGTATTTGCCGTCGCGACCTGGCTGCGCAGGCGGCCTCCGGGGTCCTCGGGGTCATCCCCCACGATGACCTGGCCCGCGGTCGGAGCCCACCGATCCGCGGGCGGGCCTGTGCCGTGGGAGCACTCTATTCTTCCGCGCCGGCCGCTGTGGTCCTCCGTGATGGCCGACGCAGAGATGAACCCCCCCCCTGCGCATGCGCTGGGATGACGCCAGCACACGCTGGCGCTCCCACGCATGCGCCAACCCGCGCCGGCCAGCGGAGGCCCTCCGACACTGGTTGGCGTGGCGCCAAGCCCCTTCCCTGCCGGCCGGCGCCATGCAAACCACTCCGGCACCGGCCTAGCCCTTGAAGGCGGATTCCACACCTTTGGGGCGGCCTGATGCTGGAGTGGTTCACGCCACTCGTTCGCGCCGGAGCTGCCCGCCCCGCAGAATCCCGCCCCTGATTCTACGCCTGATTGTAGTTCGAGTTTGCAGCGTCGCGAGGTGGAGAACTTCGCCAATACAGCACAAGGTTTTCAGCTGATGGCATTTGCTGAGTCTGAGTTTTCTACGACAGCCAACAGCCAACTTGGTGATGCCACCCCAGGCAATTTGTGAGAGGGATGAATACAACTTGGTTAGTACTTCATGTTGTCAATGCTTGATATGGTTAGTGCTATGTATTATTATTGTTATGTACAATCAGTGCTTTACATTGAGGAAGTCGAATATTCCAAGTGTTTTGTAACTGCCTTGGAACATTCTGGATGGAAGGGCAATCTTTCTTCAGGCGAGCAGCAGCGCAAAGCCAAAGTAAGCCAGAACACATCATCCATCGTTTGAAACTGTGGCTTAAGAGCCAAAATAAATTCACTTGTCTGTTCACTTGTTTGAACTTCACTTTTACAAATGACTGAAAGGGCAGACATCCTTCTTGGTCACACGAGCTGGGTTTGAAGGAGTTTTCCCTCATCTTGGCCTGGTGACTGTGGTTTTTGTCAGTTGATAGATCAGGCAGCTGCACAATTTGAGTAGAGCTCGGAGACTTCGGAGGCCAGTTCTGGAGGCCGGTTATACTTTGAGCCAGGGAATTTTAAAAATAGAACTTGTGCTGAGGAAATTTCCCATCCCTCCCCCTCTCACCCCAGCCATCCCTCAGCCCCCAACACATACACACACAAGCAAATTAACCTTAAAAGGTGGTATAAGAGGAGAAATATTTTGACAAAAAGGTAAGAAACACAAGATGAACCCCATTTACACAGTGTTAACCTCAGGGAATTTAGAATAAAAGTCTGCTTAGCAGTTGGGCATATGCGACTGAGGGAAGAGGTCACATTTGGAGTTTGTCGATTCTCTCCGGATCATTTGGTGTCGAAACCCTGACAATTATCTTTTTATTTTTTTTAATTTTTGAATTGATATTAATTGACATGTGGAAAAATACAGAAATATTTTGGCCCAGATCTTCCGGCTTGGGGGCCAGATGTACCCCCACAAGATGTGCAAACCACTTTACATCAATGATTTATGTTTGAAGTGTGGACAATATTGTCAGAAATGTGGTCGCCCATTTACACACACAGCAAGATCCCACACACGGCACTGAAGTAATGGCCTGATAATCGATTTTGGTGATGTTGGTTGTGGGATAAGTATTGGCTTGGTCTCTGGGGAGAACACTCTTGCTCTTCTTCAAATCGAGGAGGCCTTGGGTTTAACGCCTCACCTGAAAGGCAGCACCTCTGGCACTGCAGCACTCCTTCAACCAGCCTAGGTTCCGCACTCAGATCCCTAGAGTGGAGCTTGACCAAATGACTTTCAGAACCAGAGGAGTAAGACTGTAACTGAAGAGCTGTAGGTGACACTGCCAGTGGAATGGCTCAGTTGATGTAAATGGATTCTACCTGGTGGCGAGGTTTGGTTTGTTTGCTGGGCCTCCAAGAAAATATTTCTGTGTCACGCAGTCACCAGTAAATGGGGTATGAGCGATTGCTTCGCAAGGAAGCACTCCAACAAACACCTCCTCCAGGTCCCTCCTCATCACAGCTCAAAATGTCACCTCCTAATAACGTGGGCATGTGTTCAGAGTTTTTAAGCGAAAGGCCATCCCTCCACAAAATTTTGGTGACCCCCTCCCCTAACACACACACTTTACCCTGGGGTGTTAAGACTTGTATTTTCAGGTACGGTACTATATTTTTACTGTTGCTCTCCAGGTTTGGGGGGTGGGGGGGGGATTGTGGGGGGGGCGGGTGTGAGGTGATGGGCAGAAGAGGTAGGGAGGCGTCAAGGAGACACATGGGGCTGGGACTTCAGTTGTAGTTGGTGTTGTGTTATTCACCCTGGGGTAACACGGACTGCAACAGGATGCGATGAACGGTAAAGCACACACCAAACGGAGGCATTGGTTCAATACGATTTATTGAACTTCTGGAACAATGCACACAGCTGGCTGTGGGTTGACTCTCTACTACTCGAAGTGTACTAACTCTAACTTACTAGACCAGGCTAACTCTGATCCACGTGTAGAAGGTGCTGACTGATATATACACCCTGACTGTCACTACAGTTGTCACCAGTGGAAAGAGGCAGAGTGCTGATGCCTCATGTGTTTTACAGTTGGAAGCTCCCCCTCTGGTGTTCTGACTGGTGATTGGCTGTGTTCTGTTCTGTATGTTGATCTGCAGGGGGGCGGGGGGGGGGGGGGGAACAGACTGACATTTAATGGTCCCTGAAGGAGCTTGTTATGGTCCCAATAATTAACAGAATGGGATTTTCAAACCTTCTTCAGGACAAAATGAACTGTCTGATGCACATTAGTGCCTAACTGTCAGGGTCACCACAGGACAAAAGGAAGTTTGTTCCTTTCTGTGTTTTATTTAGTGACATTTGAGGGGTCAGCTGGCGCCATGTCAAGTGCTATACAATTTTTTCCCAATTAAGGGGCAATTCAGCGTGGCCAATTCACCTACCCTGCACATCTTTGGGTTGTGGGGGCGAAACCCACGCAAACACGGGGAGAATGTGCAAAGTTTACACGGACAGTGACCCAGAGCCGGGGTCAAACCTGGGACCTCGGCGCCGAGAGGCAGCAGGGCTAACCCACTGCGCCACCGTGCTGCCCCTTCAAGCGCTATACATGACCAATTTGCACCATCTTTATTCACCTGGCCCTCAGTGGAGCTGCCTGGTCTTTTTGGCAATGCTGCAGCTGCCCCAACATGGCCGCCACCTGCCTTTGGTTCTCGTGCCAGACAGGCATCTCCCACCTTTTGGAGGCACGAATTAGAGGCACCAAGCTCACCTCCTGCTCATCAGCCCGTTTACCTTGTGAAACACGAGGTCAGGAGCTGGAATCCATCCGGGTGTCAGGTTGCCGAGCACGCTTTGAAAATCCAGCCCCTGCAGTCTCCTTGCAGGGAACGTGTTTGGCCCACAATAAAGTCTGCTCCAGCGTGTACGTCTGGAGTATCATGCACAAAACCTGAAAAATAAGAAGAGCAGAAGGATGTTGACCAGAGCTGGAAACCATTTTGTCCTGTGCACAATATTTTTCCAGCTTTCGTTCAGGTGGCTTTTCAAGTGACTGAATACTGAGAAATATAGGAATATTTATCAGTCTTATTTTTTATTGAACAAGATAGTTCCAGGTATAGACTGACAGCACACACTAGATAAGGAATCGTCTCACTGGCTCTGATAGAGGTCACTGCTTGCAGTCTTTGCAGTAGAGTGTGGAAAAGACCAACAGGCTGTTCTGTATGAATTTAACTTACTTTCCCCATAGATTTGTGTCAGGTATGAAGGGATATGGATTGGTGGATAGGTTTCTGCTTGGCCAGGGTATCAGAGAGTACAGGACCAAGCCTGGACACAATAGACTTCCTTCTGCACTGTAAATCTTTCTATCTTTCTATGGAGTTCAGATCAGTGTCCCTGCTGGGCAAGGCAGTGCAGCAGGCTGGAAAGTGCCAGGCAGGCTTTGCTCCGGGTTAAATATCGCACGGGAGCCCACGGCAAGAAATGTAATGGTATCGAGCACGGAAAAAGCTGGTCGCATGCAATAATTAAAATTTAACAGGAACCTGAACTTTTAACATGATCACCCATGATCTCACTGAAAAATGAAATCGGCTCGACTGGCAGCTACTGCTCCCACTGCAATGAGCACTCACATTACCTTTTATTTTTTTTAAATGTTTTTGTTGAAGTTTTTCATTTCATACACTGTACATCCAACAAGGGTATGTGCATCGGGTACAGTATATAAGATATTTCCCTTGGTATCGCCCATCGCCCCCCCCCCTTCGCCCCCTCCTTGGTCCCCCCACCAACACCCCCCCGCTCCTTTTGTTGTTTTAGGATCCTTTCTTTTTTTTTTTAAATATTTTTATTCAATTTTAGCAAATTTTCAACAAACCCGCCCCCTTACAGAAAAAAAGAAAAGCATAAAACACGCAAATCAACA
This sequence comes from Scyliorhinus torazame, assembly GCF_047496885.1. NCBI lineage: Eukaryota > Metazoa > Chordata > Chondrichthyes > Carcharhiniformes > Scyliorhinidae > Scyliorhinus > Scyliorhinus torazame. Next base: position 274,960,917 of record NC_092712.1, on the reverse strand, counting down.
TCGTACACTTATATCGCGAATTCCCCCAATGTACAAACCCCCCCCAATGAAACAATAATAAACATGTACCCGAAACCCCCCCCCCCCCTCCCCCCCCCCCCCCCCGCCCCCCGGGTTGCTGCTGCTGCTGACCACCTCCTAACGTTCCGCTAGAAAGTCTAGAAACGGTTGCCACCGCCTAAAGAACCCTTGCACAGACCCTCTCAAGGCAAACTTTACCCTCTCCAATTTAATGAACCCAGCCATGTCGCTGATCCAGGCTTCTAGGCTTGGGGGCTTCGCATCCTTCCACTGTAGCAGAATCCTCCGCCGGGCAAAGGCCAGAATACCGGCCTCTTTCTCCTCCTGCACTCCCGGCTCGTCCGATACCCCAAATAGTGCTAACCCCCAGCTCGGCTTAACCCGGGTGTTCGCCACCTTAGACACAGTCCTCGCAAAGCCCCTCCAAAACCCATCCAGCGCCGGACACACCTACAACATATGGGCGTGGTTTGCTGGGCTCCCCGAGCACCTCACACATCTGTCCTCTACCCCAAAAAACCTACTCAACCTCGCCCCTGTCATATGCACTCTTTGAAGAATCTTAAATTGTATCAGGCTAAGCCTGGTGCAAGAGGAGGAAGAATTAACCCTACCCAGGGCATCAGCCCACAGACCCTCATCTATCTCCACCCCAAGCTCCTCCTCTCATTTACCCTTTAGCTCCTCCACCGAGGTCTCCTCCTCCTCCTGCATCTCCTGGTAGATCGCCGAGACCCTGCCCTCTCCAACCCACACCCCCGAGAGCACCCTATCTTGAATCTTACGTGCTGGAAGCAGCGGAAATTCCCTCACCTGCCGTCTCACGAACGCCCTCACCTGCATGTACCTGAAGGCGTTTATGGGGGGCAGCCCAAATTTCTCCTCCAGCGCCCCAAGGCTCGCAAATGTCCCATCTTTCAACAGATCCCCCATTCTTTTAATTCCTGCCCGATGCCAGCTCAGAAACCCCCCATTCATTCACCCCGGGACGAACCAATGGTTCTCTCGGATCGGGGACCAAACCGTGGCCTCTACCTCACCCCTGTGGCGCCTCCACTGCCCCCAAGTTTTCAGAGTCGCCGCCACCACCGGACTCGTGGTGTACCTTGTCGGCGGGAGCAGCAGCTGTGCCATCACCAGCGCTCTCAGACTCGTGCCCACACAGGACGCCATCTCCAGCCTCTTCCACGCCACCCCCTCCCCCTCCATTACCCTCTTACAGATCATCACCACATTGGCAGCCCAGTAGTACCCACATAGATTGGGCAACGCTAGCCCTCCTCTGTCCCTGCTACGCTCCAGCAACACCCTTTTTACCTTCGGGGTCTTATTCACCCACACAAATCCCATGATGCTCCTGCTGATCCGTTTAAAAAAGGCCTTAGGGATCAGGATGGGGAGGCACTGGAACACAAAGAGGAACCTCGGAAGGACCGTCATTTTCACCGACTGCACCCTACCCGCCAACGACAGTGGCAACATATCCCACCTTTTAAACTCCTCCTCCATCTGCTCCACCAGCCGCGTCAACTCCAGCCACCTGGATCCCCAGGTACCGAAAGCTCCTTTCCGCCCTCTTCAGCGGAAGCTCATCTATTTCCCTTCCATGGTCCCCTGGGTGTATCACAAAGAGCTCACTCTTCCCTACATTCCTATATCCGGAAAAGTCCCCGAACACCCGGAGGATCCGCATAACCTCCGGCATCCCCTCCACTGGGTCCGCCGCATACAATAACAGGTCATCGGCATACAGCGACACCCGGTGTTCCTCTCCCCCTTGAACCAGTCCCCTCCAGTTCCTGGACTCCCTCAGAGCCATGGCCAAAGGCTCAATTGCCAATGCAAACAACAAGGGGGATAGGGGACACCCCTGCCTCGTCCTCCAGTACAGCCGAAAGTATTCCGACCTCCGCCGGTTCATGGCCACACTCGCCACTGGGGCTTCATAAAGTAGCCTAACTCAACTGATGAACCTCTCCCCGAACCCAAACCTCCTCAGCACTTCCCAAAGAAATTCCCACTCCACCCTATCGAAGGCCTTCTCCGTGTCCATAGCCGCCACCACCTCCGCCTCCCCCTCCACTGCAGGCATCATAATTACGTTGAGGAGCCTCCGCACATTGGTGTTCAACTGCCTACCCTTCACAAATCCCGTCTGGTCCTCGTGAATCACCCCCGGGACATAGTCCTAAATTCTGGTAGCCAGCACCTTCGCCAACAACTTTGCGTTGACGTTGAGGAGCGGGATCGGCCTGTACGACCCACACTGTAATGGGTCCTTGTCCCGCTTCAGGATCAGCGAGATCAGCGCCCTGGACATTGTCGGGGGCAGGGCCCCAGGGACGCCCCCCCCCCCCCCCTCGCCTCATTGAAAGTCCTCACTAGTAGTGGGCCCAACAGGTCCATGTACTTCTGGTAGAATTCCACCGAGAACCCATCCGGCCCCGGGGCCTTCCCTGCCTGCATGCTCCCTTACCCCTTAACCAGCTCCTCCAGCCCAATCGGTGCACCTAGCCCAACCACCTGCTCCTCCTCCACCCTCGGGAACCTCAGCCAATCCAAAAATCGGCGCATCCCCCCCTCCCCATCAGGGGCTCAGACCTATACAGCTCCTCATAAAAGTCCCTGAATACCCCATTTATTCCCACCGCACTCCGCAACATGTTCCCCCCCTCTATCCCTAACTCCCCCAATCTCCCTTGCTGCCTCCCGCTTCAGAAGCTGATGTGCCAACATCCGGCTCGCCTTCTCCCCATATTCGTACACCGCCCCTTTTGCTTTCCTCCACTGCACCTCTGCCTTCCTGGTAGTCAACAGGTCGAATTCGACCTGGACGCTTCGTCGCTCCTTGAGTAATCCCTCCTCGGGGACCTCTGCATACTTCCTATCCACCCTTAATATCTCCCCCACCAATCTCTCCCTCTCTCTCCTCTCCTTACTCTCCTCATGGGTCATAGTGGAGATTACCTCTCCCCTGACCACCGCCTTCAGCGCCTCCCAGTCCACCCCCACCTTCACCTCCCCATTGTCGTTAGCCTCTAAATATCTTTCAATGCACCCCCGGATCCGCCCGCTCACCACCTCATCCGCCAACAGTCCCACATCGAGGCGCCACAGCGGGCGCTGTTCCCTCTCCTCCCCCAACTCCAGCTCCACCCAATGCGGGGCATGATCTGAGATAGCTATGGCCGAATATTCCGTGCCCTCCACTCTCGGGATTAGTGCCCTACTCATAATGAAGAAATCTATCCGGGAGTAGGCTTTATGGACGTGATAAAAAAAAAGAAGAAAATTCCCTGGCCCTCGGCCTGGCAAACCTCCAAGGGTCCACTCCCCCCATCTGGCCCATAAACCCCCTCAGCACCTTGGCCGCTGCCGGCCTTTTACCCGTCCTGGACCTGGAGCGGTCCAATGCTGGGTCCAACACCGTGTTGAAGTCTCCCCCAATTATCAAGCTCCCTGTCTCCAGGTCCGGAATCCAACCCAACATGCGCCTCATGAATCCGGCATCATCCCAATTCGGGGCGTATACATTCACGAGTACCACCCGCACCCCCTGCAGCTTACCACTCACCATCACGTACCGACCTCCATTATCTGCACGAGGTTCAGCGCCTCAAACGACACCCGCTTCCCCACCAAGATCGCCTCCCCTCGATTCTTCGCGTCCAACCCCGAGTGGAAAACCTGCCCCACCCACCCCTTTCACAGCCTAACCTGATCTGCCACCTTCAAATGCGTCTCCTGGAGCACATCTGCCTCAGTCCCTTCAGGTGCGCGAACACACGGGCCCTCTTGACCGGCCTGTTCAGGCCTCTCACATTCCAAGTTATCAGCCGGATCAGGGGCCTCTAGGCCAGCCACATGCCCGTGCCTGCCCTCCATTCACCCAGGCGGTGGACCCCCTCATCCCCCCCCCCCCCCCCCCCCAAGCTAGGTCCCCCGCTAGCTGTATTGCTCCCCCCATGGCACTCCCGTAAGTCAGCTGACGTCTGCTGACCCCGGTCTCTCCTGCCACTCCGCCGACCCCCCAGTGTGAGAATCTCTCCTCCCCCTCCTGGCAGTCAGTGTGCGCTCCTCTCCAACGCGCTCCCTAGCGTGGGAAAAAGCCCGCGCTTTCCACCAAGCCGGCCCCTCCCTCTCTGGCGCAGCTCCCTTTTGCGGCTTTATCTCAGCTCCCCCACCTCGGGCCTCCCATTTTCCCTCCCCCCCCGGCGGGGCCCCGTCCTTCCAACCACCGATGCCCACACTCTCACACAGCCCCCACTTTGAACCATTTACCCAACCCCACCCAGCACCAAAGAAAACAGAACAGAACATCCCCCAAAACACAATAACCACAATAACCCCCCCTCGACACCCTCTCCCAACAAACCCTCAGTCCATGTCCAACTTTTCGGCCTGGATAAAGGTCCACGCCTCCTCCGGCGTCTCAAAGTAATGGTGTCGGTCTTTAAACGTGACCCACAAACGCGCCGGCTGCAGCATCCCGAATTTCACCTCCTTCCGATGCAGAACGGCCTTAGCCCGGTTGAACCCGGCCCTCTTCTTGGCCACCTCCGCGCTCCAGTCCTGGTATATACGGATCTCTGCATTCTCCCACTGCTGCTCAGCTCCTTTTTAACCCATCTCAGGACACACTCCCTGTCCACAATGCGGTGATTACCGCCCGTGGCGGCTCGTTAGACTTGGGCCTCCTCGCCAGGACTCGGTGAGTCCCATCCAGCTCCAGGGGCCTCGGGAAAGCTCCCGCGCCCATCAGCGTGTTCAGCATCGTGACCACATATGCTCCAGCATCTGACCCCTCCACTCCCTCCTGGAGACCCAGAATCCGAAGGGACTTCCTCCTCGACCGATTCGCCATGTCTTCAAACTTCTCCTGCCACTTCTTGCGCAGCACCTCGTGCGCCTCCACCTTCACCGCCAGGCCCAAGATCTCGTCCTCGTTCTCCGAGACCTTTTGCCGCACCTCCCAGATCGCCGCCCCTTGGGCCTTCTGGGTCTCGACCAACTTATCGATTGATGCCTTCATCGGCTCCAGCAGCTCTGCCTTCAGGTCCGTAAAACTGCGCTTGAGGAACTCCTGCTGCTCTTGCGACCATTGCGCCCACGCTGCCTGATCTCCACCCGCCGCCATCTTGGTTCTCCTCCCTCGCACTTTTCGCTGCACCAAAATCACTTTTTTCACCACTCCACTCCTGGTCCAATCCATACAGTGCCGGGGGAATCGTACTGTCGCCTTCCCACACTGGGAACCGTCGAACAAATGCTGCTGGGGCCCCGAAAAAGAGCCCAAAAGTCCGTTTCTGACTGGAGCTTCCGAACGTGCGACTTAGCTCAGCATAGCCGCAACCGGAAGTCTTAGGATCCTTTCTTAGGTCGCTTATTATACAGTGGGCAGTTATCTTCTATTTACGTGTATGCAGTGCTTTCCCCTTCCCCTCCACCACCCTTTTTCGTATGGCCTCACCCCCCTTCTCCTCCCCATCCTGCTTTCAGTGCTTCTTTTTTTAAATAAAGTTAGAGTACCCAATTTGTTTTTCCAATTAAGGGCCAATCCACCCACCCTGCACATCTTTGGGTTGTGGGGGTGAGACCAACGTAAACACGGGGAGAATGTGCAAACTCCACACGGACAGTGACCCAGAGCCGGGATCGAACCTGGGACCTCGGCGCTGTGAGGCAGCAGGGCTAACCCACTGCGCCACCATGCTGCCCTCACTTTCAGTGTTGCTTTGGGGGTTGTGTTTCTTATGGCTTTGCTCTGGGCCCCCTGATACCTATTTCAGCTGTTTTCCAGCCTCCCCCTCCTCTCTCTCAGACCTCCCCCCCACCCGCCCGCCCCCCCCCCCCCCCCCCCCACCCCAACTTCTCTGTCTGTTCCCTGCAGTCTTGTAGGCTCCCATGTGACTCCCCCCACCTCCCCCCACCTCGCTCTATTGGCTGTTGGCCTCGAAGAGATCCAGGAACAAATTGGAGACACTCAGCAACTTTGTTCCAGGACTTGTTCGAGGCCACGTTATCTTTTATAGGGAGAATCTTGTAAATTCATGACCCTTTACATATTAACAATCCCACTCTCGAAAAAAAAATGGAAAACATATCATACGATTGATTACTTTAGAAGAGGACCATCCTTTGTCCCTGATTATAGGTTCTCAGGAGAATGGAAAATCTCAAACCCTGTCGAGCAGATTTTGAGGAGTAGTTGCAGAAAATAAAAGTGGGCATCTTGTTTTACGTTTCTCTTTGAAATCGAGACCACATGTTAAGCAAAACTTTGATGTAAGCTGTTGGGAGCTTTGACTGACTATGGTATTATTGATTCCCCTTAAGCGCTGCTGCACTGCGACGACAATATTAATTTATCCAGCACATTAAAGAAGTCTTTGATCTGGGATGTCATGGCACAGATCTTCCCACAGATTGTACAGCAAGCTGACAAGTTGAGCGGCCCTTCCACTATAAAAACAATAATCAGCCTCATCGTGAGACTCTGCAGAAAGCCCTTGCCCTCTTCCAGCCAAAACATTTTGAGGGCCAGGAGGTCAAAGGTCACCAACTGTCAAAACAAAACAAAAAATCACACAGTCTGAAGATTGAATTCCTGCTTGGAGATTTAGCAGAGAAAGAGAAGAGGGAGTATGGTGATTGTCCCTTTAAGGGCAACACAGCAGAGTAAGGGTCACCTGGCTTGGGGCACCAATTGGGACACAGAGTGGACAATCACCCCTGGAGATGGAGTCTTCTCTTAGGTAGAAGACATGTAGAGGCCTTCCAGCAGTTGTGTGGCTGTTGGCCTCTGTGCCGTTTTTCTTATTAATAAATGCATTTTGTGTTTCCAATGAAGTCTGTGAAAATGCATCATTACAGAGAGCGAGTGCCAGTTTGGAATAGCGAGCTCAAAGATATCAATAGGCCTAAAAAGAATCTTGAATACATTTTAGGTCATTCCTTTGATAACGTAAACTTCAACAGTCATAGAATTTGGAGAATCCTCAAGTGTCAGATAAACATTTGGTGGGGCACTCCATACAATCTTTGATGTTGAGCTGTGGAGGGCTTAACTTTGGGCTCCATGGCTTCATAAACCTGAATATTTTTAACTCTGGCTGTATATTAGTTGCTTTGGAAGAGTTCCTCACTGAGAGTTGTTCTAAATTGCTGCAATGGAAGAGATTTTCACTAGGAGGTTTTTCTCTTCTTTCTATTGGCCTGTGTTAGTCCAGCTAACACTGCTGTCGACTGTGCTGGAGACAACACAGCCAGTCACTACCGAGCCTGGAGGGTGACCTAATCCAGTAGATCCAATCAAAACCACAGATCGGAACATGGGCAGGATTCTCCGTTTCTGAGACTAATTGTTGGTGCCAATGCAGGATTTGTGGACATTCACGACAGCAAAACTGGCGCCACACCTGGACCGATTCTGCTACACCACCTCACCCTACACCACCCCCACAACACCCTCACCCTACACCACCCCCACACCACCCCCACAACACCCTCACCCTACACCACCCCCACAACACCCTCACCCTTCACCACCCCCACACCACCCTCATCCCCACACCACCCTCAGCCCCACAACACCCTCAGCCCCACACCACCCTCACCCTACACCACCCCCACACCACCCACACACCACCCTCACCCCCACACCACCCTCACACCCACACCACCCTCAGCTCCACAACACCCTCACCCTACATCACCCCCACACCACCCTCAGCCCCACAACACCCTCACCCTACACCACCCCCACATCACTCTCAGCCCCACAACACCCTCACCCTACACCACCCCCACAACACCCTCACACCACCCTCACCCCCACACCACCCTCAGCACCACAACACCCTCACCCTACACCACCCCCACACCACCCTCACCCGACACCACCCCCACACCACCCTCACCCGACACCACCCCCACACCACCCTCACTCTCCACCACCCTCAGCCCCACAACATCCTCACCCTACACCACCCCCACACCACCCTCACCCGACACCACCCCCACACCACCTTCAGCCCCACACCACCCTCATACCACCCTCACCCCCACACCACCTCACCCTACACCACCCCCACATCACCCTCACCCCCACACCACCCTCAGCCCCACAACACCCTCACCCTACACCACCCCCACACCACCCTCACCCCCACATCACGCTCAGCCCCACAACACCCTCACCCTACACCACCCCCACACCACCCTCACCCGACACCACCCCCACACCACCCTCACTCTCCACCACCCTCACACCACCCTCACCCCCACACCACCTCACCCGACACCACCCCCACACCACCCTCACTCTCCACCACCCCCACACCACCCTCACCCCCACACCACCCTCAGCCCCACAACACACTCACCCTACACCACCCCCACACCACCCTCACCCGACACCACCCCCACACCACCCTCACTCTCCACCAACCCCACACCACCCTCACCCCACACCACCCTCAGCCCCACACCACCCTCACTCTCCACCACCCTCACACCACCCTCACCCCCACACCACCTCACCCTACACCACCCCCACACCACCCTCACCCCCACACCACCCTTACCCCCACACCACCCTCAGCCCCACACCACCCTCACACCACCCTCACCCCCACACCACCTCACCCTACACCACCCCCACACCACCCTCACCCTCACACCACCCTCAGCCCCACAACACCCTCACCCTACACCACCCCCGCACCACCCTCACACCTCCCTTACCCCCACACCACCCTCAGCCCCACACCACCCTCACACCACCCTCACCCCCACACCACCTCACCCTAGACCACCCTCACACCACCCTCAGCCCCACACCACCCTCAACCCCACACCACCCTCAGCCCCACACCACCCTCACCCCCACACCACCTCACCCTACACCACCCCCACACCACCCTCACCCTCACACCACCCTCAGCCCCACAACACCCTCACCCTACACCACCCCCACACCACCCTCGCCCCACACCACCCCCACACCACCCCCACACCACCCTCGCCCCCACACCACCCTCAGCCCCACAACACCCTCACACCACCCTCACTCTACACCACCCCCACACCACCCTCACCCCCACACCACCCTCACTCTCCACCACCCCCACACCACCCTCACCCCCACACCACCTCACCCTACACCACCTCCACACCATCCTCAGCCCCACACCACCCTCATTCTCCACCACCCTCATCCCCACACCACCTCGCCCCACACCACCCTCATTCTCCACCACCCCCACACCACCCTCAGCCCCACAACACCCTCACCCTACACCACCCCCACACCACCCTCACTCTACACCACCCCCACACCACCCTCACTCTCCACCACCCCCACACCACCCTCACCCCATGCCACACTCAGCCCCACACCACCCTCATTCTCCACCACCCCCACACCACCCTCACCCCACACCACCCTCAGCCCCACACCACCCTCACTCTCCACCACCCTCACACCACCCTCACCCCCACACCACCTCACCCTACACCACCCCCACACCACCCTCAACCCCACACCACCCTCAGCCCCACAACACCCTCACCCTACACCACCCCCACACCACCCTCACTCTACACCACCCCCACACCACCCTCACTCTCCACCACCCCCACACCACCCTCACCCCATGCCACACTCAGCCCCACACCACCCTCATTCTCCACCAACCCCACACCACCCTCACCCCACACCACCCTCAGCCCCACACCACCCTCACTCTCCACCACCCTCACTCCACCCTCACCCCCACACCACCTCACCCTACACCACACCCACACCACCCTCAGCCCCACACCACCCTCATTCTCCACCACCCCCACACCACCCTCACCCCACACCACCCTCAGCCCCACACCACCCTCACTCTCCACCACCCTCACTCCACCCTCACCCCCACACCACCTCACCCTACACCACCTCCACACCATCCTCAGCCCCACACCACCTTCATTCTCCACCACCCTCATCCCCACACCACCTCGCCCCACACCACCCTCATTCTCCACCACCCCCACACCACCCTCAGCCCCACAACACCCTCACCCTACACCACCCCCACACCACCCTCATTCTCCACCACCCTCACCCCCACACCACCTCACCCAACACCACACCCACACCACCCTCAGCCCCACACCACCCTCACTCTCCACCACCCTTACTCCACCCTCACCCCCACACCACCTCACCCTACACCACCTCCACACCATCCTCAGCCCCACACCACCCTCATTCTCCACCACCCTCACCCCCACACCACCTCACCCTACACCACACCCACACCACCCTCAGCCCCACACCACCTCGCCCCACACCACCCTCATTCTCCACCACCCTCATCCCCACACCACCTCGCCCCACACCACCCTCATTCTCTACCACCCCCACACCACCCTCAGCCCCACAACACCCTCACTCTCCACCACCCCCACACCACCCTCACCCCACACCACCCTCAGCCCCACAGCACCCTCACTCTCCACCACCCTCACACCACCCTCACCCCCACACCACCTCACCCTACACCACCTCCACACCATCCTCAGCCCCACACCACCCTCATTCTCCACCACCCTCACCCCCACACCACCTCACCCTACACCACACCCACACCACCCTCAGCCCCACACCACCCTCACTCTCCACCACCCTCACTCCACCCTCACCCCCACACCACCTCACCCTACACCACACCCACACCACCCTCAGCCCCACACCACCCTCACTCTCCACCACCCTTACACCACCCTCACCCCCACACCACCTCACCCTACACCACCTCCACACCATCCTCAGCCCCACACCACCCTCATTCTCCACCACCCTCACCCCCACACCACCTCACCCTACACCACACCCACACCACCCTCACCCCCACACCACCTCGCCCCACACCACCCTCATTCTCCACCACCCCCACACCACCCTCAGCCCCACACCACCCTCAGCCCCACACCTCCCCCAGCCCCACACCACCCCCACCCTACCACACGGTCACACCCACTCCTCCCTGGGCTGTGGTCTAATCATGCGTCTTGTCTTGCGTCTTACAAGACCTGCTGGAGACGGGGTGGGTTCATCTGGAGCTTGAATCGGAGAATGACATTGATTTTCTGTCACAACACCCTCCACCATCCCAGAGACATTCACCTCGGTTGGGCACTTTAGTGAAGAGGCTCCTGGGATACTATCTGGTGTGCATCATACAGCTGCTCCGGTACATCAGGTGGAGGTAGGAACATCCAAGGGCACGAATTGTCAGAGGGGGGGCCGACCCCAGGGAGTAGCTGCCGTCCAGATGGGATTCGGGCTTCTGGGACGGACACCCATCAATCGTATAGAAGCAGTCGCAGAGCCAGGGACTACATGATTTCGGTGTATCCAAAGCGGTATACTTGTTTCTCAGGGGAACGACCGCAGGGGATCCCTGCACTGACTGTTTTTTCCCAGTCCCTCTTACAGTTACCCACCTATCTCCAATCTTTGGTGTAACTAATTCCCTGAAGCTGCTATCTATGACCCCTTCTGCCTCCCGAATGATCCGAAGTTCCCGTCTGTCCCTGTTGCTCAGAAGGGAAGGGGGGAGAGGAGCAGAGCATTAGTAATTGGGGACTCTATAGTCAGGGGCACAGATAGGAGATTTTGTGGGAGCGTGAGAGACTCACGTTTGGTATGTTGCCTCCCAGGTGCAAGGGTACGTGATGTCTCGGATCGTGTTTTCCGGGTCCTTAGGGGGGAGGGGGAGCAGCCCCAAGTCGTGGTCCACATTGGCACCAACGACATAGGTAGGAAAGGGGACAAGGATGTCAGGCAGGCTTTCAGGGAGCTAGGATGGAAGCTCAGAACTAGAACAAACAGAGTTGTTATCTCCGTGCCACGTGATAGTGAGATGAGGAATAGGGAGAGAGAGCATTTAAACACGTGGCTACAGGGATGGTGCAGGCGGGAGGGTTTCAGATTTTTGGATAACTGGGGCTCTTTCTAGGGAAGGTGGGACCTCTACAGACAGGATGGTCTACATCTGAACCTGAGGGGCACAAATATCCTGGGGGGGAGATTTGTTAGTGCTCTTTGGGGGGGTTTAAACTAATGCAGCAGGGGCATGGGAACCTGGATTGTAGTTTTAGGGTAAGGGAGAATGAGAGTATAGAGGTCAGGAGCACAGATTTGACGTCGCAGGAGGGGGCCAGCGTTCAGGTAGGTGGTTTGAAGTGTGTCTACTTCAATGCCAGGAGTATACGAAACAAGGTAGGGGAACTGGCAGCGTGGGTTGGTACCTGGGACTTCGATGTTGTGGACATTTCGGAGACATGGATAGAGCAGGGACAGGAATGGATGTTGCAGGTTCCGGGGTTTAGGTGTTTTAGTAAGCTCAGAGAAGGAGGCAAAAGAGGGGGAGGTGTGGCGCTGCTAGTCAAGAGCAGTATTACGGTGGCGGAGAGGATGCTAGATGGGGACTCTTCTTCCGAGGTAGTATTGGCTGAAGTTAGAAACAGGAAAGGAGAGGTCACCCTGTTGGGAGTTTTTTATAGGCCTCCTAATAGTTCTAGGGATGTAGAGGAAAGGATGGCGAAGATGATTCTGGATATGAGCGAAAGTAACAGGGTAGTTATTATGGGAGACTTTAACTTTCCAAATATTGACTGGAAAAGATATAGTTCGAGTACAATAGATGGGTCGTTTTTTGTACAGTGTGTGCAGGAGGGTTTCCTGAAACAATATGTTGACAGGCCAACAAGAGGCGAGGCCACGTTGGATTTGGTTTTGGGTAATGAACCAGGCCAGGTGTTGGATTTGGAGGTAGGAGAGCACTTTGGGGACAGTGACCACAATTCGGTGACGTTTACGTTAATGATGGAAAGGGATAAGTATACACCGCAGGGCAAGAGTTATAGCTGGGGGAAGGGCAATTATGATGCCATTAGACGTGACTTGGGGGGGATAAGGTGGAGAAGTAGGCTGCAAGTGTTGGGCACACTGGATAAGTGGGGCTTGTTCAAGGATCAGCTACTGCGTGTTCTTGATAAGTATGTATCGGTCAGACAGGGAGGAAGGCGTCGAGCGAGGGAACCGTGGTTTACCAGGGAAGTGGAATCTCTTGTTAAGAGGAAGAAGGAGGCCTATGTGAAGATGAAGTGTGAAGTTTCGGTTGGGGCGATGGATAGTTACAAGGTAGCGAGGAAGGATCTAAAGAGAGAGCTAAGACGAGCAAGGAGGGGACATGAGAAGTATTTGGCAGGAAGGATCAAGGAAAACCCAAAAGCTTTCTATAGGTATGTCAGGAATAAGCGAATGACTAGGGAAAGAGTAGGACCAGTCAAGGACAGGGATGGGAAATTGTGTGTGGAGTCTGAAGAGATAGGCGAGATACTAAATGAATATTTTTCGTCAGTATTCACTCAGGAAAAAGATAATGTTGTGGAGGAGAATGCTGAGTCCCAGGCTAATAGAATAGATGGCATTGAGGTACGTAGGGAAGAGGTGTTGGCAATTCTGGACAGGCTGAAAATAGATAAGTCCCCGGGACCTGATGGGATTTATCCTAGGATTCTATGGGAGGCCAGGGAAGAGATTGCTGGACCTTTGGCTTTGATTTTTATGTCATCATTGGCTACAGGAATAGTGCCAGAGGACTGGAGGACAGCAAATGTGGTCCCTTTGTTCAAAAAGGGGAGCAGAGACAACCCCGGCAACTATAGGCCGGTGAGCCTCACGTCTGTAGTGGGTAAAGTCTTGGAGGGGATTATAAGAGACAAGACTTATAATCATCTAGATAGGAATAATATGATCAGGGATAGTCAGCATGGCTTTGTGAAGGGTAGGTCATGCCTCACAAACCTTATTGAGTTCTTTGAGAAGGTGACTGAACAGGTAGACGAGGGTAGAGCAGTTGATGTGGTGTATATGGATTTCAGCAAAGCGTTTGATAAGGTTCCCCACGGTAGGCTATTGCAAAAAATACGGAGGCTGGGGATTGAGGGTGATTTAGAGATGTGGATCAGAAATTGGCTAGCTGAAAGAAGACAGAGGGTGGTGGTTGATGGGAAATGTTCAGAATGGAGTACAGTCACAAGTGGAGTACCACAAGGATCTGTTCTGGGGCCGTTGCTGTTTGTCATTTTTATCAATGACCTAGAGGAAGGCACAGAAGGGTGGGTGAGTAAATTTGCAGATGATACTAAAGTCGGTGGTGTTGTCGATAGTGTGGAAGGATGTAGCAGGTTACAGAGGGATATAGATAAGCTGCAGAGCTGGGCTGAGAGGTGGCAAATGGAGTTTAATGTAGAGAAGTGTGAGGTGATTCACTTTGGAAGGAATAACAGGAATGCGGAATATTTGGCTAATGGTAAAGTTCTTGAAAGTGTGGCTGAGCAGAGGGATCTAGGTGTCCATGTACATAGATCCCTGAAAGTTGCCACCCAGGTTGATAGGGTTGTGAAGAAGGCCTATGGAGTGTTGGCCTTTATTGGTAGAGGGATTGAGTTCCGGAGTCGAGAGGTCATGTTGCAGCTGTACAGAACTCTGGTCCGGCCGCATTTGGAGTATTGCGTACAGTTCTGGTCACCGCATTATAGGAAGGACGTGGAGGCTTTGGAGCGGGTGCAGAGGAGATTTACCAGGATGTTGCCTGGTATGGAGGGAAAATCTTATGAGGAAAGGCTGACGGACTTGAGGTTGTTTTCGTTGGAGAGAAGAAGGCTAAGAGGAGACTTAATAGAGGCATACAAAATGATCAGGGGGTTGGATAGGGTGGACAGTGAGAGCCTTCTCCCGCGGATGGATATGGCTGGCACGAGGGGACATAACTTTAAACTGAGGGCTAATAGATATAGGACAGAGGTCAGAGGTAGGTTCTTTACGCAAAGAGTAGTGAGGCCGTGGAATGCCCTACCTGCTACAGTAGTGAATTCGCCAACATTGAGGGCATTTAAAAGTTTATTGGATAAACATATGGATGATAATGGCATAGTGTAGGTTAGATGGCTTTTGTTTCGGTGCAACATCGTGGGCCGAAGGGCCTGTACTGCGCTGTATTGTTCTATGTTCTATGTTCTATGAGGTGATGGAGCCCGTGATGGTGACTCCCGCAGGGGAGGTGCAGGAACACCACTGCACCCCGGGCTCCCCCCCCCCTCCTGTCCCTGGTGCATCTGGTGGGCAGTGGGCAGAACAGGGCGGCACCGGACCACCTGGGACACCTGAGCACCAGCCAGGCCCATCCAGGCCCAGTCGTCCCAGAAGGTGCCTGCCAACGGGGACACAGGTCGCAGGGCAGGAATCAAAGCAGGTGGCCACTGGGCCACCGTGCTGCCCTTGGAGCATCTTCATGTGCCCTTAAAGACAGCAAGTGATCAGACCAGATCGCTGGCGTGAGTGTAAGGGTGAGGTGCTGCAATGCGATGGGCATCAGAACCTGCGACGTTCAGGGGTGTGGAGGATGATATGTTCTGGCATGTAGAAGGGGGACTAGTGAAAACACTTCTGTTGTCACAGGAGAAAATGAGTCACAATGCACAGGAGCGAGGATGAACAAGTGGTGGTGTCGCTAATCTGCTGATCTGAAGTTTCAAGATGGCGTGTGAACATGGAGCCAGCCGCAGTGTTAGCGGAGAGGCAGGGATCCCGGAGTTCTTAATGCTGCTCAAGTCTAACATGTGCTCTCCCTCCCTCAGGTGGAATGTTCTCTAGACCATAGAAGGACCCCAAGGACTCCCCCTTGAGATCAGAGGGTGAACTGCTGCCAGATTTACCCTGTGTCACACCCTCTCTCTGCACCGTGCAGCAGTGCAGATATTGGTATGCTGGTGGGCATTTGTGTTTTGCAGCAGATGGCGAGCCAGAGTGGCGAAGGCACATCACCCGTGCCCGAGAAGCTGGCGGAGGCAGAGTCCGTCAGTAAAATGATTGCTGGAGACCAGGACTGTGCTGTGGCCGAGGCAGATGATGGGCCTCTGGAGTCAGTGTATTAGGTGGCAGATACTGTAAGATCTAGAGCAGATCCCTGAGGGTCTGTGTGCCACGGTCTCAGTGTTGAAGGGCTTCATGGGGAGCGTGAACGTTGTGTTTGCCCAGAGCTCTGAACACACAGCTTCCTCCATAGAGAGAGAGCGTGGCTACTCTCAATCTGCACTGAGAGTGTCAGGATACTCCTGATGATGGCAATAGTTCCTCCATCCCTCTGCCAGCGACCGATGCATCTGAGAACACCACCACGACTGAGGAGTCCGCAGCCATAGTACTGGTCTCTCCCACCCAGTCAGGGCCTACATAGGCCCCGATGACCAGGGGATGCCCAGCAGGTTATCAAGGCCTATGGGGCATCAGAGACATCAGCCTGCCCCAATTCAGCTGCTGGCGAGGAGGAAGCACCAAGACGTACTGAGAAATGAAAACTTCTGTCACTATGTAGACAGAAGGGGTCTCACGGTGAATCATCCATCATTCACACATGTGTGTAACATTGTATGTATATCTCACACTTCACTATTAAAATGTGAGATTGTGTCCAATGTCCTTGGAAAGCCTGGGAGTCATGTGTAATACATAGACTGCAGACATGCATAGATTTGCGTGGGCTGTGAAGTTTATTTCAGAGGTAGGGACATGAGTGGTGGGTGATAGGAAGGCCTCATTAGCACGAGTCAGTAAAGTGGCAGTCTCCTTCCAATCATTTGGACTCCTGGCTTTGGAACCCGAATTGAAATTCGCTGAATCAAGGCCTCTCTGGTCTCACCACCTCCCATAAGCATCCTCAATGCGGGATCTTGCCCTTTACCCTGGGCTCACCAGCTTCCTCCTCAGATTCAGCACTGGATTCACCATCTGGGGCCTCTGGAATATCACTGCTGTTTCCATCCTCCGAATCACACGAGAGAGACAGACAGACAGACAGAGACAGATGTATAGAGCACAGCAGACTGCAACAATGAGGGAAACACTTTCCAGAGGACATTGCAGTGCTCCCTCTGAGCGGTCCAGGCAGCGAAACCTCATTTTGAGCAGGCCTATTGTTGTCCCAATGGTTGCCCTTGTGGAGGCATGATTACAGTTGTAGCTTACCTCAGCTGGGGTCCTTGGGTGTCTGAGGGGTGTCATCAGCCACCTTTTCAGCGGATAGTCTCTGTCGCCCAGTAACCATCCAATCGTGCTGGTGCACTGAAGAGCCTTCTCACCTGGGAGTGACACAAGATGTAGGCATCATGGCAGCTCCCTGGATACCTGGCTTAAACCTGCAGTATCTCATTTGTGTGATCACACACAATCTGGACATTTCGAGAGAGGAAGCCTCTTCTATTGACAAAGATATCAGCTCTCTTGCAGGTGCCACTATTGCAGCGAATCCTCTGGCTCCCTCTGCCTGGCTGACCTCGCCTGTCCCGTAGTCAATGAGACCGTTGACCCTTTGGAACAGAGCATTTGTAAGCAACTTGCTGAAACTGTGCCTGGCGAATTGTAAGATTCCGCAGAGACATCCCACTGACCTCTGGATTGATCCTGAGGCATAATAGTTGTCACCTTCAGAGCCACTGGCATAAGATGGCCACCTATACAGTTTGAGGCTATTTCAGGGCCAATCATGTCACAGGTAGAGATGACTGTTTCCGTGGAGAGGTGGAGCCTTCTTCGGCACTAACCCTCAGACGTGTCCAGGTTGCGTGATCACTGCCTGTACGCTCTACGCGCTAGCTATTGATGCGCACTCCAGACCTTCTCCCCTGTAAAGCCTGCTGGCCCTCCACCCTTTCTGGATGCACCTCTTGGGAACGAAAGCTGTGGGAAACTGACCTCTCCCTTCTGGCTCTCTTCTCCTCTTTTGATGATGCCCCTCCAGCAGACTCCGCAATCTCCATGTATGACCTGAAGGCTGCACAGATTTCAGCACTGAAGGAGCATTTCTGCATCGAGCCTCTGCAAATGTTTACCCCTCCAAGGGTTATCCAAACCAATCAAGGTATTCCAAAAACTATCTGTGACCCACCAATAAACTCCCAACAATCATCCCTCCAACATTCGGTGGGCCTTTTATCCCACTCTGGATGTAGAATGAATGAAAAACATGAAGGCCGCCTGCCCTATGGGCGCATGTGCTGAGTGCAAAGGTGCGCGGGCCACCCAGAATCATGGTGTATTGTGGCTTTAATGGCCTTAATTGGCCCTATCATTGTCGGCGGGCCCGCTTTCGACTTTGCGCGTGACCTCTGACCCAAATATCGAGACGCTGCGCGCTGACCTTGGGAAGCCCTCCCGATGTCATCGTGCCCCATTTTGTGAAGTATCGAGCCTGCCACAGCAACGGCAAAAATTCTATAACGTCTGTTAAACTCTGCTCAAGTCCATCCTGTTTCCATTCTAACTGTGTTAGCACACAAAGTTAAACATACTGCATTTGTTGAACACGAGACAGGCAATAATGTAAGCACAGAAAGATGTTTTACAACTGCCAGAGAAACAAGGCCTGCGACTGCTCTTGTAAACAGTAAAATTTGTCAGCAATTTGAATTTGAAAGCTCTTTATATTGTGGACACTTGTAAAGAGGGCCGCCTGCAGTTTGACTGAGGTCAGGGCTAGTTCATTCAGAAAAGGAAGTCAAATTTCATCATGCTTACAGTTTCTTTGTATTCTTCATATGGTTCAGCTGCAGATTGTAACATTCTTCACCTTCTCTAAAAAAAAATAGATGCCTTACAATGGTTTTAATAATTGGTTACAATAGAAAACTCTTTTGTTTGGCCATACAGACATTGACAATATTTTATCTTACCTAAGCATCAAAGACTGCAAATATTTGTGCATTTTATAGGGGCAACACGGTAGCACAGTGGTTAGCACTGCTGCCTCACAACACGAGAACCTGGGTTCAATTCTGGCCTCGGCTGATTGTGTGGAGTTTACACCTTCTCCCTGTGTCTGCGTGGGTTTCCTCTGAGTGCTCCGGTTTCATCCCACAGTCCAAAGATGCGCAGGTTAGGTGGGTTACGGGAGATTGGGCCTAGGTAGGGTGCTCATTTGGAGGGTCGGTGCAGACTCAATTGGCCAAATGGTCTCTTTCTGCACTGAGGGATTCTATGAAATAAAGATTTATGTTTGGGGTCCAGTCCATTGTTGTGCAGAGTTCCTTGTTGGATCAAAGAAAGAGCTTGCAAACCTTGTATGGTCTCAGGGTGCACTCTGGAACACTATATAGCTTCCTCTGATTTAACTCCAAGTCAAGTCCAGGGGAATCACGGATATAGCCCCATTACTGAAAGCAGCCTTCCTCCTGACAGACCTTCCAGCTCCTCTGACCACCTTGTCAACTTTCTTTATTCAGTCATGGGGTGTGGATATCGCTGGCTGGGCCAGCATTTATTGCCCATCCCTAATTGCCCTTGAACTGATTGGTTTGCTCGGCTATTCCAGAGCACATTTAGGAATCAACCTCATTACTGTGGATCACATGGAGGTAAAAATGGCAGATTTCCTTCCCTAAAGGCCATTAGTGAACGAGGTGGGTTTTTATGACAATTGACAATGGTTTCTTGGTCATCATTAGACTTTTAATTCCAGATTTTTTATTAAATTCAAATTCCGCCATCTGCCATGGTAGGATTCGAATTCAGGTCCCCAGAGCATTACGCTGGGTCTCTGGATTACTAGCCCAGCGACAATACCACTACGCTACCGTCTCTGTCTCAGCGGAGGGGAGTTGGAGGGAAGACAGAACACGCCCCTTTATTATGGCACTAGCTGCCGTATGATAAGTTTAAAGGTCCAATTTGAACATTAGTGAATGAGTGAGTCGGTAGGATGGTAAGGTGAGTAGATGGGGAAGGTAAATGGCTAATTGGGTAGGGTCAGTGAAGTGGGGTAAGTGGTAAGGGTAGGTCCGTGAGGTGGTGGGAGGGTGTGGTTGGAGATGGATGAATTGGTAGGTGGATGAGCTGGGAGGTGACAAGTGGATAGGGTGGCAGGTGAGTGAGGTGGCAGGTGGGTATGGGTGGCAGGTAAAGGTAAGTACCAGGCAACTGGCCAAAGTCTCCGACTGTAACTCAGCGTCGGAGACATTTGCACAGGGTCCCTAGGAACAGAGGAATTCCCCGTTGTAATTTGGAACTTCCTGGGCAATTCCTATGTAGGCCAGCGCATTAGGACTTCCACGGGGTTTGACGTCCGGCCTCTGATGATCTGGAGACTGGAATATTTGGGCCAATGATTGAGGTGTGTGACTTTTCAGCAGGGCTGAGAAAAGTTTAAAACATTTGAGCAAGGGGTGGTGATTGGGTGAGGAAGACAGGACACATTCAGAGTCTTCCATGGCCAAAGGGCTAAAAGAAACCACAAAGAAACAAAAGATGTGCCGAGAACAGGTGTTCTGCTGACTAAAAGCAAAAATAAGAGAAAGGCAAAGCAAACCAATGAGATGAAACAAGATTGGTGCAGTCTGAAGCTTCATCACATCAGTGACTGCAGTTTGAAAGGACTTCACAGGCTGTAATATGCTTTGAGATGTCCTTAGGCAGTGGAAGATGCTATATAAATGCATGTACTTTGTTCTTTCTTCATTGACTGTGAAACACTTTGGCACATCCTGAGGACATGTGAGTTCTTTTGTTTCATTGCTGGGAAGAACCTGCCTTGTCTGATTTTTAACAGTTCAAATTCTCGAGTTGAGTAACCTGAACCTACAGATCCCACCTGTGCTGCACAGGTAGAAGAAACATCTGCGTGCCTCTGAGCTGTCAGCGATCATCCTCCGCAGCTGAACAGGGCTCTGCACAATAGAAACTGGGTCTGAAAGGTTGCTCGAAGGATTCGAACGACGCCTTGGGAGAAAATGTTCAAAGTCGGTCAAAGATTTGTCTTCGATTCGTCAGAGGTTTAATTTAACACTTCTGAGATCACCAGCGTTGCAAACTCAGTAGAACAGCTGAGGGGAAAAAAAGACTGAGCAATAAAGCTAAATGCAGGAACAGTTCGAAGTACAGATCGGGAACCCTCGTGAGAAACAGGGTAAGACATAACAGGGAGCAGGGGCGCAGAGCAGGAAATCTGGAGGTAGAATTAGAGAGACTGTTTTGTTCACTCAGCCCCTGGCCTGGGATGGAGATCGATTTACCTGATCGAATTTCATTCACGGTTTCCCAGACAGAAGGTAGATTCTGCAAGAGGGAATGATCTGAGACCGCTCATGTGTAGACTGCATTATTAGCCATTCTGGTCAGTGAATTCCATTCAATCAGCAGCAAACAAATATGATTAACATTTTTGCAGCAATCAGCAGATTACAGGATGGCCCAGCAACCTGAACTGGACCAATGGAGGTTAATTTGATGAAGAATAAATTTGAGTCACATTGGACAGTTTTAAGTGCCAATTAGGAAAAAATAGTTGTCAGCTGTGGGGCAGTTAGTGGCACTCTCATCCACGTGTCAGAAGGGTTGTGTATTCAAGTCCTGCTCAGAACTCTGAGCACAAAAATCCAGGAAAATATTTCTGTCAAGTAATGAGGGAGGAGATTGGTCAGGACAAAGTCAAGTAGGTTTTCCCCTCTTGTTGGTCACCATGCAACGCAGGCCCAGTCTAACAGCTATGCCCTTCAGCCATGGCGTGACAGAGCATTCTTGGTACCCCCCCCCCCCTGACTCCCAGACTACGGGCGCAATCCACGGGCCGTATCGCACTGGAATTGGGGTGCCAAGCTGGCATAGTGCCCATGCCAGGATCAGGCCCTGGGATGCCCTGCCCATGTGAAGTGGGGTGCGGGGAGGGGCCAAGGACTCCCTTGTAGGTGCATTGGGGCGGTTCGGGGGTCATGTCGGGGGGGGGGGGGGGGGGCGGGGGGTCAAGTAATCGGGGGCGCCATCTAATCTCCTCCTGCACTGAGTGTTTCTGGCGAGCGAAGCTCCTCAGTGCAGGAAATGGGACTAAGTGTGGCATTGGCGGGACGTTCCATGCTGAGGACCCACATTGCAACAGAGTCCTATTTGATAGCGTGGTCTTTCTCCGCACTGCGAGTGCCTGGTAAGCACCCGGCTAAACATGCACAACATGGGACTCTGTTGCAATTTGGTTAGATTGCGACCGACACTTGCACTAGCTACCTTGAGAGCTTTTTCCAGTTGGAGTTTAACATGGAAGAGCATTGATTCATTAGCTGGGGGAAGGATGGGAGGTGGTAGTTAGCAGTAGGTTTCCTTGCCCATGTCTGACCTGATGCCACGTGACATCCGGACTCAACTTTGAGGACTCCCAGGGCAACATCCTGGGATGTTGTGTATCACTGTGCCATCACATCTGGGATGCTGACGAGTTTGGGACATTGGCACAAGTCTGCACATGTTAGTGAGGAGCACTTTGTCAGATGGACTGGGCTGGGTGTCCTTTGTCATTTCTGATACCAAGGTCAGTTCCCATTTGGTGAGTCTGGTTTTTATCCTTATTAAACGTCTTGTAGTGGTTTGAGTGACTTGCTATATCATTTCAGAGAGCAGCTAAGAGTTAACTACAGGCACGAGTTGCCGGCCGCGTCCTGCCGGAATCAGGACAAGATGCAGCCGTTAGATCCCACAAAAGGCCGCTTCCTGGTTTCCCAGCGGTCATTATACCTCGCTAGATCTAACGAGATCTCGCATGAGATCACAATCTGGATCCCGCCCACAATGGGTGGAACCCAGACTTGCAGAGTTAAGAAAAGCTCACTTCACTCTGCCGATGCCAGATCTAACCATCCTTGCCGAGGAGACCCCAGCTGAGTGTTGATTAATACTGGTCCCCACAAACGGAACCAGGCAGAATGGCACTTGGGGGGGGGGGGGGGGGTCTCCCAGGCAATCGGAGGCCCCCATGTTGTTGGTTTCTGGGCAGGGTGACACCTTGTCACTGCCAGGGTGGCATCTTGGCAGTGCCACCCTGGTGCCAGCATGTCACTGCCCGGTGTCCAAGTGGCACTGCCAGGCTGACAGTGCCAAGGGGCCCAGATGGCATTTTGCCCACGCTGGGGATAGGGCCCGGGGTACCCTGCCCGTATGAGGTGGGATGCGGGGAGCCCGAAGACCCCCCAACAGGTGAGTTGGGGCTTTCGAGGGATCCGGGGGTCGCACCTGCGGTCGAGAAATCGGGGTGCCATTTAAAAATAAGCCCCCGGTCTCTTCCTGCACTGACGAGCAAAGCAGTGCAGGAAGTACAACTGAGTGCAGTCTCGGCGGGCCGTTCGCTGCTGAGGCCCGAAAGAAAAACCAGAGTGCTGTTAGATAATAATAATCTTTATTAGTGTCACAGATAGGCTTCATTGGAACTGCAATGACATTACTGTGAAAATCCCCTCGTCGCCAAATTCCGGCGCCTGTTCATGTAGTAGCAGGTTCCAGCCCCCTAATCCCACCCAGAACAGACTCTGTGGGTTTTTTTTCGTTGGATCGCGCCCTACATCGCCATGGGCCTGGAGTCACATGTAGGTACGAACAGCCGCTTTTCTGCCCTAAAAAACATTAATGAACCAGATGGGTTGCAATGATAATTGAGTCATATCAAGACCCTGTGGCTGTTGCTAGATTTTTAACTCCAGATTTATTTAATTAATTGAATTTAAATTTCCCAGGTTCCATGGTGGGTTTTGAACTCATGGGTTGGACTTTGCGCCCCCTGCCATTGGATTTGAAGGCAGGAGGACAAATAAAGTCAGGGGAGTTCTGGTGATGGTGATGTGCTGAGCGGACACACATCAGGTGGCTCTCCTCCGAATCGGACCCAAAATAGCACATTTTCCAGAGTTTTTGGCTCAAAAAGCCACCCAACACTCCTAAAAAGCCACCCAACACTCCTAAAAACCCAAAAGACACTAGTAGCGCAGGAGCAGAAGAGAAGATGCCGGCAAACAGTAGTTCAAAGGGCCGGCGAGAAGACAGAAGCGGCGGAAAGGGGCAGGAGCAACGAGCAGACGGACCAGCGGAGGCACGAGGCGAGACGGAGACCCCGGAGAAGCAAGAGACGGGGCGACCGGCGACCCGAACAGTGGAGCAAGATCAGGCAGCGACGCCCCCACGACACCGGGAGAGGGATGGCAGGCATTACAAAAAAAAGAACTGGCTGCCATGAGGGAGGCGATCAAAATGGAACTCCAGGTGGTGATGAAAGAGATGGTGACGGAAGCAATGGCCGCCCTCCAGCGCACGATAGACAGCCTGGGAAAAAAGGTGGAAGCCCAGTAAAGGACGATTCTGGACCTGGAAAGGGCGGCAGCCGACCAGAGAGATAGGATCGTGGCTCTGGAGACCGAGGTGAAGGGGTTGGTGGCAGCCCGAGGGAACCTGAGGGGAAAGGTAGAGGACCAGGAAAACAGGTCCAGGTGACAGAACGTCCATATTGTGGGACTGCCAGAGGGGGTGGTGGGAAGGGGCCCAATGGCCTACCTCGCAAATGCATCCTCCCAAACCTCCCAGAACTCGTCAGGGCACACAGGTCGCTCCGGCCAAAACCCAAGACTGGGGAGTAAACGAGAGCAATCATTGCGAAACTGCACTGGTTCCAGGAACGGGAAAAGATCCGGAGGTGGGCCCGACAGACAAAGTCGTGCTCGTGGGAAGGACACAGAATTAAGGTTAATCGGGACATTGGGACAGACCTCGCGAAACAAAGGGCCAAATTCAATAAGGTGATATCGGACCTCTACAAGAGCGGGGTGAGGTTCGGAATGTTGTTCCCGGCCAGACTCTGGGTAACCTATAAAGGAAAAGAACATTACTTCGGCACCCCAGCGGAGGCCGAGGAGTTTGTGAAAACCAGCAATCTAGAAAAGGAACAGATGCAGAAACGGTGAGGGGAAAAAGGTGGATAATGGAGGACGAATGGGACCAAGCTCTGTTGTATGGACTCTGTGTTTGCGCGGGACTGTGCTGCCTCGTTCTCGGACAGAGAGAGGTGGGAGGAGAGGGAAACAGGTGAGGGGGCGAGGAAGGGAACGGAGATGGGCAGACTGTACAGAGACAGGGTGAGACCAGCCCAGGGAGGGGAGCTACCGTACTAGCAGGGAGAGCTAGCACAGGAAGACAAGCAGTAAAGAGGGCCCTGGTGCAACTCTCAGGGGAGAGGGAGCATCTGGCCAGGGGGGGGGGGGGGGGGGGGGGGGGGGGGGGGGACAGGGCAGAAAGGGTGGTGAATACAGGGAGAGGAAAGGGAGGGGGGGACAGGGAGGGGAATGGGGGAACGGGGTGGGTGGGACTCACGGAACAGAGAAAGGGCAGAAGAATAGGAAAGGGTTGACAGCGAGACAGACACAGGCCTCAGCAGACATGGAGCAGGCCGAGGAATCAAGGTGGCGCCGCAAGCAGCCACTTTGGAGGGTCCTAAACAAAGGGAGACTCCGGAGTGCAGGGGCCCACCCACATGGCATGCACACAGTTGGCGGCCATGTTGGGTGCCCCCCCGGACAATGGTAAACCCCGGAGCGCAGGGGCCTGACCTCATGGGGTGAGCGGCGACCGTGGTCATTTTGGGCGGCCCCCCTAACAAAGGGAAACCCCGGAGTGCAGGGATGAGTCCATTAGGTAAGTATGGTTGATCCCGCAGGATAGTCACCTGGAATGTAAGAGGACTTAACAGCCCAGTGGAAAGATCCAGAGTCTTCGCCCACCTGAGAAGCCTGAAGGCGGACATAGTCTACCTGCAGGAGACACACCTGAGGGAAAAGGACAGACTGCTGGTAAGGAAGGGCAGCATGGGACAGACGTACCATTCATGCTACGGGGCGAGGGCTAGGGGAGTGGCCATTCTGATCAGCAACAGGACAAGATTTACTGAGACTAGGACGGTTACGGACCAAGAGGGATGGTACGTCATGGTCAGCGGTGTCCTGGAAGGGGCACCAGCAGTACTGGTAAATGTGTACGCACCCAACTGGGATGACGCAGACTTTATAAAAAAGACCATGGCAGAAATCCCCAACATTGACATGCACCGACTGATTATGGGGGCGACTTTAATTGCTGACAGGACCTGCTGACCGACCGATCAAACCCAGAACGGGGAAAAAGACAGGCATGTAAAGAATTGGGAGCATTTATGGAGCAGGTGGGGGTGGTGGACCCCTGGAGGTTCCTGCACCCGGGAGAAAAATAATTCTTGTTTTTTTCACACGTGCACAAGGTATACACCCATATCGACTTCTTTGCAGTGGGGAAATCGGTGCTTCCAGTAATCAAAGGAGCGGAGTACTCCGCGATAGTCATCTCCGACCACGCTCCGCACAAGGTGGATGTGAGGTTGGAGACGGGCCATGGCCGGCGCCCCACATGGAGGCTGGACACCGACCTACTGGCCGACAAGGCCTTCTGCCATAAAACATTATGTTAGTAACAACCAGAACGGGGAGGTCTCACCTCCCACGTTCTGGGAGGCATGAAGGCTGTGATCCGAGAGGAAATAATAGCCTACAAGGCGCGCAGAGATCGGGAAGAGAGGGAGGCCAGGCAACAGCTGATCGACTCCATCTTGGAAGTCGACAGAAAGTACTCCAAGGCCCCAACCGTAGAGCTGCTGCCAGAGGGGAAAAAGCTACAAATGGATTTTAACCTGCTGTCCACTAGGAAAGCAATGCACCAACACCGCCAGACACGGGGGACATCTTACGAACATGAAGAAAAGGCAGGCCGCCTACTGGCTTACCAACTGAGAAAGCAGGCAGCCACGAGTGAAATAGCACAGGTAAAGGATGGTATAGGCAGACTGGTAACAGAACCAAATGAGGTCAATCAGGCATTTGAGACCTTCTACCGGGGACGGTACACCTCCGAATCTCCGATGGGGACGCGGGGATGAAACAGTTCCTTGACGGACTGGAATTACCAATTGTGGGGGAAGACAGATGGAGGGATGGGGTGGGGGGGGGGCGGGGCTGTAAGCACCAATAGATCTGGGATAAATCATGGAGAGCATCATTTCCAGGCAGGCAGGGAAGGCTCTGGAACCTGATGGGTTCCCAGCGGACGTCTACAAAAAATTTGCACTGGCCCTGGCTCCACATCTAAGGGACATGTTTGCAGACTCGCCGGCAAGGGGCACCCTGCCCCCAACGCTAGCGCAGGCCACAATCTCACTGATACCCAAAAAAGACAAAGACCCGACGAAATGTAGATCATACAGACCCATTTCGCTGCTGAATGTGCATGCGAAAATACTCGCAAACGTCCTGGCAAAAAGGCTGGAGAACGCCGTACCGGAGGTGGTCGCTGAAGCAATGCCCGGGTGTTAGATATTTGGCTGGGCAATGCCCAGGTGTTGGATATTTGACTGGGCAAGGTCTGGGTGTTAGATATTTGGCTGGACAATGTCCAGGGGCGAAATTCTCCGTTATCGGCGGAAAGTCCGCCGATCGACGCAAAAAACGGCGCAAATCCCACTTGCGTCACGTCATAAAAATGGGCCGATAGTCTCCGGCCCGAAATGGGCTAGCAGCGACGTGACGGGATCCGCGCTTGCGCAATGGTTCACGCCGTGCAGCGTCATACGCGCTGCACGGCGTGACGGCTCATAAGGCCGCGCAGCTCCCCCCCACCCGACCGCAACACCCGACCGCAACACCCGACTGGATGGCTAGCCGTCGCTCAGCCCCGAGGTTCAAGTCACGTGATGTGGAGGCGCTCCTGGACGCGGTGGAGCAGAGGAGGGACGCCCTGTATCCCGGGCACGGCCGCAGAGTTGCCCCACGCCACAGCCGGCGTCTGTGGAGGGAAGTGGCAGAGGCCGTCACCGCTGTGGCCCTAACACCACGGACAGGCACCCAGTGCCACAAGAAGGTGAACGACCTCGTCAGAGCAGGCAGGGTGAGCCTCCCCATATCCCCCTCCCCCATATCCCCCCTCCCCCATATCCCCCCTCCCCCATATCCCCCCTCCCCCATATCCCCCCTCCCCCATATCTCCCCCTCCCCCATATCTCCCCCTCCCCCATATCTCCCCCTCCCCCATAGCTCCCCCTCCCATATCTCCCCCTCCCCCATATCCCCCCTCCCCCATATCCCCCTCCCCCATATCCCCCCTCCCCCATATCCCCCCTCCCCCATATCCCCCCTCCCCCATATCCCCCCTTCCCCATATCCCCCCTCCCCCATATCCCCCCTCCCCCATATCCCCCCCTCCCCATATCCCCCCTCCCCCATATCCCCCCTCCCCCATATCCCCCCTCCCCCATATCCCCCCTCCCCCATATCCCCCCTCCCCCATATCCCCCCCTCTCCCA
Organism: Scyliorhinus torazame; assembly: GCF_047496885.1. NCBI lineage: Eukaryota > Metazoa > Chordata > Chondrichthyes > Carcharhiniformes > Scyliorhinidae > Scyliorhinus > Scyliorhinus torazame. Next base: position 274,932,655 of record NC_092712.1, on the reverse strand, counting down.
TATCCCCCCCTCTCCCATATCCCCCCCTCTCCCATATCCCCCCTCCCCCATATCCCCCCTCCCCCATATCCCCCCTCCCCCATATCCCCCATATCCCCCCTCCCCCATATCCCCCCTCCCCCATATCCCCCCTCCCCCATATCCCCCCTCCCCCATATCCCCAAGTGAATCCAGCCCTAACCTTAACCTCTGCAATGCACGCGCAACCGTTGGCGTGCATTCATATACCTGCCTAACACTGTTGCCTTTTACCCCTGCCACCACCCCGCCCCCACCACAGGAGAAGCGCGCACACAACAATAGGGAGCATGTGAGGACTGGAGGAGGGCCCGCTGATGAGAGGCCACTGACCGTACACGAGGAAAGGGCCCTGGAACTGGCTGGCGGACCTGAGGACCGGGAGGTTGCTGATGCAGAGGTCGGGGCCCCACGAGCAAGTGAGCCACCAACAGCCCGTCCCCATATCCCCCCTCCCCTATATCCCCCTCCCCCGTATCACCTGATCACTGCCTGATGTCTAACCATGCATGCTTCATTGTGTATCGCAGGACCAAACGTCCAGGCACCCATCCCCGCAGATGCAGACCGCCCGCAGGATGCCCCTCGGAGACCACAGGAGACGGAGAGACCCGCACCCTCCAGCATGCGACGCCCGCAGGATGCCCCTCGGAGACCACGGGAGACGGAGAGACCCGCACCCTCCAGCATGCGACGCCCGTTGGATGCCCCTCGGAGACCACGGGAGACGGAGAGACCCGAACCCTCCAGCATGCGACGCCCGCAGGATGCCCCTCGGAGACCACGGGAGACGGAGAGACCTGGAGCAACAGGGAGACGACACCCCCGTCACGTGCGGGAGCGACCACCCAGCGATGAGGGGGGCAGCCACAGGCCCCCTTCACATCCGAGCCAGGACACCACTACCCAGGACACCACTACCCAGGACACCACTACCCAGGACACCCCTACCCAGGACACCACTACCCAGGACACCCCTACCCGGGACAGCACTACCCGGGACAGCACTACCCAGGACAGCACTACCCAGGACAGCACTACCCGGGACAGCACTACCCCGGGACAGCACTACCCAGGACACCCCTACCCGGGAAGACGAAATACCGGACAGTGACTCAGAGTGGATGGGTGGAGACGAACCCCCACCCCAAAGTGCCATGGACTCAGAGTGGGACGAAGAGCACGACACAATGCCACTGCTGTCACCAACACCCTCCACCATCGCAGAAACACTCACCACGGTTGGGCACTTTAGTGATGAGGCGTCTGGTACACTCACTGGTGCGCACAACACAGCCGTCCCGGTACAGCAGGTGGAGGTAGGAGCAGCAGAGGGACCGGGCGGTCGGAGGGCAGCCCAGGCCAAGCGAACATCTGCCACCCAGATGGATCCCGGGTTCCTGCAGTTACCACACCCACACATAGATCCGATGCAACCACCGACACGGAGACGAGCGAATAGGGTGACGGGTGGCTTGCGGCGGCTGCGGTCGCAGGTGGAGGAGTCCACCCGCGTCCAGGAGCTGGGAGTGGTCCCGGTCATGCGTGCCACCCAGGCTGACACCGCACGGGTGGCGTCCGCGGTGGAGGCAAAGGGTGCGACGGTGTCAGACATGGGGAACGGTTTGCGAGGCCTGGGGCCTTCCGTGCAGGCGGCGTCTGTGGCCCAGGAAATGGCTGCCCTCTCACAGGAGGCCATGTGCCAGCGCCAGATGGCAGAGGCGCTCAACGCCATAGCCCAGTCTCAGCAGGCCATGGCCCAGTCTCAGCAGGCCATAGCCCAGTCTCTGCAGGCCATGGCCCAGTCTCTGCAGGCCATGGCCCAGTCTCAGCAGGCCATCGCTGAGGGCATCGGCGCCAGTGGCCATGTGCGAGCCGGCGTCGCACTGTCACAGACAGGGTTTGCCAACACCCTGGGCTCCATGGCTGCAAACCTGCAGACCCCTGTCGATACCAGCACGGGCCTCGAGGACTGGCAGCGCCAGATGTCGGGGGCACGTCGGATGGCCAGTCCGTTCGCATCCCCCACCCATGTAGAGGCCTGGGGGCCATCGGGCACCCCGAGGGAGGAGGAAGTGGTGTGGTCCGTCCCGGCTCCCTCTGTAGGGGAGGTCCCGGTACACCGCGACACCTCGGACTCCCCCCCTTCCGTCCCAGGTGCATCGGGTGGGCAACGGGCAGGACAGGCTGGCAGCTCGCCATCCCAGTCGCCTGGGCCGCAGCCTGGCCCATCTAGGCCAGGACGCCCCAGGAAACGGCCGCCAAAGGGATCCAGTGTCAGAGGGCAGGAATCACAGGAGTCCACCTCCAGTTCTGCTGTACCGTCTGGGGAACCACGTAGACGGAGTCAAAGGGCCCGTAAGGCCAAACAATTAGACACTGAGTAAGTTGGCACGGGTGCAGGGCACAGATGAGTTTTAGGGGCTAGGGCACGTGCATGAACTCCTTTGGTTATTAAAGTCAATGTTACACCTACCGAAGCTGCCTTTGTGCTCTGTCCAAAGTGTGCGGGCGTGTCATGTACGTTGAGCGCAAGTGTGTGTGTGACGGGTGGTCTTACCTCAGCCCCAGGTGAGTCTGCCCCCTTCCCCCTGGGCCGCCATCAACATCCCCCGGGCAGAGGACGGGACCGTGCGCTGCAGTGTCACAGCCGCATGCAGGGATGGTCCGGGTGGATGGTGGTACTGTGGCCATGGGTCAGACATAGTCCAACGATGTAGAGCCAGGAGCTCATCGGAGGCGGGTTGTCATCATCCTCCATGGCCTGCGATAGACACGCGTCCACCCGCAACTGGGTGAGCCCGGCCCGTTGTGCCGCCGGTGGATCGGCAATTGGGGGGGGGGGGTGGTGTGCATGCGGGTGGGGTGTGTGGGGTTGGGGAGGGGGGTGAGGGTGCTGGGTGGGTGGATGGGTGGGGGGTGTGGGTGGTCGGCTGTTGTCATGGTGTGCGGTCTGTGGCCATACTACCCGATTCCCACGCCCATCTAGTCAGTGAAGCGGGCGTCTATCAGTCTGTCCCGTGCCCGCTGGGCCAGCCGGTAATGGTGGACAGCCACCCGCCTGTGTCTACCCCGTCTGCCCTGACCATTGCCCCCATCCCCCTCATCTGGGGAGGACTGGGCCTCTTCCTGCTGCTCCTCCACTCCGCCCTCCTCTGCCTGCGGCACATCGCCCCTCTGCCGGGCTATGTTGTGCAGGACGCAGAACACCACAATGATGCGGCCGACCCTATCTGACCGATACTGGAGGGCGCCCCCAGAGAGGTCCAGGCACCTGAAACGCATCTTCAGCACGCCAAAGCACCTCTCGATCACTCCCCTTGTCGCTACATGGGCATCATTGTAGCGGTTCTCCGCCTCATTGCGTGGCCTCCGTATAGGCGTCATCAGCCACGATCGCAATGGGTAGCCCCTGTCGCCCAGCAACCAGCCCCTCAGCCGGGGATGGCGTCCCTCGTACATGCCGGGGATGGATGACCGCGACAACACGAATGAGTCGTGTACACTGCCTGGGTGACGGGCGCAGACGTGCAGGATCATCATGCGGTGGTCGCAGACTACCTGTACGTTCATTGAATAGGGCCCCTTCCTATTAGTGAACACGGCCCTGTTCTCTGCAGGTGGCCGCACGGCGACGTGCATCCCATCGATCGCGGCCTGGACCATGGGGAACCCGGCCACGGCAGAGAAGCCCACGGCCCGGGCATCTTGGCTGGCCCGGTCCACGGGGAAGCGGATGTAGCGGTGCGCCATGGCATAAAGGGCATCTGTCACTGCCCGGATGCACCGATGTCTGCGATATGCCGGACAGGTCCCCACTCGGTGCCTGGAATGACCCCGTTGCATAAAAGTTCAGGGCCACCGTAACCTTGACGGACACGGGGAGAGGGTGTCCCCCGCCAGTGCCACGCAGGTGGCAGATGTGTGCCACGGTTTCCCGGCTCATCTGGAGTCTCCTCCTGCATTCCCGGTCCGTGAGGTCCTGGTATGACTGCCGGGGCCGGTACACACGGGGCGCCCTCGGGTGCCTCCGTTGCCATGGGGCCGCGACGTCCTCCTCCCCCTCCTCGTCCTGTCGGTCAGGTGTCCCTCCAGCCTGGGCGGCTGCCGCCTGCCCCTCTGCGGCAGCCTGCGCCGCCTCTCTGGCACGCTCCTCCTCCTCCTCATCCAGGGCAACATAGACATGAGCGGCTGCCACCACGGCGGCCAACATCACTGGATGGTCTGAAAACATGACGGCCTGGTGCGGGGGAGGGGAGCGACGACATGTCATCATTGCCCATATCCCCTCCTCCCCCCAGCCAGGTGGCATGGACCGCAAGGGTCCAAATGTTGGAGGCTGGCACCTGGCCAGGTGGACCAACTCATTTGCCCTCCCATCACCCACCCCGGCACGGACCCCCTCCCCAACCCCCAACCTCCACCCCAGCACGGACCCCCCCCCCCCAACATCCACCCCAGCACGGACCCCAACCCCCAACCTCCACCCCGTCACGGACCCCCTCCCCAACCTCCACCCCAGCACGGACCCCCCCCAACCCCCAACCTCCACCCCAGCACGGACCCCCCCCCAACCTCCACCCCAGCACGGACCCCCCACAATCCCCAACCTCCGCCCCAGAACGGACCCCCCCCCCAACCTCCACCCCAGCACGGACCCCCCTCCCCAACCCCCAACCTCCACCCCAGCACGGACCCCCTCCCCAACCTCCACCCCAGCACGGACCCCCCCCCAACCTCCACCCCGGCACGGACCCCCTCCCCAACCTCCACCCCGGCACGGAACCCCTCCCCAACCTCCACCCCGGCACGGACCCCCTCCCCAACCTCCACCCCAGCACGGACCCCCCCTCCCAACCTCCACCCCAGACGGACCCCCCCCCAACCTCCACCCCGGCACGGACCCCCCCAACCCCCAACCTCCACCCCGGCACGGACCCCCTCCCGGCACTCCCCCGGAGCCCAGCCTACTCTAACCACCCCCCCCCCCCCCCCGCCGCACACACACACACAAGCCGAGACACACCTCTCCTCACGCAATCAGTCTGAGGCCACGCCATTTCCTGCCCAGAGCCAACCCCCCAGGTCGTCACTCACCTCCACGCTGGTCGGCGTGAGCCTGGAGCACCGGATCACGCCGATGAAAAGGAGGTTTGATTCACGTCGACGTGAACGGTCATCACGTCGACGGGACTTCGGCCCATCCGGAAGGGAGAATATCGGCAGGCCGAAAATCGGCTGCCTTGCGCAGACCCGTGACATTCTCCGCGGCAGCGGCGCCATTAACGCCCCGCCGACTTTTCTCCCTTCGGAGACTTCGGCGGGGGCGGGGGCGAGATTCACGGCGGCCAACGGCCATTCTCCGACCCGGCGGGGGGTCGGGTGAGAGAATCGCCAGGCCGCCGCGCGAATCGCGCCCCGACCCCCGCATGCGATTCTCCCCCCCAAAACCAGCGCTGCACGAATCGCGCCGGGCCGCTCGGAGAATCGCCGCAAACGGCGAGCGGCAATTCTCCGGCCCGGATGGGCCGAGCGTAAATGGCCTAGTCCCGTCCAGTGCCGGTGCCGTCCAGACCTGGTCGCTGCCGACGGGTACTCGTCGCGAAGGCTAGGGGGCGGCCTGTGGGGGCTGGCGGGGGGGATGGGGGCTCCGTTCCCGAGGGGGGGCCTCCAGGTGGCCTGGTACGCGATCGGGACCAACCGATCGGCGGGCCGGCCTCTCTGTCGCCGGGCCTCCTTTCTTCCACTGGCGAGCCTGGATCCATCCGCCATGTTTGTGCGGGGCGGTCTGGGGGACGACGGCCACCACGCATGCTCTAGTTGCCGCATGCGCGGGTCCCAAGGCGTCTTTTACGCGGCGCCGGGTCTCTGACGCCGCGCCGAGGCCCCCACCCCCGTAAATCGCACAACGCCCCTGCTAGCCCCACGGAGGGGGGGAGAATAGGGGTCTGGGAATAGGCACCGACACCGGCCCCGTTGGGAGAATCCCGCGCTAGATATTTGTCTGGACAATGTCCAGGTGTTAGATATTTGTCTGGGCAATGTCCAGGTATTAGATATTTGTCTGGACAATGCTCAGGTGTTAGATATTTGTCTGGGCAATGTCCAGGTGTTCGATATTTGTCTGGACAATGCCCGAGTGTTAGATATTTGTCTGGGCAATGTCCAGGTGTTAGATATTTGTCTGGGCAATGCCCAGGTGTTAGATATTTGTCTGGACAATGCCCAGGTGTAAGATATTTGTCTGGACAATGTCCAGGTGTTAGATATTTGTCTGGACAATGTCCAGGTGTTAGATATTTGTCTGGGCAATGTCCAGGTATTAGATATTTGTCTGGACAATGCTCAGGTGTTAGATATTTGTCTGGGCAATGTCCAGGTGTTAGATATTTGTCTGGACAATGCCCGGGTGTTAGATATTTGTCTGGGCAATGTCCAGGTGTTAGATATTTGTCTGGGCAATGTCCAGGTGTTAGATATTTGTCTGGACAATGCCCGGGTGTTAGATATTTGTCTGGGCAATGTCCAGGTGTTAGATATTTGTCTGGGCAATGCCCAGGTGTTAGATATTTGTCTGGACAATGCTCAGGTGTTAGATATTTGTCTGGACAATGTCCAGGTGTTAGGTACTTGACTGGACAATACCCAGGTGTTAGATATTTGGTTGGGCAATACTCAGGTGTTTGATATTTGACTGGGCAATGCCCATGTGTTAGATATTTGGCTGGGCAATACTCAGGTGTTTGATATTTGTCTGGGCAATGCCCAGGTGTCAGATATTTGTCTGGACAATATCCAGGTGTTAGATATTTGTCTGGACAATGCCCGGGTGTTAGATATTTGTCTGGACAATGCCCGGGTGTTAGATATTTGTCTGGGCAATGTCCAGGTATTAGAAATTTGTCTGGACAATGCCCAGGTGTTAGGTACTTGACTGGACAATACCCAGGTGTTAGATATTTGGTTGGGCAATACTCAGGTGTTTGATATTTGACTGGGCAATGCCCATGTGTTAGATATTTGGCTGGGCAATACTCAGGTGTTTGATATTTGTCTGGGCAATGCCCAGGTGTCAGATATTTGTCTGGACAATGTCCAGGTGTTAGATATTTGTCTGGACCATACCCAGGTGTTAGGTACTTGACTGGACAATACCCAGCTGTTAGATATTTGTCTGGGCAATGTCCAGGTATTAGATATTTGTCTGGACAATGCTCAGGTGTTAGATATTTGTCTGGACAATGTCCAGGTGTTAGGTACTTGACTGGACAATACCCAGGTGTTAGATATTTGGTTGGGCAATACTCAGGTGTTTGATATTTGACTGGGCAATGCCCATGTGTTAGATATTTGGCTGGGCAATACTCAGGTGTTTGATATTTGTCTGGGCAATGCCCAGGTGTCAGATATTTGTCTGGACAATATCCAGGTGTTAGATATTTGTCTGGACAATGCCCGGGTGTTAGATATTTGTCTGGACAATGCCCGGGTGTTAGATATTTGTCTGGGCAATGTCCAGGTATTAGAAATTTGTCTGGACAATGCCCAGGTGTTAGGTACTTGACTGGACAATACCCAGGTGTTAGATATTTGGTTGGGCAATACTCAGGTGTTTGATATTTGACTGGGCAATGCCCATGTGTTAGATATTTGTCTGGGCAATGTCCAGGTGTTAGATATTTGTCTGGACAATGCCCGGGTGTTAGATATTTGTCTGGGCAATGTCCATGTGTTAGATATTTGGCTGGGCAATACTCAGGTGTTTGATATTTGTCTGGGCAATGCCCAGGTGTCAGATATTTGTCTGGACAATGTCCAGGTGTTAGATATTTGTCTGGACAATACCCAGGTGTTAGGTAGTTGACTGGACAATACCCAGCTGTTAGATATTTGTCTGGGCAATGTCCAAGTATTAGATATTTGTCTGGACAATGTCCAGGTATTAGATATTTGTCTGGACAATGTCCAGGTGTTAGATATTTGTCTGGGCAATGTCCAGGTATTAGATATTTGTCTGGACAATGCTCAGGTGTTAGATATTTGTCTGGGCAATGTCCAGGTGTTAGATATTTGTCTGGACAATGCCCGGGTGTTAGATATTTGTCTGGGCAATGACCAGGTGTTAGATATTTGTCTGGACATTGCCCAGGTGTTAGATATTTGTCTGGACAATGTCCAGGTGTTAGATATTTGTCTGGGCAATGTCCAGGTGTTAGATATTTGTCTCGTCAATGCCCGGGTGTTAGATATTTGTCTGGACAATGTCCAGGTGTTAGATATTTGTCTGGACAATGTCCAGGTGTTAGATATTTGTCTGGGCAATGTCCAGGTATTAGATATTTGTCTGGACAATGCTCAGGTGTTAGATATTTGTCTGGGCAATGTCCAGGTGTTAGCTATTTGTCTGGACAATGCCCGGGTGTTAGATATTTGTCTGGGCAATGTCCAGGTGTTAGATATTTGTCTGGGCAATGCCCAGGTGTTAGATATTTGTCTGGACAATGCCCAGGTGTTAGATATTTGCCTGGACAATATCCAGGTGTTAGATATTTGTCTGGGCAATGTCCAGGTGTTAGATATTTATCTGGACAATGCCCGGGTGTTAGATATTTGTCTGGGCAATGTCCATGTGTTAGATATTTGGCTGGGCAATACTCAGGTGTTTGATATTTGTCTGGGCAATGCCCAGGTGTCAGATATTTGTCTGGACAATGTCCAGGTGTTAGATATTTGTCTGGACAATACCCAGGTGTTAGGTAGTTGACTGGACAATACCCAGCTGTTAGATATTTGTCTGGGCAATGTCCAGGTATTAGATATTTGTCTGGACAATGTCCAGGTATTAGATATTTGTCTGGACAATGTCCAGGTGTTAGATATTTGTCTGGGCAATGTCCAGGTATTAGATATTTGTCTGGACAATGCTCAGGTGTTAGATATTTGTCTGGGCAATGTCCAGGTGTTAGATATTTGTCTGGACAATGCCCGGGTGTTAGATATTTGTCTGGGCAATGACCAGGTGTTAGATATTTGTCTGGACATTGCCCAGGTGTTAGATATTTGTCTGGACAATGTCCAGGTGTTAGATATTTGTCTGGGCAATGTCCAGGTGTTAGATATTTGTCTCGTCAATGCCCGGGTGTTAGATATTTGTCTGGGCAATGTCCAGGTGTTAGATATTTGTCTGGACAATGCTCAGGTGTTAGATATTTGTCTGGACAATGTCCAGGTATTAGATATTTGTCTGAGCAATGTCCAGGTATTAGATATTTGTCTGGACAATTCCCAGGTGTTAGGTACTTGACTGGACAATACCCAGGTGTTAGATATTTGGTTGGGCAATACTCAGGTGTCAGATATTTGTCTGGACAATGTCCAGGTGTTAGATATTTGTCTGGACAATACCCAGGTGTTAGGTACTTGACTGGACAATACCCAGCTGTTAGATATTTGTCTGGGCAATGTCCAGGTATTAGATATTTGACTGGACAATGCCCAGGTGTTAGATATTTGTCTGGACAATGTCCAGGTGTTAGATATTTGTCTGGACAATGTCCAGGTGTTAGATATTTGTCTGGGCAATGTCCAGGTGTTAGATATTTGTCTGGGCAATGTCCAGGTATTAGATATTTGTCTGGACAATGCTCAGGTGTTAGATATTTGTCTGGGCAATGTCCAGGTGTTAGATATTTGTCTGGACAATGCCCGGGTGTTAGATATTTGTCTGGGCAATGTCCAGGTGTTAGATATTTGTCTGGGCAATGCCCAGGTGTTAGATATTTGTCTGGACAATGCCCAGGTGTTAGATATTTGTCTGGGCAATGTCCAGGTGTTAGATATTTGTCTCGTCAATGCCCGGGTGTTAGATATTTGTCTGGACAATGTCCAGGTGTTAGATATTTGTCTGGACAATGTCCAGGTGTTAGATATTTGTCTGGGCAATGTCCAGGTATTAGATATTTGTCTGGACAATGCTCAGGTGTTAGATATTTGTCTGGGCAATGTCCAGGTGTTAGCTATTTGTCTGGACAATGCCCGGGTGTTAGATATTTGTCTGGGCAATGTCCAGGTGTTAGATATTTGTCTGGGCAATGCCCAGGTGTTAGATATTTGTCTGGACAATGCCCAGGTGTTAGATATTTGCCTGGACAATATCCAGGTGTTAGATATTTGTCTGGGCAATGTCCAGGTGTTAGATATTTATCTGGACAATGCCCGGGTGTTAGATATTTGTCTGGGCAATGTCCATGTGTTAGATATTTGGCTGGGCAATACTCAGGTGTTTGATATTTGTCTGGGCAATGCCCAGGTGTCAGATATTTGTCTGGACAATGTCCAGGTGTTAGATATTTGTCTGGACAATACCCAGGTGTTAGGTAGTTGACTGGACAATACCCAGCTGTTAGATATTTGTCTGGGCAATGTCCAGGTATTAGATATTTGTCTGGACAATGTCCAGGTATTAGATATTTGTCTGGACAATGTCCAGGTGTTAGATATTTGTCTGGGCAATGTCCAGGTATTAGATATTTGTCTGGACAATGCTCAGGTGTTAGATATTTGTCTGGGCAATGTCCAGGTGTTAGATATTTGTCTGGACAATGCCCGGGTGTTAGATATTTGTCTGGGCAATGACCAGGTGTTAGATATTTGTCTGGACATTGCCCAGGTGTTAGATATTTGTCTGGACAATGTCCAGGTGTTAGATATTTGTCTGGGCAATGTCCAGGTGTTAGATATTTGTCTCGTCAATGCCCGGGTGTTAGATATTTGTCTGGGCAATGTCCAGGTGTTAGATATTTGTCTGGACAATGCTCAGGTGTTAGATATTTGTCTGGACAATGTCCAGGTATTAGATATTTGTCTGAGCAATGTCCAGGTATTAGATATTTGTCTGGACAATTCCCAGGTGTTAGGTACTTGACTGGACAATACCCAGGTGTTAGATATTTGGTTGGGCAATACTCAGGTGTCAGATATTTGTCTGGACAATGTCCAGGTGTTAGATATTTGTCTGGACAATACCCAGGTGTTAGGTACTTGACTGGACAATACCCAGCTGTTAGATATTTGTCTGGGCAATGTCCAGGTATTAGATATTTGACTGGACAATGCCCAGGTGTTAGATATTTGTCTGGACAATGTCCAGGTGTTAGATATTTGTCTGGACAATGTCCAGGTGTTAGATATTTGTCTGGGCAATGTCCAGGTGTTAGATATTTGTCTGGGCAATGTCCAGGTATTAGATATTTGTCTGGACAATGCTCAGGTGTTAGATATTTGTCTGGGCAATGTCCAGGTGTTAGATATTTGTCTGGACAATGCCCGGGTGTTAGATATTTGTCTGGGCAATGTCCAGGTGTTAGATATTTGTCTGGGCAATGCCCAGGTGTTAGATATTTGTCTGGACAATGCCCAGGTGTTAGATATTTGCCTGGACAATATCCAGGTGTTAGATATTTGTCTGAGCAATGTCCAGGTGTTAGATATTTGTCTGGACAATGCCCAGGTGTTAGGTACTTGACTGGACAATACCCAGGTGTTAGATATTTGGTTGGGCAATACTCAGGTGTCAGATATTTGTCTGGACAATGTCCAGGTGTTAGATATTTGTCTGGACAATACCCAGGTGTTAGGTACTTGACTGGACAATACCCAGCTGTTAGATATTTGTCTGGGCAATGTCCAGGTATTAGATATTTGACTGGACAATGCCCAGGTGTTAGATATTTGTCTGGACAATGTCCAGGTGTTAGATATTTGTCTGGACAATGCCCAGGTGTTAGGTACTTGACTGGACAATACCCAGCTGTTAGATATTTGTCTGGGCAATGCCCATGTGTTAGATATTTGACTGGACATTGCCCAGCTGTTAGATATTTGGCTGGGCATTGCCCAGGTGCCAGATATTTGTATGGGCAATGCCCAGCTGTTAGATATTTGACTGGGCAATGCCCAGGTGCCAGATATTTGTCTGGGCAATGCCCAGGTGTTAGATATTTGGCTGGGCATTGCCCAGGTGTTAGAGTTTTGACTGGGCAATCCCCGGTTGTCAAATATTTGACTGGGCAACCCACGGTTGTCAGCTATTGTCTGGGCAATGTCCAGGTGTTAGATATTTGTCTGGGCAATGCCCAGGTGTTAGATATTTGTCTGGACAATGCCCAGGTGTTAGATATTTGTCTGGACAATGTCCAGGTGTTAGATATTTGTCTGGACAATGTCCAGGTGTTAGATATTTGTCTGGGCAATGTCCAGGTATTAGATATTTGTCTGGACAATGCTCAGGTGTTAGATATTTGTCTGGGCAATGTCCAGGTGTTAGCTATTTGTCTGGACAATGCCCGGGTGTTAGATATTTGTCTGGGCAATGTCCAGGTGTTAGATATTTGTCTGGGCAATGCCCAGGTGTTAGATATTTGTCTGGACAATGCCCAGGTGTTAGATATTTGCCTGGACAATATGCAGGTGTTAGATATTTGTCTGGGCAATGTCCATGTGTTAGATATTTGGCTGGGCAATACTCAGGTGTTTGATATTTGTCTGGGCAATGCCCAGGTGTCAGATATTTGTCTGGACAATGTCCAGGTGATAGATATTTGTCTGGACAATACCCAGGTGTTAGGTAGTTGACTGGACAATACCCAGCTGTTAGATATTTGTCTGGGCAATGTCCAGGTATTAGATATTTGTCTGGACAATGTCCAGGTATTAGATATTTGTCTGGACAATGTCCAGGTGTTAGATATTTGTCTGGGCAATGTCCAGGTATTAGATATTTGTCTGGACAATGCTCAGGTGTTAGATATTTGTCTGGGCAATGTCCAGGTGTTAGATATTTGTCTGGACAATGCCCGGGTGTTAGATATTTGTCTGGGCAATGACCAGGTGTTAGATATTTGTCTGGACATTGCCCAGGTGTTAGATATTTGTCTGGACAATGTCCAGGTGTTAGATATTTGTCTGGGCAATGTCCAGGTGTTAGATATTTGTCTCGTCAATGCCCGGGTGTTAGATATTTGTCTGGGCAATGTCCAGGTGTTAGATATTTGTCTGGACAATGCTCAGGTGTTAGATATTTGTCTGGACAATGTCCAGGTATTAGATATTTGTCTGAGCAATGTCCAGGTATTAGATATTTGTCTGGACAATTCCCAGGTGTTAGGTACTTGACTGGACAATACCCAGGTGTTAGATATTTGGTTGGGCAATACTCAGGTGTCAGATATTTGTCTGGACAATGTCCAGGTGTTAGATATTTGTCTGGACAATACCCAGGTGTTAGGTACTTGACTGGACAATACCCAGCTGTTAGATATTTGTCTGGGCAATGTCCAGGTATTAGATATTTGACTGGACAATGCCCAGGTGTTAGATATTTGTCTGGACAATGTCCAGGTGTTAGATATTTGTCTGGACAATGTCCAGGTGTTAGATATTTGTCTGGGCAATGTCCAGGTGTTAGATATTTGTCTGGGCAATGTCCAGGTATTAGATATTTGTCTGGACAATGCTCAGGTGTTAGATATTTGTCTGGGCAATGTCCAGGTGTTAGATATTTGTCTGGACAATGCCCGGGTGTTAGATATTTGTCTGGGCAATGTCCAGGTGTTAGATATTTGTCTGGGCAATGCCCAGGTGTTAGATATTTGTCTGGACAATGCCCAGGTGTTAGATATTTGCCTGGACAATATCCAGGTGTTAGATATTTGTCTGGGCAATGTCCAGGTGTTAGATATTTGTCTGGACAATGCCCGGGTGTTAGATATTTGTCTGGGCAATGTCCATGTGTTAGATATTTGGCTGGGCAATACTCAGGTGTTTGATATTTGTCTGGGCAATGCCCAGGTGTCAGATATTTGTCTGGACAATGTCCAGGTGTTAGATATTTGTCTGGACAATACCCAGGTGTTAGGTAGTTGACTGGACAATACCCAGCTGTTAGATATTTGTCTGGGCAATGTCCAGGTATTAGATATTTGTCTGGACAATGTCCAGGTATTAGATATTTGTCTGGACAATGTCCAGGTGTTAGATATTTGTCTGGGCAATGTCCAGGTATGAGATATTTGTCTGGACAATGCTCAGGTGTTAGATATTTGTCTGGACAATGCCCGGGTGTTAGATATTTGTCTGGGCAATGCCCAGGTGTTAGATATTTGTCTGGACAATGCCCAGGTGTTAGATATTTGTCTGGACAATGTCCAGGTGTGAGATATTTGTCTGGGCAATGTACAGGTGTTAGATATTTGTCTCATCAATGCCCGGGTGTTAGATATTTGTCTGGGCAATGTCCAGGTGTTAGATATTTGTCTGGACAATGCTCAGGTGTTAGATATTTGTCTGGACAATGTCCAGGTGTTAGATATTTGTCTGGACAATGTCCAGGTGTGAGATATTTGTCTGGGCAATGTACAGGTGTTAGATATTTGTCTCATCAATGCCCGGGTGTTAGATATTTGTCTGGGCAATGTCCATGTGTTAGATATTTGGCTGGGCAATACTCAGGTGTTTGATATTTGTCTGGGCAATGCCCAGGTGTCAGATATTTGTCTGGACAATGTCCAGGTGTTAGATATTTGTCTGGACAATACCCAGGTGTTAGGTAGTTGACTGGACAATACCCAGCTGTTAGATATTTGTCTGGGCAATGTCCAGGTATTAGATATTTGTCTGGACAATGTCCAGGTATTAGATATTTGTCTGGACAATGTCCAGGTGTTAGATATTTGTCTGGACAATGCCCAGCTGTTAGGTACTTGACTGGACAATACCCAGCTGTTAGATATTTGTCTGGGCAATCTCCAGGTATTAGATATTTGACTGGACAATGCCCAGGTGTTATGTACTTGACTGGACAATACCCAGGTGCTGGATATTTGGCTGGGCAATACTCAGGTGTTAGGTACTTGACTGGACAATACCCAGCTGTTAGATATTTGTCTGGGCAATGTCCAGGTATTAGATATTTGACTGGACAATGCCCAGGTGTTATGTACTTGACTGGACAATACCCAGGTGCTGGATATTTGGCTGGGCAATACTCAGGTGTTTGATATTTGACTGGGCAATGTCCAGGTGTTTGTTATTTGACTGGGCAAGTCCCATGTGTTAGATATTTGTCTCGGCAATGCCCAGCTGTTAGCTATTTGACTGGGCAATGCCCATGTGTTAGATATTTGACTGGACATTGCCCAGCTGTTAGATATTTGACTGGGCAATGCCCAGGTGCCAGATTTTTGTCTGGGCAATGCCCAGGTGTTAGATATTTGGCTGGGCATTGCCCAGGTGCTAGATATTTGACTGGGCAATGCCTGGGTGCTAGATATTTGACTGGGCAATGCCTGGGTGCTAGAGATTTGACTGGGCAATGCCCAGCTGTTAGATATTTGACTGGGCAATGCCCAGGTGTTAGATTTTTGACTGGGCAATCCCCGGTTGTCAAATATTTGACTGGGCAACCCACGGTTGTCAGCTATTGTCTGGACAATGTCCAGGTGTTAGATATTTGTCTGGACAATGCCCAGGTGTTTGATATTTGTCTGGGCAATGTCCAGGTATTAGATATTTGACTGGACAATGTCCAGGTGTTAGATATTTGTCTGGGCAATGTCCAAGTATTAGATATTTGTCTGGACAATGCCCATGTGTTAGATATTTGACTGGGCAATGCCCAGGTGTTAGATATTTGTCTGGGCAGTGTCCAGGTATTAGATATTTGTCTGGGCAATGTCCAGGTATTAGATATTTGACTGGACAATATCCAGGTGTTAGATATTTGTCTGGGCAATGTCCAGGTATTAGATATTTGTCTGGACAATGCCCATGTGTTATATATTTGACTGGGCAATGCCCAGGTGTTAGATATTTGACTGGGCAATGCCCACGTGTTAGATATTTGTCTGGACAATGCCCAGGTGTCAGATATTTGTCTGGACAGTGCCCAGGTGTTAGATATTTGTCTGGACAATGCCCATGTGTTAGATATTTGTCTGGGCAATGCCCATGTGTTAGATATTTGTCTGGGCAATGCCCAGGTGTTAGATATTTGTCTGGGCAATGCCCAG
This sequence comes from Scyliorhinus torazame, assembly GCF_047496885.1. Lineage (NCBI taxonomy): Eukaryota > Metazoa > Chordata > Chondrichthyes > Carcharhiniformes > Scyliorhinidae > Scyliorhinus > Scyliorhinus torazame. Next base: position 274,916,570 of record NC_092712.1, on the reverse strand, counting down.
GTGTTAGATATTTGTCCGGACAATGCTCAGGTGTTAGATATTTGCCTGGACAATGTCCAGGTATTAGATATTTGTCTGGACAATGCCCAGGTGTCAGATATTTGTCTGGACAATACCCATGTGTTAGATATTTGTCTGGGCAATGCCCATGTGTTAGATATTTGTTTGGGCAATACTCAGGTGTTAGATATTTGTCTGGGAAATGCCCAGGTGTTAGATATTTGTCTGGGCAATGCCCAGGTGTTAGATATTTGTCCGGACAATGCTTAGGTGTTAGATATTTGTTTGGGCAATGTCCAGGTATTAGATATTTGTCTGTGCAATGTCCAGGTGTTAGATATTTGTCTGGGCAATGTCCAGGTATTAGATATTTGTCTGGGCAATGCCCAGGTGTTAGATATTTGTCTGGACAATGCCCGGGTGTTAGATATTTGTCTGGGCAATGCCCAGGTGTTAGATATTTGTCTGGACAATGCCCAGGTGTTAGATATTTGTCTGGACAATGTCCAGGTGTGAGATATTTGTCTGGGCAATGTACAGGTGTTAGATATTTGTCTCATCAATGCCCGGGTGTTAGATATTTGTCTGGGCAATGTCCAGGTGTTAGATATTTGTCTGGACAATGCTCAGGTGTTAGATATTTGTCTGGACAATGTCCAGGTGTTAGATATTTGTCTGGACAATGTCCAGGTGTGAGATATTTGTCTGGGCAATGTACAGGTGTTAGATATTTGTCTCATCAATGCCCGGGTGTTAGATATTTGTCTGGGCAATGTCCATGTGTTAGATATTTGGCTGGGCAATACTCAGGTGTTTGATATTTGTCTGGGCAATGCCCAGGTGTCAGATATTTGTCTGGACAATGTCCAGGTGTTAGATATTTGTCTGGACAATACCCAGGTGTTAGGTAGTTGACTGGACAATACCCAGCTGTTAGATATTTGTCTGGGCAATGTCCAGGTATTAGATATTTGTCTGGACAATGTCCAGGTATTAGATATTTGTCTGGACAATGTCCAGGTGTTAGATATTTGTCTGGACAATGCCCAGCTGTTAGGTACTTGACTGGACAATACCCAGCTGTTAGATATTTGTCTGGGCAATCTCCAGGTATTAGATATTTGACTGGACAATGCCCAGGTGTTATGTACTTGACTGGACAATACCCAGGTGCTGGATATTTGGCTGGGCAATACTCAGGTGTTAGGTACTTGACTGGACAATACCCAGCTGTTAGATATTTGTCTGGGCAATGTCCAGGTATTAGATATTTGACTGGACAATGCCCAGGTGTTATGTACTTGACTGGACAATACCCAGGTGCTGGATATTTGGCTGGGCAATACTCAGGTGTTTGATATTTGACTGGGCAATGTCCAGGTGTTTGTTATTTGACTGGGCAAGTCCCATGTGTTAGATATTTGTCTCGGCAATGCCCAGCTGTTAGCTATTTGACTGGGCAATGCCCAGGTGCCAGATTTTTGTCTGGGCAATGCCCAGGTGTTAGATATTTGGCTGGGCATTGCCCAGGTGCTAGATATTTGACTGGGCAATGCCTGGGTGCTAGATATTTGACTGGGCAATGCCTGGGTGCTAGAGATTTGACTGGGCAATGCCCAGCTGTTAGATATTTGACTGGGCAATGCCCAGGTGTTAGATTTTTGACTGGGCAATCCCCGGTTGTCAAATATTTGACTGGGCAACCCACGGTTGTCAGCTATTGTCTGGACAATGTCCAGGTGTTAGATATTTGTCTGGACAATGCCCAGGTGTTTGATATTTGTCTGGGCAATGTCCAGGTATTAGATATTTGACTGGACAATGTCCAGGTGTTAGATATTTGTCTGGGCAATGTCCAAGTATTAGATATTTGTCTGGACAATGCCCATGTGTTAGATATTTGACTGGGCAATGCCCAGGTGTTAGATATTTGTCTGGGCAGTGTCCAGGTATTAGATATTTGTCTGGGCAATGTCCAGGTATTAGATATTTGACTGGACAATATCCAGGTGTTAGATATTTGTCTGGGCAATGTCCAGGTATTAGATATTTGTCTGGACAATGCCCATGTGTTATATATTTGACTGGGCAATGCCCAGGTGTTAGATATTTGACTGGGCAATGCCCACGTGTTAGATATTTGTCTGGACAATGCCCAGGTGTCAGATATTTGTCTGGACAGTGCCCAGGTGTTAGATATTTGTCTGGACAATGCCCATGTGTTAGATATTTGTCTGGGCAATGCCCATGTGTTAGATATTTGTCTGGGCAATGCCCAGGTGTTAGATATTTGTCTGGGCAATGCCCAGGTGTTAGATATTTGTCCGGACAATGCTCAGGTGTTAGATATTTGCCTGGACAATGTCCAGGTATTAGATATTTGTCTGGACAATGCCCAGGTGTCAGATATTTGTCTGGACAATACCCATGTGTTAGATATTTGTCTGGGCAATGCCCATGTGTTAGATATTTGTTTGGGCAATACTCAGGTGTTAGATATTTGTCTGGGAAATGCCCAGGTGTTAGATATTTGTCTGGGCAATGCCCAGGTGTTAGATATTTGTCCGGACAATGCTTAGGTGTTAGATATTTGTTTGGGCAATGTCCAGGTATTAGATATTTGTCTGTGCAATGTCCAGGTGTTAGATATTTGTCTGGGCAATGTCCAGGTATTAGATATTTGTCTGGGCAATGCCCAGGTGTTAGATATTTGTCTGGGCAATGCCCAGGTATTAGATATTTGTCTGGACAATGCCCAGGTGTCAGATATTTGTCTGGGCAATGTCCAGGTGTTAGATATTTGTCTGGACAATGTCCAGGTGTTTGATATTTGTTTGGACAATGTCCAGGTGTTAGGTATTTGTCTGGGCAATGTCCAGGTATTAGATATTTGTCTGGGCAATGCCCAGGTATTAGATATTTGTCTGGACAATGTCCAGGTGTTAGATATTTGTTTGGGCAATGTCCAGGTGTTTGATATTTGTCTGGGCAATGTCCAAGGATTAGATATTTGACTGGACAATGTCCAGGTGTTAGATATTTGTTTGGGCAATGTCCAGGTGTTTGATATTTGTCTGGGCAATGTCCAGGTATTACATATTTTGACTGGACAATGTCCAGGTGTTAGATATTTGTTTGGGCAATGTCCAGGTATTAGATATTTGTCTGGGCAATGTCCAGGTATTAGATATTTGTCTGGACAATGCCCAGGTGTTAGGTACATGTCTGGACAATACCCAGCTGTTAGATATTTGTCTGGGCAATGTCCAGGTATTAGATATTTGACTGGACAATATCCAGGTGTTAGATATTTGTCTGGGCAGTGCCCAGGTGTTAGATATTTGTCTGGGCAATGTCCAGGTATTAGATATTTGACTGGACAATGTCCAGGTGTTAGATATTTGTCTGGACAATGTCCAGGTATTAGATATTTGTCTGGGCAATGTCCAGGTTTTAGATATTTGTCTGGACAATGCCCAGGTGTTAGGTACTTGACTGGACAATACCCAGCTGTTAGATATTTGTCTGGGCAATGTCCAGGTATTAGATATTTGACTGGACAATATCCAGGTGTTAGATATTTGTCTGGGCAGTGCCCAGGTGTTAGATATTTGTCTGGGCAATGTCCAGGTGTTAGATATTTGTCTGGGCAATGCCCAGGTGGTTAGATATTTGACTTGGTAATGCCCATGTGTTAGATATTTGACTGGGCAATGCCCAGGTGCTAGATATTTGACTGGGCAATGCCCAGGTGCTAGATATTTGACTGGGCAATACCCGGTTGTCAGCTATTTGGCTGGACAATCCCCAGGAGGTAGATATTTGACTGGGCAATACCCTGGTGTTATGTACTTGACTGGGCAGTACCCAGGTGTTAGATATTTGACTGGGCAATACCCAGGTGTTAGGTATTTGACTGGGCAATGCCCAGGTGTTAGATATTTGGCTGGGCAATACCCAGGTGTTAGATATTTGACTGGGCAATGCCCAGGTGTTAGATATTTGGCTGGGCAATACCTATGTGTTAGATATTTGGCTGGGCAATGCCAGGGTTTTAAATATCCTCTTGAGCTTCCTTTCTGGTTGGCCTGAAATAGACACCCATTCCAATCTGAAGGTGTGTCATCTGCTCTCCTAACAAAAGTAAAAAGTTGCTTTGCAGGAGCCATGCCTGACATAGGCCCATTACACATTCAAATGAGGGTTATAAACCTTTTCTGTTGCAGTCTTCGCTGCAAAATTGGCAATTCTCAAAACTGCCGACACAGAACCACATCAGCACATGACCTAACAAGGTGGCCTTTTGGGATCTCCACAACCTTTCGGCAACAAGTTAACATCTTCTTTTAAATATTGACCTGAATGTAGAGCTATTGGCACAGTGGGAGTGCAGTCATATCCAACTTCGCAGGGAAACTTAGGAGAGGCAGTAAATGTCATCCTTCCCAGTGACAGCCACATCCTGGCAATGAATTTCACAAAATGTTCTTACAACCTTCTTGAGCCTTCTTCCAATCAGTTGCATTTAAAATTCAAGGTTTCTTTCTAATAAATTGACTTTGATCTCCTGCGAAAGAAAAATCCCAAGGGATCCCCCGGATGGAGAGAGTAGGGTCTTCATACGCACTTCCCATTGTAATCAACACTTCCTTTTCTAAACTATTGACAGTTCACTTCACCTCACGTTGAATGCAGCATCTGTCTGGTTGTCTGTCAAAGGGTTAGTAGAATCAAAATGGGAAGCAAAGCCAGAGAGCTGATGAAAACATGTAAGCCTGGCTTTATCTGCAAGTCTGATCCCATAAAGCAGTTATTTGCATGACATCTATTTCACCAAATGCTGGGATCTCAGGAATAAAGTTCAAATGTTCCCATTGACTAATCATTACACAGTTGAATTCTTTTCTCCTCAGACGCCACACGTTCACACCAGTTCCTTCCTTCATCCAGCAAGTGTTGGAGTATATCAGCAGGAAGCCTGGCAGAGTCTTGTTTCATTCCATCAGCACATTCTTTTCAGTGGGAGTGCAAAGTTCACACGTAGAAGTGGTTCAAATAAATCTGGTTCATATATGTACACACACACACGCACACACAAGGTAATTTCCAAAATCAACACATGAGGGTTGGTTCTGGAAGATGGCACTGACATAGCTTTATTTTCTTGGGAAAAGGTCCATTTGGCTTTTATTCTCTTTTATTTGGATTTTACCCCTGTGCCCATGAAGGCAGTGGCTAAGGTTGATCTACATTCTGCAGATGCTCATCAGTCTCTGTTTCTCCATCGAGGTGGGTGAGTGTAGACAGACAGTGAGTGCTAGTGAGCTATTTATTATGAGGGCAGGTGACATTAACTTGCCTTTCTATAGCACCTGTAATGTAATAAAATGTCTCAAAAGGCAGAACCAGACAAAAACACTGCTAAGGGCCAAATGTTTAGTCAGGAAGTAGGCTTTGAGCAGCTGTTTAAAGGAAGAGACAGGAGTGGAGAGATGCAGCGGTTTAGGCACAAAATTCGAGACTTCGGGCCTAGGCAGCTGCCAATGGTGGAACAAGAGATTTGAGGGTCGCACAAGAGTCCAAGTCAGAGGAACGCAGAACCCATGGAGGGTTATAGAGCTGGAGGAGGTGGCAAGAGAAGATGAAGGGTAAGGTCCTGGGGGAACTTGAACACACGGATGGGAAGTTTTTGGGACAGCTTCCCATCCTTTACCCTCCATAAACATCCCAAACCTCTGCTGCCTGTATCTTGTGACACACAAAGTCCCGCTCACCTGTCACTCTTGGACAATGACCACCTGAGCTTCCAGTCCTTCAACACCTCAAATTTCAAATTTTCATCCTTGTATTTAAATCTCTTCATGGCCTCGCTATTTCCGTAACTCTGGACGTTCCTTTTATTAAATAAATTTAGAGTACCCAATTACTTTTTTTCCAATTAAGGGCCAATTTAGCGTGGCCAATCCACCTAACCTGCACATCTTTGGGTTGTGGGGGTGAAACCCACGCAAACATGGGAGAATGTGCAAACTCTACACGGACAGTGACCCAGGGCCGGGATTCGAACCCGGGTCCTCAGCGCCACAGTCCCAGTGCTAACCACTGCGCCGCATGCCTCTGTACTGTGAACATTCCTCCTGCCATACAACCCTCTGAGAATCTTGCATTTCTTGGACTCTGGGCACCTCATGACATAAGCTGTCTCGGCACAACGCAGTGGAATACTCCCTCCAAATCCCTTGACTTCATCAGCTCCCTAAGGACCTCCTTAATACCCACCTCTTTGATGAAGGTTTTGTCCATGTCTCATAATGGGCTGGATTCTCCGTTTCAGGGACTAGGCACCACGCCGTCGTGAAAACTGTGGTCTTTTACGCCAGAAAAACTGTTGTGGAGCTCGCAGCTCCAGCTGCTGATACGGCCACCCGCACTTTCTGGTCAGAGGCTGCGCATGCGCACGGCGGCGGCCTCCAGCCATCTGTAATGGAAACCCTCATTGTTAGTTACTGGAACATGGAGCCACATCCAAGCCTGAGTCAATGTCTAAATGAAAGGACTGAAGTAAATTGATGGACAAATATTGAGAACAAGGTGACGAATCACCATCTCAAGTTTCACCAGCAGAGAGTGGATACTGGCTTGTTATCTCTGGGATTATAAAAGTGAAAAGTTGACAAACGATGTGGTTACCAGTGTTATGGGCGAGGCGTTTTCAGAACCCCAAAATGTATCATGGAGTTCAACCAACCTCTCCCTTTAATGGATTTGTTGCTTTTCCTAACACACGGCTTTTTCCCTAGGTGTGGGATTACATTATGGACACGTGGGTTTTTAAAACACAAAACACTGTTTATTCCATGAACTTAACTTAACATCTTAAATAAACATTGGATCTCTTAACACCCCTTACTTCAAAGATAACTCAGAAAATATTGCAACAGTAAATAATTCCTTAAAATGTTTCTTCAAACTTCCAAGAGACTTAACACCTTTAAACAAAATCACATCAGGTTAAAGGATATATATATTTTCTGTAGAATGGCAGAGATATATTAGCTTGGTTGACTTCAGCTCCAGCAAAACAGCCAGGCACTTTAAAACTGCTCTCAGCAAAACCAGCCAGGCACTTTTCAAACTGCAAAATGGCTGAACTGAGCTGAGCTCCACCCACTCTATGACATCACTGTTTTCATAGAATTTGATTATCATAGAATTTACAGTGCAGAAGGAGGCCATTCGGCCCATCGAGTCTGCACCGGCTCTTTGAAAGAGCACCCTACCCAAGGTCAACACCTCCACCCTATCCCCATAACCCAGCAACCCCACCCAACACTAAGGGCAATTTTGGACATGAAGGGCAATTTAGCATGGTCAATCCACCTAACCTGCACATCTTTTGACTGTGGGAGGAAACCGGAGCACCCGGAGGAAACCCACGCACACACGGGGAGGATGTGCAGACTCCGCACAGACAGTGACCCAAGCCGGAATCGAACCTGCGACCCTGGAGCTGTGAAGCAATTGTGCTATCCACAATGCTACCGTGCTGCCCCTTAAAGGTACATTGCTTAAACATCCATGTCTCAAAGGTACCCTCACATGACACCTCCCCCCAAGAAAAAAACCCATCAACTTCAAGATGGTTTCATTTTTCACTTTTGCACCATCCACTAAGAAATGTACACAGTAAATATACCTTTTCGTTTTTAAAAAAAACAACACACGCAAACAGGCATAATAATATAGTCCATTTTTCTTTGCTCTTCTTCCTCCAACCGAAAACCTTCTCGATTGACAGTCTCTTTGAACAAAGTCTCTGCACGATCCATCCTTTCCTCTACTCCTCGGCATTTCTCTTCAGAATCAGATACTTTAGTTCAATCTGACCACAGAGTCCTTTGCAATTCTCCAAATCAGGAGCATTGGTGATCACAGCTTTCAGGCAGTCAAATGCCTGTTGAAAGTCCGCTGTCCATTGAATTTTTTTACGTTTCTTCAGCAATTCCATCAGTGGAGTAATCACGCCACAAAACTTTTGCACAGCTGTTCGAGCCAATCCACTCTTGTTAAGAAATCGCCTTATTTCCCTTCGTCTTCAGGATAACGGAAACTCCGCAAGGAAAGTGATTCGGGCTTCTCCAAATTCACTTTCGGTTAGGTTTATCACCAAACCCGTCTCCCGAAGTTAATCGAAGAACTCCATACGATGTTTTAAATGATCTTTCCGTGTCTGGAAGTTGGAAATAAAAGCAGATTGTTTCACTTTCTCAATGCAATCCCTCAAATGTGGGATAGGATAAGAGTCCGTTCTTGTAACTGCATTCCCCTTTCTGTAGTCCACACACAACCGTTGGGTACCGTCTGGTTTAGGTAACATCATGATGAGCGAGCTCCATTGGCTGCAACCTACTTAAATTATGCTATTTTTAAGCATACTCTCAATCTCTTTGTTAACCTGTGCCAATTTTGAAGGATTAAGTCTATATGGATGTTGTTTGATAGGAACAGCATTTCCCACATCTACATCATGTACAGCCATTTGAGTACTTCCCAATTTATCTCTACAAACTTGCCCATGTGATATCAATAACTCTTTCAGGTCAGTTTGTTTTTCCTCGGGAAGGTAACTTTTTTTTAAAAATATTTTATTGAGAAATTTTTGGCCAACCATCACAGTACATTGTGTATCGTTTACACAGTAATATAACAATATAAATAACAATGGTCAGTTTTATAAACAAGAAATAAATAATATATAAACAAAAACAAAACTAAATGGCAACTGCCTTGTCCCAGATAAATATTCTCCAAAAATATGTTTTAACAGTCCAATATACAATTATCTATAACAACAACCTATACATATTATACTTATATATTAACATCCCTGAGAATCCCTCTATCCCTCTGGTTACTCCCCCCCTCCCCCCCACCCCCCCCCCCACCACCCCCCCTGGGCTGCTGCTGGCTTCTTCTTTTACATTCCCTCTATCTTTCTGTGAGGTATTCGACGAACGGTTGCCACGGCCTGGTGAACCCTTGAGCCGATCCCCTTAGGACGAACTTAATCCGTTCCAGCTTTATAAACCCTGCCATGTCATTTATCCAGGTCTCCACACCCGGGGGCTTGGCTTCCTTCCACATCAACAGTATCCTGCGCCGGGCTACTAGGGACGCAAAGGCCAAAACATCGGCCTCTCTCGCCTCCTGCACTCCCGGCTCTTCTGCAACCCCAAATATAGACAACCCCCAGCTTGGTTCGACCTGGACCCCCACTACCTTCGAAAGCATCTTTGTCACCCCCACCCAAAACCCCTGTAGTGCCGGACATGACCAGAACATGTGGGTGTGATTCACTGGGCTTTTCGAGCATCTCGCACACCTATCCTCTACTCCAAAAAATTTGCTAAGCCGTGTTCCAGTCATATGCGCCCTGTGTAACACCTTAAATTGTATCAGGCTTAGCCTGGCACACGAGGTCGATGAGTTTACCCTACTTAGGGCATCAGCCCACAGCCCCTCCTCAATCTCCTCCCCCAGCTCTTCTTCCCATTTCCCTTTCAGCTCGTCTACCATAATCTCCCCCTCGTCTCTCATCTCCCTATATATGTCTGACACCTTACCGTCCCCCACCCATGTCTTTGAGATCACTCTGTCCTGCACTTCCTGCATCGGGAGCTGCGGGAATTCCCTCACCTGTTGCCTCGTAAAAACCCTCAGTTGCATATACCGGAATGCATTCCCTTGGGGCAACCCATATTTTTCGGTCAGCGCTCCCAGACTTGCAAACGTCCCATCTACAAACAGATCTCGCAATTGTGTTACTCCTGCTCTTTGCCATGTTCCAAATCCCCCATCCATTCTCCCCGGAGCAAACCTATGATTATTTCTTATCGGGGACCACACCGAGGCTCCCGTCTTTCCCCTATGCCGTCTCCATTGCCCCCAAATTTTCAGAGTAGCCACCACCACCGGGCTTGTGGTGTATTTCTTCGGTGAGAACGGCAACGGCGCCGTCACCATGGCTTGTAGGCAAGTCCCCCTACAGGACGCCTTCTCCAATCTCTTACACGCCGCTTCCTCCTCTTCTCCCATCCACTTACATACCATTGAGATGTTGGCGGCCCAGTAGTACTCACTCAGGTTCGGTAGCGCCAGCCCCCCCCTATCCCTACTACGCTGCAAAAATCCCTTCCTCACTCTCGGGGTCTTCCCGGCCCACACAAAACCGAGGAATCTCGGGAGGACCACCATTTTAACCGCTTGTACCCTCCCTGCCAGTGACAGGGATACCATGTCCCATCTCTTGAAGTCCTCCTCCATCTGTTCCACCAACCGCGTTAAGTTTAACCTATGCAATGTACCCCAATTCTTGGCTATCTGGATCCCCAAGTAGCGAACCCTGGTTACCTTCCTCAGCGGTAAGTCCTCTATTTCTCTGCTCTGCTCCCCTGGATGCACCACAAACAGCTCACCAACACCCCATGTTCAGCTTATATCCTGAAAATTCTCCAAACTCCCCAAGTATCCGCATTATCTCTGGCATCCCCTCCGCCGGGTCCGCCACATACACCAATAAATCATCCGCGTAAAGAGATACCCAGTGTTCCTCTCCTCCCCTGAGTACTCCCCTCCACTTCCTGGAACCCCTCAATGCTATTGCCAGGGGCTCAATCGCCAGTGCAAACAATAATGGGGACAGAGGACATCCCTGCCTCGTCCCTCTATGGAGCCGAAAATACGCAGACCCCCGTCCATTCATGACCACGCTCGCCATCGGGGCCCTATACAACAGCTGCACCCATCTAATATACTCATCTCCAAAGCCAAATCTCCTCAACACCTCCCACAAATAATCCCACTCCGCTCTATCAAATGCTTTCTCGGCATCCATCGCCACCACTATCTCCGCTTCCCCCTCTGGTGGGGGCATCATCATCACCCCTAGCAGCCTCCGTATATTCGTATTCAGCTGTCTCCCCTTCACAAACCCAGCTTGGTCCTCATGGACTACCCCCGGGACACAATCCTCTAAGCTCATTGCCATTACCTTGGCCAGAATCTTAGCGTCTACATTTAGGAGGGAAATAGGTCTATAGGACCCGCATTGCAGCGGGTCTTTTTCCTTCTTTAGGAGAAGCGATATCGTTGCCTCTGACACAGTCGGGGGCAGCTGTCCCCTTTCCTTCGCCTCATTAAAAGTTCTCATCAGTATCGGGGCAAGCAAGTCCACATATTTCCTATAAAATTCGACTGGAAATCCATCCGGTCCCGGAGCCTTTTCCGCCTGCATACTCCTAATTCCTTTCACTACTTCCTCTATCTCGATCTGTGCTCCCAGTCCCACCCTCTCCTGCTCCTCCACCTTAGGAAATTCCAGCCGGTCCAGAAAGCACATCATTCTCTCCTTCCCATCCGGGGGCTGAGCTTCGTATAATCTTTTATAGAATGCCTTGAACACTCCATTCACTCTCTCCGCTCCCCGCTCTATCGCTCCTTCCTCATCCCTCACTCCCCCTATTTCCCTCGCTGCTCCCCTTTTCCTCAATTGATGGGCCAGCAACCTGCTCGCCTTCTCCCCATACTCATACTGTACACCCTGTGCCTTCCTCCACTGTGCTTCTGCAGTACCCGTTGTCAGCAAGTCAAATTCTACGTGTAACCTTTGCCTTTCCCTGTACAGTCCCTCCTCCGGTGCCTCCGCATATTGCCTGTCCACCCTCAGAAGTTCTTGCAGCAACCGCTCCCGTTCCTTACTCTCCTGCTTTCCTTTATGTGCCCTTATTGACATCAGCTCCCCTCTAACCACTGCCTTCAGCGCCTCCCAGACCACTCCCACCTGGACCTCCCCGTTATCATTGAGTTCCAAGTATTTTTCAATGCACCCCCTCACCCTTAGACACACCCCTTCATCTGCCATTAGTCCCATGTCCATTCTCCAGGGTGGACGCCCTTCTGTTTCCTCCCCTATCTCCAAGTCTACCCAATGTGGAGCGTGATCCGAAATGGCTATAGCCGTATACTCCGTCCCCCTCACCTTCGGGATCAACACCCTTCCCAAAACAAAAAAGTCTATTCGCGAATAAACTTTGTGGACATAGGAGAAAAACGAAAACTCCTTACTCCTAGGTCTACTAAATCTCCACGGGTCTACTCCTCCCATCTGCTCCATAAAATCTTTAAGCACCTTGGCTGCAGCCGGCCTCCTTCCAGTCCTGGATCTCGACCTGTCCAGCCCTGGCTCCAGCACTGTATTAAAATCTCCCCCCATTACCAACTTTCCCACCTCTAGGTCCGGGATGCGTCCTAGCATGTGCCTCATAAAATTGGCATCATCCCAGTTCGGGGCATATACGTTTACCAAGACCACCGCCTCCCCCTGTAATCTGCCACTCACCATCACGTATCTGCCCCCGCTATCCGCCACTATGGTCTTTGCCTCAAACATAATCCGCTTCCCCACTAGTATAGCCACCCCCCTGTTTTTCGCATCTAGCCCCGAATGAAACACCTGCCCCACCCATCCTTTGCGTAGTCTAACCTGGTCTATAAGTTTCAAGTGCGTCTCTTGTAACATAACCACGTCTGCCTGAAGTTTCTTAAGGTGTGCGAGTACTCGTGCCCTCTTTATCGGCCCGTTCAGCCCTCTCACATTCCACGTGATCAACCGGGTTGGGGGGCTTTTTACCCGCCCCCCTTGTCGATTAGCCATCCCCTTTTTCCAGCTCCTCACCCGTTTCCCACGCAGCTGTGTCCCCCCCAGGCGGTGCCCCCCCCCCGCCCACCCCACCCCATTCCAGCTCCCCCCTCTCCCCAGCAGCAGCAACCCAGTAACTCCCCCCTCCCACCCCCCCCCCCCCCGCTAGATCCCCCACTAGCGTAGTTACACCCCCCATGTTGCTCCCAGAAGGCAGCAAACTCTGGCCGACCTCGGCTTCCCCCCTTGACCTTGGCTCGCACCGTGCGACGCCCCCTTCTTCCTGCTTCCCTATTCCCGCCATGATTATCATAGCGCGGGAACAAAGCCCGCGCTTCCCTTTTGGCCCCGCCCCCCATGGCCAACGCCCCATCTCCTCCACCTCCCTTCCTCCCTCCACCACCACCTGTGGAAGAGAGAAAAGTTACCGCATCGCAGGATTTATATCATAAAACTCATCTTTCCCCCCCTTTCTCCCCCCTCTTCGCCCCCCATACTCGCCCCACCACTTTGTTTCAAACGTTCTTTTTTAATAACCCGCTTATTCCAGTTTTTCTTCCACAATAAAAGTCCACGCCTCATCCGCCGTCTCAAAGTAGTGGTGCCTCCCCTGATATGTGACCCACAGTCTTGCCGGTTGCAGCATTCCAAATTTTATCTTCTTTTTGTGAAGCACCGCCTTGGCCCGATTAAAGCTCGCCCTCCTTCTCGCCACCTCCGCACTCCAGTCTTGATATACGCGGATCACCGCGTTCTCCCACCTACTGCTCCGAGTTTTCTTTGCCCATCTAAGGACCATCTCTCTGTCCTTAAAATGGAGGAATCTCACCACTATGGCTCTAGGAATTTCTCCTACTCTCGGTCCTCGCCCCATCACTCGGTATTCTCCCTCCACCTCCAGCGGATCCGCCGGGGCCTCCGCTCCCATTAACGAGTGCAGCATCGTGCTCACATATGCCCCGACGTCTGCTCCTTCTGCACCTTCAGGAAGACCAAGAATCCTTAAATTATTCCTCCTCGCGTTATTCTCCAGCACCTCCAGTCTTTCCACACATCGTTTATGGTGTGCCTCGTGCATCTCCGTCTTCACCACCAGGCCCTGTATATCGTCCTCGTTCTCGGCAGCCTTTGCCTTCATGACCCGAAGCTCCCGCTCCTGGGTCTTTTGCTCATCCTTTAGCCCTTCGATCGCCTGTAATATCGGGGCCAACAGCTCCTTCTTCATTTCCTTTTTAAGTTCTTCCACGCAACATTTCAAAAACTCTTGTTGTTCAGGGCCCCATGTTAAACTGCCACCTTCCGTCGCCATCTTGGTTCTTGCTTGCCTTCCTTGCCGCTGCTCCAAAGGATCCACAGCAATCTGGCCACTTCCCTCTCCTTTTTCCATCCGTTTCCAGGGGGGATTCCCTTCTGGTTTACCGCACAGTGCTTCTAGCCGTTAAAATTGCAGTTGGGGCTCTTATTAAGAGCCCAAAAGTCCGTTCCACCGGGAGCTGCCAAAACGTGCGACTTAGCTGGTCATCGCCGCACCCGGAAGCCTCGGGAAGGTAACTTAACAATTCATCCCAATTTTTAAGAACAGCCTCATTTTTCAATTTAATTTGAGGTATGTCAAATTCACAGTCATCTGGATTTGGTTCGTCACTTCGAGTTAGAATCATTAAAATCTCCTTTTTCTCTTCTTCCCTTTCAAAGTACCTTTTAAGCATATTCACATGACACACTCGGTGAGTCTTCCTTTTATCTGGTGTTTTTACCACATAATTCACCTCACTTAATTTCCTTTCAATCTGATAAGGTCCACAAAACCTAGCTTTTAAAGGCTCCCCTACCACTGGTAATAACACTAAAACTTTATCCCCACAGGCAAAACTACGAACTTTGGATTTCTTGTCCGCTACCCGTTTCATCACATTTTGTGCAACTTTCAAATGTTGTCCTGTCAATTCACCTGCTCTATTTAATCGTTCCCTAAAATTTGACACGTAATCCAATGGTGTAATTTCCAATTTCTCACCCACCAATTTTTCCTTAATCAATTGAAGTGGTCCTCTTACCTCATGACCAAACTTAAGTTCAAAAGGACTAAATTTGGTAGACTCATTAGGTGCATCCCTAATTGCAAACAATACAAATGGGATTCCTTTATCCCAATCCTCTGGATAATCTTGACAATACGCCGTCAACATTGTCTTTAATGTCTGATGTCACCTTTCTAACGCTTCCTGTGATTCTGGATGGTACGCAGTTGATTTAAATTGTTTTATTCCTCAGCTACCCATAACTTCTTTAAATAACTTTTAAGTAAAATTTGTTCCTTAATCCGATTGAATTTCTGTGGGTAGTCCATATCTAGTAAAGAATTTAAGTAACTCCTCCACAATCCTTTTAGCTGTAATGTTACGTACTGGAACGGCCTCTGGAAATCTAGGAGACACATCCATTATAGTCAAAAGATATTGATTCCCACTTTTTGTTTTAGAAAGCGGTCCTACACAATCGATTAGGACCCTTGTAAAAGGTTCCTCAAATGCTGGAATGGGTATTAACGGCACTGCTTTTATCACTGCTTGAGGTTTCCCTATCACTTGATATGTGTGACATGATTGAAAAAATTTAACTACGTCTTTCTGTAGTCCAGGCCAATAAAAATGTTTCTGGATTTTAGCTTGAGTTTTCCTTATTCCCAAATGACGTCCCACTGGTATCTCATGTGCAACTCGTAACACCTCCTTTCTATACCCTACCGGCAATACTACTTGATGGACTTCTGCCCACTTTTCATCCGCCTGCATTTGTGAAGGTCTCCATTTTCTCAGCAAGACATCATTTTTACGGTAATACACTCTGGTATACTCTCAGATTCCTCTTCCGTATATGCTTTCTGATATATCCGTTTTATTTCTACATCTTTCTGTTGTAACTCCGCCAATTTTCCTGAACTAAAAATATCCGCCTCATCCTCCACCTGTTCTTGTTCTTTTTCAACCATCTGATCAAAAATCGTTTCTGATAATTGCACTTCAACGTCATCTTCACTCTTTGATTTCTCCTCTTGTCTTAACCTGTGACTTTGCGACCTTGTTACTACACAATCCGGAAAAATCCCAGGATATTCGTCCTTCAACACTTCAGTCAACTGATTTTCCACTGGCTTATCAACCACAGTAGGCATCACTCCCACCTGCGATCCAGCTATATAATTACCCAAGATAAACTGTATTCCTGGACAAGATAGTTTATCTGTTACTCCTACGACCACTTCACCACTCTTCACTGGACTTTCCAACCTTACCTTATATAATGGAACGCTACTCCTCTCACCCTGAATTCCACATATCACCACCTTTTCTGGCAACATTCTTCCCAAACTACATAATTCCTCATCTCTTACCATTGAAGATTGACTAGCCCCTGTATCTCTTAAAATTGTGACTTCTTTACCTGCTCCTCCTGATACACATGAGTAAACTTTACCCTCACAAGTAAATTCTTTAAAGACATCTGGCACCTTTTTAACGATTACGCCTTGAACAGGCTGTACAATCGTTTGCATCTCCTTCACTTCATTTGGGCTTTCCTTTACCACTCTAACAAACCCCACTGTCTTATCCTGTTTTACCACATCAGCCTTCCCAGTGCTTTTCTTCAACCACCAACACTGTGACTTTACATGGCCTAGTTTATTACAGTGAAAACATCTGAAACTTTTCATTTCTTTTCCACCCTCCTGGATTTCTTTTTTAATCTGAGGTACACTCTCTTTATTGTCTCCCATCAGATCACATTTACCTTCACCACTTGAGTATTTCTCATGTCCCCAGTTTTTATCCCTCACTGGCTGAAACTGATGTCGGAAACCAATCTTTGATTTATGAACCCATTCATAATCATCTGCCATTTCCGCTGCTAATCTCGCAGTTTTAACCCTCTGTTCTTCCACATGAGTTCTCACTGCATCAGGAATTGAATTTTTAAACTCCTCCAAAAGTATAATTTCTCTGAGAGCTTCATACGTTTGGTCTATTTTCAAAGCCCTTATCCACCTATCAAAATTACTCTGTTTGAGCCTTTCAAACTCCATGTATGTTTGACCAAATTCTTTCCTTAAATTTCTAAACCTTTGTCTGTAAGCTTCAGGGACTAGCTCATATGCACTTAAGATGGATTTCTTCACCTCCTCATACGTTCCAGATACCTCCTCCGGTAGTGATGCAAACACTTCACTAGCTCTACCTACCAGCTTTGTTTGAATCAGTAACACTCACATGTCCTGTGGCCATTTCATTTGTTTAGCTACCTTCTCAAATGAAATGAAAAAGGCTTCTACCTCCTTCTCATCAAACCTTGGCAATGCTTGGACATATTTAAATAGATCCTCACCACGTCTTCGACTATGACGCTCTGTCTCATTATCCTCATCACTATCATCCAACTGTACGTGTCACTTTACGTCTGCCAATTTTAACTGATTGTCATGTTTCATGGCCATTTTCTGAAGTTCAAACTCCCTCTCTTTATCTTTTTCTATGATCTGTATCTCCCTTTCTTTTTCTTTTTGTTCTCCTCGGGCTATTCTTTCTTTTCTCCTTTCTTCTCTCTCTCTCTTTCTTTTTCCTCTCTCTCTCTTTCTCTTTCTTTTTCCTCTCTCTCACTCTCGTATGCCAGCCACTTTAATTCTTTCCCATGGTCCATTTGTTTAATTTGCAACTGAATTTTTGCCATTTCCAATGAGTCAAACTCTATCTCAGGCAACTTTAAATGCTTAACCACCACCATAATTACCTCATCTTTTCGCATTTTGTCAGGGAATGTTAACTGCAATGTTCTTGCCAAATCTAACAGTCTGCTTTTCGTTTCTGTCCGTAAAGTACTACGTGTGACATTCTCCACCCCAAAAATGTCTGAGCCTCTGAAAGAGCCATTGTTCACAACACTCTCTCCACTTAAACTAAAATACCACACCGGAAAAGCAACAATCCTTCACTGTCTTTAAGTTCACAAAAGCTAATCCAACAGATAGCCTTTTATCCCCCTCGAGCCCCCAATTGTTATGGGCGAGGCGTTTTCAGAACCCCAAAATGTATCATGGAGTTCAACCAACCTCTCCCTTTAATAGATTTGTTGCTTTTCCTAACACACGGACTGGACTTTTTCCTTAGGTGTGGGATTACAATTCTGGACACGTGGGTTTTTAAAACACAAAACACTGTTTATTCCATGAACTCAACTTAACATCTTAAATAAACATTGGATCTCTTAACACCCCTTACTTCAAAGATAACTCAGAAAATATTGCAACAGTAAATAATTCCTT
The DNA here is from genome assembly GCF_047496885.1 of Scyliorhinus torazame. Lineage (NCBI taxonomy): Eukaryota > Metazoa > Chordata > Chondrichthyes > Carcharhiniformes > Scyliorhinidae > Scyliorhinus > Scyliorhinus torazame. Next base: position 274,898,556 of record NC_092712.1, on the reverse strand, counting down.
AAAATGTTCCTTCAAACTTCCAAGCGACTTAACACCTTTAAACAAAATCACATCAGGTTAAAGGATATATATATTTTCTGTAGAATGGCAGTGATATATTAGCTTGGTTGACTTCAGCTCCAGCAAAACAGCCAGGCACTTTTAAACTGCTCTCAGCAAAACCAGCCAGGCACTTTTCAAACTGCAAAATGGCTGAACTGAGCTGAGCTCCACCCACTCTATAACATCACTGTTTTCTTAAAGGTACATTGCTAAAAGGTCTTAAAGGTACCCTCACATGTCACCAGACCTCATCAACTTCAACAATAGTGAGAGGGAAAAGTGATTAGAGGAAATAGATTGAGTTGAGGATCTAGCAGCAGTGCACAGATGATGTACCTGGTGACTCTCTTTGGTGCCTTGATTCCTGTTTTTGTTGTCACAACGTTAAATGATTTCAGAGACCAAGGTCTGTCATACTTTGAAGCATAAAGTTTATGCAGTTGGCAACGCAGTCAATGAAGTAAGCAAGTGGATAATGCTGTAGTGACATTGTCAATGAAGGCGGGTGTTTCTGCCAGGTTGTGTGGGAATACACTGCCAAATCAACTAAACCTGTGCGAATGGTTGAGGAATTTCACGCACAATTTCCAAATGCAAATTGAGTTTTGGCAATGTTTTTTGCTAGTAATTTTTTAAATCGCACAAACTGTTGGCCCCACGCAAAACCGACCAAGCCCCCAGTTCAAATTAATCATCATTCTGAGTTTGCATTAATTGTGCCAGTTTGTGGACCTTTGAGGCAACACTTAAAGTTATGCTTTTGTTTGGCAGAAGGCACTAATAGGCATATTTTAAGACCTTTTAATTTTTTTTTTGGTTTACTAAGAAACTGACTGTCATACACCAATGTAACTAGATAAATGGTGTGTTTCAATTATATAAAATCAGGTTCCTCACAAGGAGCGAACTGGGCACTGATTAAAAATTCCAGTCTTTAATGGGAAACTCCGTTTGAATCATATTAATAAAATTGCACCAGGGTACCGCTCTCAACTATATCGAGGAATATTCTTCATGCAGTTTTGTTTTAAATTATGTTCTAAAGCAGCCGTCCCAATCGCAGGAGAAGCCCAAAAGCCGCTGCCGGCATTTTTATATTGAGAATGGCAGCCACTGCCAGTTTTTAAATGAGAAGAAATGAGTCTATGTGCTGTCTTCTGGCAACAGTGAGCAGGTCAGTGCGCCATGCACAAACACTTGATTTTAAGCACCCTCTATGTACGTATTTTTGGCGGCAAATCACGGAAGAGAGCTTCTTCAGTTTTCTAGCTGCTGGCAAGCTGGGCAAGAGGACAGTGAAAATGGATCATTTCTTTACAAGTAAGAGACAGCCAGAGACATAAATAGACAATGTACCTACTGGCCAGTATTTAACAACTGAATCTGCTGGAGAGAGCTGCCCAGGAGAGTCCAGGTCAGGACAACGCAGTGCTAGTGTTGGCTCTGTACAGAGCTCCAGAGACTCTGTTGAACAGCCTACAAAGAAGAGCTTAACTCAGGAACAAAGCAGTATAAAGATGATTTCTTCAGGTATGGTTTTGTCAATTGTGCCAATGCAAATAAGGATACAAAGCCCATGTGTGTTATATGCATGGAAGTACTGGCAAATGAGAGGAGACATTTCAGATTTTGAAGGAGAAATGGTAGGTGATAAATATCTTTTGAGTTTGAGACCCGAGTCAGTTATTAACTTACAGCTGACTCCAAATGGAAAGACTATGCTGCTGTATCTGACCTGTGATCGCACATTAAAAAGGCACCAAAAGCCTATGAGGCTGTCAGAATTATGGAGTATCAGCTCTCAGGATAATCCAGTGCTGAGTAAAACAAGCATTTTGTTGCCCTTCAAAATGACCTACATACGCAAGGTTGAATTTTCCATTCTCACAAAGATGAAGATTGCACCTGATACGTGCATTGCCATTTCATCCTGTGAACCTGATTGGAGTGAGATTGTGAGGACCAAACATGCTGCCCTTCACATTACAGGTAAGCAAAAGTGGCGTGTGTCATGAAGGTCGGCCAGCATTACTCATGAAGGTCAGATGGTGTGGGTCCCAAAGGTCAGGCAGTTGGCAAAAGTGAGTCCTGGGAACAAGAGTTTTGAAGAATGAGAGGTAATCACATTGACCCACAAAATACTTAAAGGAATAGACAGGGTAGGTGCAATTATGTTTTCCTTCCTTGGGGAGCCTAGAACCAGTGGGCATAATTACAAAATCAGGAGGAAACCTGAATAGAGCTAACGAGAAATTTCTTTACACAGAGGGTTATGAATCTTTGGAATTCTCTACCTCAAAGGGCTGTGGAAGCTCAGTCATTATGTGTGTTTTAAACAGAGATGGATAGATTTCTGTATCACAATAATATAAAGGGGTTAATGGATATAAAAGGGATTGAAGTGACCAATCAACCATGATTGTGTTGAATGGCGGAGCAGGCCCGAGGGGCTGAATGGCCTACTCCAGTTCTTAGGTTCTATGCAATATTGCGATGGTTCATGGCAGATTTTATTTTCACCAATATACAAATGAGTTTGAGTGGAAACTTGAAAGGCAAAGAACACTGCTCAAAATGAGCACAATTCGCACTTGGATTGCCAATTGCCCCCAAAACACAAACTTAGTATAGCATTCAGCTAAATTCATGTGATTTAAGTTGCAAAGTGGGAGATGTAATTTGTTGACAGGAACCAGGGCCATTTGTGTTATTTACTGTCAGTTTGCATTTGCTATTTCCAAGAAGAGAAGCAGAAAGGGGATTTGGAGGGTGTTCCATTAATAATGAAATGCAGAATGATTTGTGGACTCTTTTGCTGAAATCTGTAAATTTCCTTCAATAATTTAAGATACACGTGGAGCTCCTGTGGTGTGTTGGAAGATAACTGCTATGTAATGTGGATCCATTCAATCTTGATAGAAATCAAGCCTTGAAGTATGAACACAGATAAAAATGCCCTTTTCTCATCATTTTTAAAATGTCACTTTCTTCTCCTGACCCCCCACTCAACAAGACATCTTTCTCTTTTTTACTTTGTGGAGGACCAGTCAACAACTTCCAGGTTTCCCAACGGTTGTTACACCTTGCGCGATCTCGTTAGCTCTCGCGAGATGCAGCGACCTGGACCTTGCTCAAAATAGGCGGGACCCAGACTTGCCAAGTTAAGTGAGTTTAATAAGGCCACAAAAGAGTCCACACCGACTTCCAGTGGCGATCGCGAACGGAGCGGCCGCAGCAAAAACGCTCCCGCACAGCCACAAAATCACGGCTTTTTTGGGGGGGTTTTCCCGGGGTTTTTTTCAACAAAAAAAAATTCCTTAGGCCCCGCGAATTCGGTCCTGCCCAGGCGCCAAAGCTCCAATCCACGGAGCTGGAGAGGGAGAGGGGAAAAAAGGAGAGACTGGTCCCGGTGAGCTGCACGTGGAGGAGGAGTGGGGATCGCTCAGAAACGGCCTGAAAGTCGAAGCACGGAGAGGATCACAAGAACAAAATAAGAACTTTTTAATTCAACCTTCCTTGTTCCTCTCCTGCAAATTTTATTTTTTTTAAAAGAAAAACTTTTTTAAAGGGGAAAAAAAAAACTTTCCAAAAAAAAATCCCTTTTTATTAAAAAAAATAGTTTTTTTAAAAGAAAGGCACAGACAGAAATATGCCTCAAAATAATAAATTGAGGGGACGGCGAGATGTAAGAAGGAACAGCAGCGAAGGCGAGGGAAAAAAGCAGGAGCTGCGGCCGCGCAGGCAGATGACCCCACGGGGCAAGGCGGATGTTCAGGCGAATCAGGAAGCGGAAAAGCTGGCGAGCCGAGCAGCAGAGCAGGAACAGGACGCGGCGACCACCCCCGCCCCCGCCCCCCCCCCCCCGCCGCACAGGGGGAGGAATGGAGAAGCGTGCTGAAAACGGAAATATACACCATAAAGGAGGAGATAAAAACGGAGATAAACGCCATGATGGGGGCACTCAGGACGGAGCTCCACACAATGATGAAGGAGATGCTGGCGGAGACAACAGAAAAAATGCAGCGAACCATCAACGGCCTGGGAAGGAAGGTGGAGGTGCAGGAGAAAACTATTCAGGAGTTGGAGAGGGCCGCCTCGGGCCAGAGCGACAGGATGGTAACTCAGAAAACCGAGGTGAAAAGGCTGGTAACGACCCAGGGGAGCCTAAGAGGGAAAGTGGAGGACCAGGAAAATAGGTCCAGACGGCAGAATGTTAAAATAGTGGGTCTGCCAAAGGGGATGGAGGGCAGAGATCCAACAGGCTACGTCACTCAAATGCTGGGCAAGCTAGTGGGAAGGGAGAAGTTTCCAAATCCCCCAGAAATCAACAGGGCGCACAGGTCGCTCCGACCCATGCCCAAAGCCGGGGAGCAGCCCAGAGCGATCATCGTGAAGCTGCACAGGTTCCAAGACAGGGAAAAAATCCTAAAGTGGGCCCGGCAGACGAAAGCGAGCACGTGGTGTAGCCACCTAAATTGGCCAGCTCCCGATTAAAATGGCGAACGGCAAAGGCTGATGGGAAATTCAGCCAACACAGGCAGAAACCAGCAGGTGCAAGTTTGCTGTGTATTTAACTCTGCAAAAGGCCAGACAACATTGATACCAGCGACCATCAGCATAACAATGTAGCAGCCATCTACATACTGATGAGCAATCCTCGGGAGCAATAAGTAGCATTTTGGACACACAAAGCAAAGCCAGACTCCGCGGCGCCAGCAGGAGCCAACACAAAGGAGGTGAACGAACACCTCAAGACCACCCATCGATCAGGGAACCGCTCCAGTATTGGAGAAATCGAACCAAGCGATTGGGACAAAGTCCAATCACTTGGGACCAGGTACAGGGTCCGCCCCGAAAGGCGGGAAGGCCCTGGGGACTAGAAGAGTTAAGCCCCAAGTTCAAATCGCTCTCTCTCTCTCTTCTTCCTGCCCGGGTCACCCAGCAACTTCAAACCAACCTTGACCGTGACCGGTGCAGTGACCGCCGAAAGAAGTAAGTCTCAAGTCAACGCTCGCTACGAGATAGGCGCTCCTAGCTACCAATCCGTACCAACTTCGAATCCCGCAGACTCAGAGCCCGAACAAAAGGCCATTTGTTCCCCTGACCTGGTGAGCCAGTCCGAAGTTAAGTATAGGCCTGTTAGTTGTAGAAGTAGCTTAGACGTAGAATTTGTGCATGAGTAGCGATTACTGTGTATAATAAATGTGTTTTGATTTGAATCTTACTAATCGGTGTATTGGATTATTGATCATTACTCGGACTTGAACCTCGTGGCGGTATCAGAAAGATACCTGGCGACTCAAGAGCAAAGGTAATAAAACAGAGCAATTGAACCAACCGGAAAGTTAGCAACAGTGGGAAGGGAAGACCATAAAGGTGTACCAGGACATAGGTGCGGACCTGGCTAAAAGAAGGGCTGAATTCAACAGGGCCAAATCAGTACTCTATAAAAGTAATGTGAAATTTGGGATGTTATTCCCAGCCAAACTCTGGGTAACACCCCAGCGGCAGCGGAGGAGTTCGTTAGAGCGAACAAACTGGGGGAGGGACAGCCACAACGGCCATCATGAAAGCGACGGGGATGGAAAAGAAAGGAAGAATTGGAACAAAGAGCAGCGGGCAGACCGCAAACAGAGACAATACGATCACGAACTGTGCACACGTGTTTGGTGCACTGTGCAGGACGGTGCTGACTCGTTCCCGGGCTCGTTCCACCTCTCAGTGCAATGGGGGGGGAGCGAAGCAAGGTGAATGAGGGTGAAAAAGGCAGACAGGAGGGCGAGACAAGGGCTAGCAAAAGGAAGGTAAAAGAGGACCAGAGCAGGGCAAGTGCTGGGAGAGGGGCCACCATGCTAGCGAGGACAGCTAACACGGGAGGGCAGGAAGAAAGGAGGGCCGCGGTGCACTTCTCAGGGGAGAGGGAGCACCTGGCACAAAGAGAAGGGGGGGAGAACACAGGGGGGGGACAGAGGAACAGGGACTAAGGGGGGGGGGGGGAGAGGAGTCAGGGGGATAGCGCAGAACAAAAGAGAAGCAAAGGGAAGGGTGAGGTCGATAAGCAGCACGAACACAGGCCTCGGCAGGCATGGAGCAGGGCGAGGAACCAAGATGGTGCCACAAACAGCCACTTGGGAGGGCTTCAGGACGAAGGGAGACCCTGGAGTGCAGGGGTGCAGCCACGTGGCGTACACACAGCTGGCAGCCATGGTGGGTGCCCCCTGGACAAAAGGAAACCCCGGAGCCCTGGGGCCCGACCTCATGGTGAGAGCGGTGACCGTGGCCATTTTGTACGGCCCCCTAATGAAGGGAAACCCCGGAGGGCAGGGGTGCATCCACCAGGTAAGTATGGGTGACCCCGCAGGACCGGGGGCACAAAAAACCCTCACCAGGATTGTTACCTGGAACGTAAGGGGACTCAACGGCCCGGTCAAAAGATCCAGAGTCTTCACCCACCTGAGAAGCCTGAATGCAGTCATAATCTACCTACAAGAGACGCACCTGAGGAAGAAGGACCGACGGTTGGTAAGGAAGGGCTGGGTGGGACAGACATACCACTCATGCTACGGGATGAGGGCTAGGCGAGTAGCAATATTAATTAGTAAGAGGACGAGGTTTACGGAAACCAAGACAGTTACGGACCCAGGGGGACGGTACGTCATGGTCAGCGGTGTACTGGAAGGGGCACCGGTCGTACTGGCAAATGTGTACGCTCCCAACTGGGACGACACAGAATTCATAAAGAAGACCATGGCAGAAATCCCCGACCTTGACACACACCGACTGATCATGGGGGGCGACTTCAACTGTGTACAGGACCCACTGACCGACCGATCAAACTCCAGAGCAGGGAAATAGACTGGCATGGCTAGGGAACTAGGAGCATTTATGGAGCAGATGGGGGTGGTGGACCCATGGAGGTTCCTGCACCCGGGAGAGAAGGAATTTCATACCAACCACCACAGCATCCGAAGTCAGATTGGCCTTCCTGAAAGTGAACCCTCGGTAGACGACGGGCCCGGACGGGATCCCTGGTCGTGCACTCAGAGCCTGCGCGGATCAGCTGGCGGAGGTATTCACGGACATCTTTAACCTGTCCCTACTCCACTCCGAGGTCCCCACCTGCTTCAAGAAGACCACCATCATACCGGTACCAAAGAAGAACCAGGCAACGTGCCTCAATGACTACCGTCCAGTGGCCCTGACTTCAATCGTAATGAAGTGCTTCGAGAGGTTGTTCATGAAGCGCATCACCTCCATACTCCCAGAACGCCTTGATCCACTGCAATTCGCATACCGCTGCAACCGGTCCACATCAGACACCATTTCCCTGGCTCTACACTCATCCCTAGAGCATCTCGAAAACAAGGACTCCTACATCAGACTCCTATTTATTGACTACAGCTCCGCCTTCAACAACATTATCCCAGCCAAGCTCATATCAAAGCTCCAAAACCTAGGACTTGGCTCCCCACTCTGCAACTGGATCCTCGATTTTCTGACCAACAGACCACAATCAGTAAGAATGAACAACAACACCTCCTCCACAATAGTCCTCAACACCGGGGCCCCGCAAGGCTGCGTACTTAGCCCCCTACTCTACTCCCTGTACACACACAACTGCGTGGCAAAACTTGGTCCCAACTCCATCTACAAGTTTGCTGATGATACGACCATAGTGGGCCGGATCTCGAATAACGACGAGTCAGAATACAGGCTGGAGATAAAAAACCTAGTGGAGTGGTGTAGCGACAACAATCTCTCCCTCAATGCCAGCAAAACTAAAGAGCTGGTCATTGACTTCAGGAAGCAAAGTACTGTACACACCCCTGTCAGCATCAACGGGGCCGAGGTGGAGATGGTTAGCAGTTTCAAATTCCTAGGGGTGCACATCTCCAAAAATCTGTCCTGGTCCACCCACGTCGACGCTACCACCAAGAAAGCACAACAGCGCCTATACTTCCTCAAGAGACTAAGGAAATTCGGCATGTCCACATTAACCCTCACCAACTTTTACAGATGCACCATAGAAAGCATCCTATCTGGCTGCATCACAGCCTGGTATGGCAACTGCTCGGCTCAAGGCCGCAAGAAACGTCAGAGAGACGTGAACACCGCCCAGTCCATCACACAAACCTGCCTCCCATCCATTGACTCCATCTACACCTCCCGCTGCCTGGGGAAAGCAGGCAGCATAATCAAAGATCCCTCCCACCTGGCTTATTCACTCTTCCAACTTCTTCCATCGGGCAGGAGATACAGGAATCTGAGAACACGCACGAACAGACTCAAAAACAGCATCTTCCCCACTGTCACCAGACTCCTAAATGACCCTCTTATGGACTGATTTCATTAACACTACACCCTGTATGCTTCACCCGATGCCAGTGCTTATGTAGTTACATTGTATATGTTGTGTTGCACTATTATGTATTTTCTTTTATTCCCTTTTCTTCCCATGTATTTAATGATCTGTTGAGCTGCTCGCAGAAAAATATTTTTCACTGTACCTCGGTACACGTGACAATAAACAAATCCAATCCAATCCAATCCAATTTTCATACTTCTCACACGTACACAAGGTATACACCCGTATCGACTTCTTTGCAGTGGGGAAATCGGTGCTTCCAGGGATCAGGGGAACGGAGTACTCCGCGATCGTTATCTCTGACCACGCTCCACACTATATGGATGTGAGGTTGGAGACAGGCCGTGCCCAGCGCCCCACATGGAGGCTGGACACGGACCCCCTGGCCGACAAGGCCTTCTGTCAGAAAACATCGCGGGCCATAGGCGACTACGTGAGTAACAACCAAAACGGGGAGGTCTCACCCTCCACGTTCTGGGAGGCACCGAAGGCCGTGACTGGAGGAGAGATCATAGCCTACAAGGCAAGCAGAGATAGGGAAGAGAGGGTGGCCAGGCAACAACTGGTGGACTCCATCCTGGAAGTCGACAGAAAAGACTCCAAACCCTGACCGTAGGGCTGCTGGCGGAGAGGAAAAAGCTGCAAATGGGCTTTAACCAGCTATCCACTAGGAAAGCAGTGTACCAACTCCGTCAGACACGGGGGACCTTCTACGAACACGGAGACAAGGCTGGCCGCCTATTGGCTCACCAGCTGAGAAAGCAGGCAGCTACAAGGGAAATAGCGCAGGTAAAGGATAGCAGAGGCAGACTGGTAACAGAACTGTGGTAATACCAGGTATTGCAGTACCTGAGAGGTGAATGACCATTGGCTAGACCTAAGGGTCTACCATTGGCTAATGTACATAGCCCCGCCCTGAGAGGCGGGGTATAAGAACCGATGCCATCCCAGCAGCCTTCACTTTCTGTATCATCGCTGCTGGGTACAGTTCTAGCTGATTAAAGCCGATTAGATATGACTCCCCTTCGTCTCGAGAGTTATTGATTGTGCATCAAGAACCAAAGGAGGTCAATCGGGCATTTGAGACCTTCTACCGGGGACTATACACCTCCGAGCCCTCCAACGGGGACGCGGGGATGAAACTGTTCCTAGATGGACTGGAACTACCAGTTGTGGGGGAAGACAGACGGGCGGAGCTGGAAGCACCAATAGACCTGGGAGAAATCATGGAGAGCATCAGCTCCATGCAGGCGGGGAAGGCACCGGGACCCGATGGGTTCCCGGCGGACGTCTAAAAAAAATTAGCACCAGTCCTGGCCCCACACCTAAGGGACATGTTCGCGGACTCACTGGCAAGGGGCACCATACCCCCAACGCTAGCGCAGGCCACGATTTCACTGATACCCAAAAAAGGTAAAGACCTGACGGAATGCGATCATACAGAGACCCATTTCACTGCTGAACGTGGATGCGAAAATACTCGCAAAGGTCCTGGCCAAAAGGCTGGAGGGCTGTGTACCAGAGGTGGTCGCAGAGGACCAAACCGGCTTTGTCAAGGGTAGGCAGCTCACAGCGAACATCAGGCGGCTGTTGAACGTAATAATGATCCCCTCTGGGGAGAGAACACCAGAGGTGATCGTCTCCCTGGACGCAGAGAAGGCCTTCGACAGAGTCGAATGGAAATACCTCCTCGAGGTACTGGAACAGTTTGGGCTAGAAGCGGGGTTCACTGCCTGGGTGAGGCTCCTGTACAACGCAGTGAGTGTCCGAACTAACACCACCAGCTCTAAATACTTCCAGCTGCAGAGAGGAACAAGACAGGGCTGCCCCCTGTCCCCACTCTTGTTCGCGCTGGCCATCAAACCCCTGGCGATAGCCCTGCGGGATGCGAAAAGCTGGAAGGGAATCTGGAGAGAAGACAGAGAGCACAGAGTCTCACTCTATGTAGATGACCTGCTCCTCTATGTCTCGAAGCCACAGGAGGGACTGAAGGCAATACTGCAAATGCTGAAAGAGTTTGGAACCTTCTCGGGTTACAAACTTAACCTGGGCAAAAGCGAGGCATTCCCAGTGAACCCAAACGGGGGAGGGAGAGAGCTGGAGGGGCTCCCGTTCAAAAAAGCCCAGAACAGATTCCGCTACCTGGTGATCCAGATAGCCAGAGACTGGATACAGATCCACAAGTGGAACCCGACCAGCCTGGTGGAGGAAGTAAGAAGAGACCTTCAAAGGTGGGGCTCACTCGCACTCTCCCTGGCGGGGGGAGTGCAGACGATCAAGATGAACGTACTGCCAAATTTCCTCTTCCTGTTTAGATCCATTCCGATCTTCATCCCCAAGGCCTTTTTCCAAAACGTAGACAGTCTAATCATGGCGTTTGTGTGTGTGTGGGGGTGGGGGGTGGGGGGGGGGGGGGGGGAACCCGAGAATCCCAAAACAGACACTGCAAAGAAGGAAAATCAAAGGGGGCTTGGCCTTACCAAACCTACAATACTACCACTGGGCAGCAACGGCGGAAAGAGTGAGGGGATGGGTACAAGAACCTGACACAGATTGGGTACAAATGGAGGAGGCATCCTGTAAAGGAACGACCCTCCGGGCCCTGGCTACAGCAGCACTCCCATCCCCCTCAACAAGATACACAACAAGCCCAGTGGTAGCGGCCACGCTGAGAACGTGGACCCAGCTCAGACAACACTTCGGGATAATTAAAATGACCCCCATGGCCTCCATCTGCGGCAATCACAGATTCCCCCCAGCAATGCTAGATACCACCTTCAAAAGATGGAGGCGGGGCGGGGGCACATTGACGGTCGGGGACTTCTACGTAGGGCACAGACTGGTGACTCTAGACGAACTGACGAGGAAGTGGAGGCTAGCAAAAGGACAGGAAATGAGACACCTCCAAATAAAACACTTCCTCCGCAAAGAGACAGTGGGGTACCCCGGGGCCCCAGAAAGCACACTACTAGAGGACCTGATAGGCACAAGCAACGAGAAGGGGGAGCTATGTGGGAAAATATACGGACAGCTACTGGACAGAGCCCGGAATCCACTGGACAAGATCAGACAAAAATGGGAAAGCGAACTGGGGACAGAGGTAGGATGGGGACTCTGGAGCGAAGCACTGAGCAGGGTGAACTCCACCAACTCCTGCGCAAGGCTAAGCCTAATGCAGCTCAAAGTGGTGCACAGACCGCACCTGACCAGAACCCGAATGAGCAGGTTCTTCCCGGAGGTGGAGGACAAATGTGAGCGGTGCCTGAGGGGCCCGGCCAACCACACCCACATGTTTTGGGCTTGCCCCAAGCTTGCTGGGTTCTGGACAGCCTTCTCCGAGGCAATGTCCAAGGTTGTGGGGGTGAGGGTGAAGCCATGCCCAAAAGTGGCAATCTTCGGTGTATCGGAGCAGCCAGAGTTACACATGGGGAAGGAGGCCGACGCCCTTGCTTTCGCTTCCCTAATCGCACGCCGGAGAATCCTGCTCGGCTGGCGATCAGCAGCACCACCCACAGCTGCAGACTGGCTCGCTGACCTTTCGGAATTTCTCCACCCGGAGAAGATTAAGTACTCCACCCGAGGGTCAGAGGAAGGCTTCCTGGATACTTGGGGGCAGTTTGTCGGTCTGTCCCACAACCTGTTCGAGGCCAACAATGAGGAGTAACCTAATAAGATTTTATTTTTCAATGTTTTATTATTAAAACACCAAGATAGCTAAGTTACCAAAAGACTGCGCAACCCGGTTTGGGGGAAGCCCGGGTGGGGGGGAGGAGAGAGAGGAACCATAGACCGATCCAGAGGACAATGAAAGGCACGTAGGGTCAGTTAAACGAAGGACAAACTAAACCTCTGTATAATAAAGGAAATTAGCGCAGGCGAGAAAAATGTGATGTGTATATATACAACTGTTTATAAATATGAGAAATGCCAATAAAAAGATTTTTTTTTTTTAAAAAGAGTCCACACCGAGTACAAAGAAGAAATAACAGTACGGCACAGGAACAGGCCCTTCGGCCCTCCAAGCCTGTACTGGTCATGATACCAACCTTTGCCAAAACCCTCAGCACTTCCTAGTGCCTTATCCCTTGATATCCACCCTATCCATGTGCTTGTCAAGGTGCCTTTTGAACGCCGTTAATGTATCTGCTTCCATGACCTTCCCTGGCACTCACCACCCTCTGCGTAAAAAACCTGCCTCGCATATCTCCTCATGTCCCCAATTGATTGAACCCTCCACCCTGGGAAAGAGTGCCTGCCCATTCACTCTATCTATGCCGCTCATAATCTTGTAGACCTCTATCAGGTCACCCCTCACCCTCCGTCTTTTTAATGAAAACAGTCCGAGTCTATTCAGCCTCTCCACATAGCTAACACCCTCCAGACCAGGCAACATCCTGGTAAATCTCCTACGCACCCTCTCCAAAACCTCCACATCCTTCTGGTAGTATGTCGACCAGAATTGTGTGCAATATTCTAAGTTCGGCCTTACCAAGGTTCTGTACAACTGTAGCATGACTTGCCAGATTTTATACTCGATGCCCCGTCCAATGAAGGCAAACATTCCGTCTGCTTTCTTAACTACTTTATCCACTTGTGTTGCCACCTTCAAAGATCTGTGGACCTTGTGGTAAACCACTGTTGCACCTGTATTAGGTGATGTATGGTTGGACCTGTACAAAAGGTTCGCCGGTAGTCCCTGCTTGTATAAATATGCGTGTCCTCCAGCCAGCAGCCATTTTGCCAGCTGCTGTGGGAGGCCACACATCTGATAACAATAAAGCCTCAGTTGGATTCAACTATCGTCTTTGTCCAATTGATCGTGCCTCAATTAATTGTTATCAGTTTCAAAGGATGGACCTCCGTATCAAACCGGATCGCCTGCAGCTGGATCCGCACTCAAGCGACGCCAGAAAGGACTTCCAGCACTGGCTAGCTTGCTTCGAAGCGTATATCAACGCGGCGCCGACCCCTGTTCCGGAGGCTCAGAAGATTCAGATTTTATATTCCAGGTTGAGCTCCAAAGTCTTTCCGTTAATCCAGGACGCGCCGAACTACGCCGAAGCCATGACTCTTCTCAAGGACAACCACGCACAGAAAATGAACACGCTCTTCGCCAGGCACGCACTCGCCACTCGCTCTCAACTCCCTGATGAGTCCATAGAAGACTTCTGGCGGGCCCTAATCCCACTAGTCCAGGACTGTGACTGTCAGGCTGTTACGGCCACGGAACACTTAGACCTCCTTATGCGGGACACTTTTGTGACTGGAATTGGGTCAGATCTCATACGCCAGTGACTCCTAGAAGGGGCCACGCGCGACCTTGCAGAGACTAAGACGCTAGCGCTCTCCATGACGGTCGCCCTGCGCAACGTCCAGTCCTACATCCCCAGCCGCGCGGGCCACCCCTCCTACGCTTCGTGGACCCCACAGACAGCCGCCCCAGCGGGGGCGCTGCCCACCCAATACGCCTGCGCTGCATGCCAGCCAGCGAATCCCGGGGGCCCCCAATGCTATTTTTGCGGCTAACAGAAGCACCCCTGCCAACGCTGCCCGGCCCACGCTGCCCTTTGTAAACTCTGCGGGAAGAAGGGCCACCTCACCGCGGTCTGCCAGGCTCGCTCAGTAGCTGCTATCGCCCCCACCCCCCTCGGTCACAGACAATGGGCACCGCCATCCCCCTTCCCTCAGACCACATGCGGCCAGTGGGCGCTGCCATCTTCCCCTCCGCGCAACACGTGCGTTCCATGGGTGCCGCCATCTTGTTCCACCCCCGCAACGTGCGTTCCATGGGCACCGCCATTTTGTAACCCTCAAGATCTTCGGGCGCTGCCATCTTGTCCACCCCTCAGCGCATGGGCACCACCAGCGTTCCAGGACCCAGGCTCACCAGCCGCCCCATTACCCGATGACCAACCAGGACTTGCCTCCATGTCAATCGACCAGTCTCGTCCGCATAACCTGACCATCGCATCCACCAGCGTGAAAGTCGACGGACATGTACCCTCCTGCCTGCTGGACACCGGGAGCACCGAAAGCTTCATACACCCGGATACGGTAAGGCGCTACTCCCTCACGATACACCTCGCCAACCAAAAAATCTCCCTGGCCTCCGGATCCCATTGCGTAGCGATCCGGGGGTACTGTACGGTCACACTCATGGTCCAGGGCGTAGAATTCAGCGGCTTCTGCCTCTACATCCTCCCTAACCTCTACGCTGCACTAATCCTCAGCCTGGACTTCCAGTGCAACCTCCAGAGCCTAACTCTGAAATATGGCGGGCCCTTACCACCCCTTACTGTGTGCGGCCTTGCGACCCTAAAGGTCGACCCACCTTCCCTCTTTGCCAATCTAACTCCAGATTGCAAACCCGTCGCCACCAGGAGCAGACGGTACAGCACCCAGGACAAGACCTTCATCAGGTCAGAAGTCCAGCGGCTGCTTCGGGAAGGCATCATCGAGGCCAGCAACAGCCCCTGGAGAGCTGAAGTGGTAGCAGTCAAAACTGGGGAGAAACACCGAATGGCCATGGACTACAACCAGACCATCAACCGGTACACGCAGCTCGACGCGTACCCCCTCCCACGCATATCTGACATGGTTAACCAGTTTGCGCAGTACCAGGTCTTCTCAACGGTAGACCTGAAATCCGCCTACCACCAGCTCCCCATCCATAAATCGGACAGTCCATACACAGCGTTCGAGACAGACGGCCGCCTATACCACTTCCTTAGGGGCCCCTTCGGTGTCACAAACGGGGTCTCGGTCTTCCAAAGGGAGATGGACCGAATGGTCGACTGGTACGGGTTGCGGGCCACGTTTCCATACCTAGACAACGTCACCATCTGCGCCCATGATCAGCAGGACCACGACGCCAACCTTGCTAAATTTCTCCACACCGCTACTCTCCTAAACCTCACTTACAACAAGGAGAAGTGCGTGTTCAGCACAAACCGCTTAGCCATCCTCGGCTATGTGGTCCAGAACGGAGTTCTGGGGCCCGATCCCAACCGCATGCGCCCCCTCATGGAGCTCCCCCTCCCCTACTGCCCCAAGGCCCTCAAACGCTGCCTGGGGTTCTTTTCGTACTATGCTCAGTGGGTCCCAAACTATGCGGACAAGGCCCGCCCACTCATACAGTCCACCCAGTTTCCCCTGACGGCAAAGGCCCAACAGGCCTTCGCCCGGATCAGAGCTGATATTGCCAAAGCCATAATGCACGCTGTAGATGAGACACTGCCCTTCCAAATAGAAAGCGACGCATCAGACGTCGCCCTTGCCACCATCCTCACTCAGGCAGGCAGGCCCGATGCATTCTTTTCCCGCACCCTTCATGCCTCAGAAATTCAGCACTCATCCGTCAAAAAGGAGGCCCAAGCTATCGTTGAAGCTGTGCGGCATTGGAGGCATTACCTGGACGGCAGAAGATTCACTCTCCTCACTGACCAACGGTCGGTAACCTTCATGTTCAACAACACACAGCGGGACAAGTTCAAAAATGATAAAATCTTGCGGTGGAGAATCGAGCTCTCCACCTATAATTACGGGTGTATGTATTGCCCCGGCAAACTCAACAAACCTCCAGACGCCCTATCACGAGGTACATGTGCCAGCGCACAGGTAGACTGACTCTGGGCCCTGCACGACAGCCTTTGTCACCCAGGGGTCACACGGTTGTACCACTTCATTAAGGCACAAAATCTGCCCTACTCCGTCGAGGAAGTAAGGACAATCACCAGGGACTGCCAGGTCTGTGCAGAGTGCAAGCTGCACTTCTACCGGCTAGACCGCGCGCGCCTGGTGAAGGCCTCCCGCCCCTTTGAATGCCTCAGCGGGACTTCAAAGACCCCCTCCCCTCCACTGACCGTCACACATATTTTCTCAGTGTGACCGATGAATACTCCAGATTCCCCTTTGCCATCCCATTGCCCGACATGAAGTCTGCCACCATCATTAAAGCCCTCAACACCATCTTCACTCTGTTCGGTTTCCCCACCTACATCCACAGTGACAGGGGACCCTCATTCACGAGTGATGAGCCGCGTCAGTTCCTGTTCAGCAGGGGTATCACCTCCAGCAGAACGACAAGCTACAACCCCCCGGGGAAACGGACAGGTAGAAAGGGAGAATGGGACGGTATGGAGGGCCGTCCAGCTGGCCCTACGGCCTAGAAACCTCCCAGCCTCCCACTGGCAGGAGGTCCTCCCTGATGCACTCCACTCCATTCGCTCATTACTCTGCACTGCCACGAACAATACACCCCATGAACATCTTTTTGCCTTCCCCAGTGGTAGACTGTGTAGAGGTATCACAGTACCTGGTAATGCTGGAACACCATTCGTAGATATTGTATGTTTCCTATTGGTCAAGCTGTATGGTAGCTCCGCCCTGCAAAGCGGGGTATCAGAGCCCATGCCGCCCCAGCAGCCTTCTTTCTGTACCTGAGCTGCTGGGGAAACATCTAGCTTATTAAAACCTTCAGTTGGACTACAACCTCGCTTTAGTGGTCATTGATCGTGCATCAATTTAATAAGCTAAATTTAAAAGGATGGAGCCCCAAATCAAGCCGGAGTGTCTGCAACTCAGCCCCCACGCGGCGAATTCAACGGCAACCTTCAAGCACTGGCTGGCGTGTTTTGAAGGATATCTCGGTACGGCCGAAAACACACCCACGGGAGAACAGAAATTGCAAGTCCTGCACTCGAGGGTGAGCCCGGAAATTTACACCCTCATCGCGGACGCGGGCAACTTCGATGCAGCAATGGAGCTGCTAAAAGGACATTATATTCGCCCGGTAAACCAGGTCTACGCCCGACATCTGCTAGCAACGAGGCGACAAATCCCTGGGGAAATCGCTGGAAAGATTCTACCGTGCGCTCCTGGTGTTGGGGAGAAACTGCAGCAGCTTACAAGTTTCGGCGAGCGACCACACAGAACTCTTGATCCGGGACGCTTTCGTGGCAGGTATGCTGTCCTCCCAAATCCTCCAGCAATTGCTAGAAAGACACCAGAGGCCTCAAACGGGCCCTTGCAGGCTCCCTGGATGTGGCCTCCTGAAACGTCCACGCTTACGTTCCCGACCGCACGGCAGCCCACTGGGCAGCGTGGAACCCCTCCGCAGCCGACCCTGAGACATCTCCCTTCCCCCAACAAGCTTGTGCTGCAAGGCGGCCTAGCAACCCCGGGGGGCCCTGCTGCTACTTTTGCGGGCAGGCCAAGCACCCCCGGCAGCGCTGCCCAGCCCGCGCATCCACCTGCAAGGGATGCGGTAAAAAGGGCCACTTTGTGGTGGTATGCCAGGCCCGTGCGGTCGCCGTGGTCTCCGGTGGCGAATGCAGACCGCCACCACAAATCTCTCCACGGTCCCCGTGCAGCCAGCGGACACCGCCATCTTCCTCCTCCAGGGCCACGTGTAGCCCCCGGGCGCCGCCATCTTGCCCTGCGGACGCCACGTTCGATGAATGGGCGCCGCCATTTTGTGCACCCCCAGCCATGTGCGACCAATGGGAGCCGCCATTTTGGATGGACTCCCAGGACCCCAGCTCGGCTGACCGCACACCGCCCAAAGAGAACACTCAACTGCTGCGATTATCCTTGGTGACCCTGGACCAGTCCCGGCCTCGAACACTCTCAGCTGCTACAACAACAGTACTAATCAACGGGCACGAGACGTCCTGTTTAATCGACTCTGGAAGCACGGAGAGCTTCTCCTCGTCCACCCCGTTAATCAAAAAATCTCCCTGGCCTCCGGTTCCCACTCAGTAGAGATAAAGGGGTTTTATGTAACAAACCTCACGGTCCAGGGAAGGGAGTTTAAAAATTACCGGCTCTACGTCCTTCCCCACCTCTGCGCTGCCACATTCCTAGGTTTAGACTTCCAGTGTAATCCCCAAATTCTAACTTTCAAATTCGGCGGCCCAATGCCCCCCTTCACTGTCTGCGGCCTCGCGACCCTCAAGGTCGATCCGCCTTCCCTGTTTGCGAACCTCACCCCGGATTGCAAACCCGTCGCCACCAGGAACAGACGGTACAGTGCCCAGGACCGGATCTTCATTAGGCCAGAGGTCCAAAGGCTACTGAGGGAAGGAGTCATTGAAGCTAGCAACAGTCCCCGGAGAGCTCAAGTAGTGGTGGTAAAGACCAGGGAGAAGCATAGGATGGTCATCGACTACAGTCAGACCATCAACAGGTTTACGCAACTGGACGCGTACCCTCTCCCCCGCATATCCGACCTGGTAAACAGGATTGCGCATTACAAGGTCTTCTCCACGGTGGATCTTAGTCCGCCTACCACAAGCTCCCCATCCGCACTAGTGACCGCAAATACACTGCCTTTGAGGCAGATGGGCGGCTCTACCGCTTCTTAAAGGTTCCCTTCGGTGTCACTAACGGGGTCTCCGTCTTCCAACACGAGATGGACCGAATGGTTGACCGATACGGTTTACGGGCAACATTCCCGTATCTCGATAATGTCACCATTTGCGGCCACGACCAGCAGGACCACGACACCAACCTCCGAAAATTCCTCCAGACTGCAAAAATCCTTAACCTTACGTCTCACAAGGATAAATGCGAGTTTAGCACCGACCGTCTAGCCATCCTCGGCTACGTCGTGCGAAATGGAGTTATAGGCCCCGAACCTGAACACATGCGCCCCCTTAGGGAATTCCCCCTCCCTCACTGCTCCAAGGTCCTGAGGCGCTGCCTAGGGTTTTTCTCTTACTATGCCCAGTGGGTCCCCAACTATGCGGACAAGGCCCGTCCCCTGAACCAATCCACAGGTTTTCCCCTGTCGATAGAGGCCCGCCAGGCCTTCAGCCGCATCAAAGCAGACATTGCAAAGGCCACGATGCATGCCATCGATGAGTCCCTCCCCTTCCAGGTCGAGAGCGACGGGTCTGACGTAGCTCTGGCGGCCACCCTCAACCAAACGGGCAGACCCGTGGCCTTCTTCTCACATACCCTCCATGCTTCCGAAATCCGCCACTCCTCAGTGGAAAAGAAGGCCCAGGCCATAGTAGAAGCTGTGCGACATTGGAGGCATTACCTGACCGGCAGAAGATTCACTCTCCTCACTGACCAACGGTCAGTTGCTTTCATGTTCGATAATGCACAGCAGGGCAAGATAAAGAACGATAAGATCTTGCGGTGGAGGATCGAACTCTCCTCCTACAACTACGAGATCTTGTATCGTCCCGGGAAGCTAAACGAGTCTCCTGATGCCCTGTCCCGCGGCACATGTGCCAACGCAAGAGGCTAAACCTCTAACCGGTCCACCGGTCATCAAAGGACATTTGTTTGCTCAAATCTTGTAAATATTAACTCATTGTTGTATATAGTTATCCACCACCCCCGCCGGACTCAATTTTTAACAGGGGGTGAATGTGGTAAACCACTGTTGCACTTGTATTAGGTGATGTACGGTAGGACCTGCACTACAGGTTCGCCGGTAGTCCCTGCCTATATAAATATGTGTGTCCTCCAGCCAGCAGCCATTTCGCCAGCTGCTGTGGGAGGCCACACATCTGACAGCAATAAAGTCTCAGTTGGATTCAACTATCGTCTTTGTCCAATTGATCGTGCCTCAGACTTGCACGCACAGATCTCTCTGACTTTGTATATTCCTAAGAGTTTGGCCATTTATGGTATATTACCCCTCAAAATGCATCCTTTGCCTTCGGTGACCGAGCCAGTTCTCTATCCATCTTACCACCTTACTTCTGATCCGTGTGACTTCACCTTTTGTACAAGTCTGCCATGAGGCACCTTGTCAAAGGCTTTACTGAAGTCCATGTAAACAACATCCACTGCCCTCCCATCATCAGTCATCTTTGTCACCTCCTCAAAAAACTCGATCAAGTTAGTGAGGCACGACCTCCCCTTCACAAAACCATGCTGTCTATCGCTTATGAGTCCATTTATTTCCAAATGGGTATAAATCCTGTCCCTGGGAATTCTCTCCAATAATTTACCTACTATCGACACCAGCCTATAGTTTCCAGGACTATCCCTGCTACCTTTCTTAAACAGCGGTACATTAGCTAATCTCCAGTCCTCTGGGATCTCACCTGTAGCCAATGAGGATACAAAGATGTCAGTCAAGGCCCAGAAGTGTCCTCCCTTTCTTCCCTCAGTATTCTGGAGTAAATCCCATCCGCCCAGGAGAATTATCCACCTTAATATCTTTTAAAAGACCCAATACCTCCTCCTTTTTGATGTTAACATGATCAAGGCTGTCCACACACCCTACCCAAGAATCATTGTTGCTTACTTTTGGTTGGCTCTTAATTCGTAATTTGCTCTTTTTCTATAACCTTTGCTCTGGAGTCGCCAGGTATCTTTATGATACCGCCACAAGGTTCAAGTTCAAGTACTGATCAATAACTCAACACACCAATTAGTAAGATTCAAATCAAAACACATTTATTATATACAGTAAGTCGCTACTTCTGCATATAACTCTACTTTTTAGACTATTTCTATCACTAAAAGGACTATACTTAGCTTCAGAATTGGCCCACCAGGTCAGGGGAACAAATGGCCTTTCGTTCAGGTCCTGAGTCTGCTGGATTCAAAAGCTGGTATGGACTTGTAGCTAGGAGCGCCTATCTCGTAGCGAGCGTTGACTGGAGACTTACTTGGTTGGTGCGGCAGCTGGGCAGTTCACTCTCAGGGGTTGATTCGCGTTGTTGAGTGACTCTGCCAAGAAGACCGATTTGAACTTGGGGGCTTTACTTTATCAACCCCAGGGGCTTCCCGCCCTTCGGGGCGGACCCCGTACCTGGTTCCAAGTGACTGAACTGCGTTCCGATCACTTGGATCGATTTCTCCAATACTGGAGTTGTTCCCTGATCGCTGGGCAGTCCCTGAGTGTCCGTTGGCCTTCCTTTGTCTTGGCTCCTGCTGGCGCCGAGGAGTCTGGCTTGGCCTTATTCACCTGAAGTGTATCAATTGTGCCTGGGAATCGCTCCTTACTATGCAGATGGCTGTTGGTTTCAGTGCTGTCTGGTTTTTGCAAGTTCCAATACACAGGATTTCTGCACTTGCTCGTTCTTGCCTGTGTTGGCTGAATTTCCCTTTAGTCTTTGCGGTTCTCCATTTTAAGTCGGGAGTGGCCAACCCAGGTGGCTACATCATCTTCCACAAAGTCCCTTTCTTTGGTGAACACTGATGCAAAGCACTCATTTAGTACCTCGCCCATTTCCTTTGGCTCAATACATAGATTCCCCCACTGTCCTTAAATGGTCCAATCCTTTCCCTGGCCACCCTCTTGCTTTTTACGTATGAATTAAAAGCTTTGGGATTCATCTTCATCCTACTTGCCAAGGACTTTTCATGGCCCCTCCGAGCCCTCCTAATTTCCCACTTCAGTACCTTCCTCCTTCCTTTATACTCCTCAAGGGTTTCGACTGTCCCCACCCTTCTAGACCGGACAAAAGTCTCCTTTTATTTTTTGATGAGGTTCACAATATCCCTCAATTATACAAGGCTCCCGAAACCTCCCATACTTACCCTTCATTCTCTCAGGAACATGACTTTCCTGAATCCTAATCAACTGTTGCTTGAAAGACTCCCACATGTCCGATGTTGATTTACTATCCAACAGTCGCACCCAATCCAAATTCTTCAATTCCTGTCTAATGTGATCGTAATTTGCCTTTCCCCAGTTTAGCGCCTTAACGGGAGGGTTACCCTCATCCCTGTCCAAAAGTTCCTTAAAACCCACGGCATTGTGGTCACTACTCCCAAAATGTTCCCCTACTGAAATCTCAACACGTGTCCAGGCTCATTCCCCAATACTAGATCCAGCACTGCCCCTTCCCTAGTTGGACTATCGACATATTGCATCAAGAAGGCTTCCTGGATATACAGGAAGCTCAAACTAAGCTCCATCGAAACCCCTAGCACTAAGTGAGTCCCAGTCAATATAGGGGAAATTACAATCCCCTACCACAACATGAGGTTCTGCAGCAGGATTTCAGGGAGCTAGGCAGAAAGTTAAAAGACAGGACCTCTAGGGTTGTAATCTCGGGATTACTCCCTGTGCCACGTGCCAGTGAGGCTAGAAATAGGAAGATAAAGCAGCTAAACACGTGGCTAAACAGCTGGTGTAGGAGGGAGGGTTTCCGTTATCTGGACCACTGGGAGCTCTTCCGGGGCAGGTGTGACCTGTATAAGGACAGGTTGCATCTAAACTGGAGAGGCATACATTTCCTGGCCGCAAGGTTTGCTAGTGTCACACGGGAGGGTTTAAACTAGTATGGCAGGAGGGTGGGCACAGGAGCAATAGGTCAGAAGGAGAAAGCATTGAGGGAGAACTAGGGAATAGGGCCAGAATGGCTCTGAGGCAGAGCAGACAGGGAGAAGTTGCTGAACACAGTGGGTCTGGTGGCCTGAAGTGCATATGTTTTAATGCAAGAAATATTACGGGTAAGGCAGATGAATTTAGAGCTTGGATTAGTACTTGGAACTATGATGTTGTTGCCATTACAGAGACCTGGTTGAGGGAAGGACAGGATTGGCAGATAAACGTTCCAGGATTTAGATGTTTCAGGCGGGATAGAGGGGGGTGTAAAAGGGGTGGCGGAGTTGCGCTACTGATGAGGGAGAATATCACAGCTGTACTACGGGAGGACACCTCAGAGGGCAGTGAGGCTATATGGGTAGAGATCAGGAATAAGAAGGGTGCAGTCACAATGTTGGGGGTTTACTACAGGCCTCCCAACAGCCAGCGGGAGATAGAGGAGCAGATAGGTAGACAGATTTTGGAAAAGAGTAAAAACAACAGGGTTGTTGTGATGGGAGACTTCAACTTCCCCAATATTGACTGGGACCCACTTAGTGCCAGGGGCTTAGACGGGGCAGAGTTTGTAAGGAGCATCCAGGAGGGCTTCTTAAAACAATATGTAGATAGTCCAACTAGGGAAGGGGCTATACTGGATCTGGTATTGGGGAATGAGCCCGGCCAGGTGGTAGATGTTTCAGTAGGGGAGCATTTTGGTAACAGTGACCACAATTCAGTAAGTTTTAAAGTGCTGGTGGACAAGGATAAGAGTGGTCCTAGGGTGAATGTGCTAAATTGGGAGAAGGCTAATTATAACAATATTAAGCGGGAACTGAAGAACCTAGATTGGGGGTAGATGTTTGAGGGTAAATCAACATCTGACATGTGGGAGGCTTTCAAGTGTCAGTTGAAAGGAATTCAGGACCGGCATGTTCCTGTGAGGAAGAAGGGTAAATACGGCAATTTTCGGGAACCTTGGATAACGAGAGATATTGTAGGCCTTGTCAAAAAGAAAAAGGAGGCATTTGTCAGGGCTAGAAGGTTGGGAACAGACGAAGCCTGTGTGGAATATAAGGAAAGTAGGAAGGAACTTAAGCAAGGAGTCAGGAGGGCAAGAAGGGGTCACGAAAAGTCATTGGCAAATAGGGTTAAGGAAAATCCCAAGGCTTTTTATACGCACATAAAAAGCAAGAGGGTAGCCAGGGAAAGGGTTGGCCCACTGAAGGATAAGCAAGGAAATCTATGTGTGGAGCCAGAGGGAATGGGCGAGGTACTAAATGAATACTTTGCATCAGTATTCACCAAAGAGAAGGAATTGGTGGATGTTGAGTCTGGAGAAGGGTGTGTAAATAGCCTGGGTCACATTGAGATCCAAAAAGACGAGATGCTGGGCATCTTGAAAAATATGAAGGTAGATAAGTCCCCAGGGCCTGATGGGATCTACCCCAGAATACTGAAGGAGGCTAGAGAGGAAATTGCTGAGGCCTTGACAGAAATCTTTGGATCCTCACTGTCTTCAGGTGATGTCCCGAAGGACTGGAGAATAGCCAATGTTGTTCCTTTGTTTAAGAAAGGTAGCAAGGATAATCCAGGGAACTACAGGCCGGTGAGCCTTACGTCAGTGGGAGGGAAATTACTGGAGAGAATTCTTCAAGACAGGATCTACTCCCATTTGGAAGCAAATGGACGTATTAGTGAGAGGCAGCATGGTTTTGTGAATGGGAGGACGTGTCTCACTAACTTGAGAGAGTTTTTCGAAGAGGTTATAAAAATGATGTGATTGATGCAGGTAGGGCAATGGATGTTGTCTATATGGACTTCAGTAAGGCCTTTGACAAGGTCCCTCATGGTAGACTGGTACAAAAGGTGAAGTCACACGGGATCAGGGGTGAGCTGGCAAGGTGGATACAGGACTGGCTAGATCATAGAAGGCAGAGAGTAGCAATGGAAGGGTGCTTTTCTAATTGGAGGGCTGTGACTTGTGGTTTTCCGCAGGGATCAGTGATGGGACCTTTGTTGTTCGTAGTATATATAAATGATTTGGAGGAAAATGTAACTGGTCTGATTAGTAAGTTTGCAGACGACACAAAGGTTGGTGGAATTGCGGAATTGCGGATAGCGATGAGGACGGTCAGAGGATACAGCAGGATTTAGATCGTTTGGAGACTTGGGCGGAGAGATGGCAGATGGAGTTTAATCCGGACAAATGTGAGGTAATGCATTTTGGAAGGTCTAATGCAGGGTGGGAATACACAGTGAATGGTAGAACCCTCAAGAGTATTGAAAGTCAGAGATATCTAGGTGCACAGGTCCACAGGTCACTGGAAGGGGCAACACAGGTGTAGAAGGTAGTCAAGAAGGCATACGGCATGCTTGACTTCATTGGCCGGGGCATTGAGTATAAGAATTGGCAAGTCATGTTGCAGCTGTATAGGACCTTAGTTAGGCCACACTTGGAGTATAGTGTTCAATTCTGGTCGCCACACTAGGGTAGAGGGGTCAATTACTAGGGGGCATAGGTTTAAGGTGCGAGGGGCAAGGTTTAGAGGAGATGTACGAGGCAAGTTTTTTACACAGAGGGCAGTGGGTGCCTGGAACCCGCTGCCGGAGGAGGTGGTGGAAGCAGGGACGATAGTGACATTTAAGGGGCATCTTGACAAATACATGAATAGGATGGGAATAGAGGGATACAGACCCAGGAAGTGTAGAAGATTGTAGTTTAGTCGGGCTTGGAGGGCCGAAGGGCCTGTTCCTGTGCTGTACTTTTCTTTGTTCTTTGTTCTTGTTCTAACCCTGTTATTTTTGCACCTATCCAAAATCTCTCTACCTATCTGCTCCTCTATCTCTTGCCGGCAGGTGGGGGGCCTGTAATCAACGCCCAACATTGTGATTGCCCCATTCCTGTTCCTGAGCTCTACCCAGATTGCCTCATTGTATGAGCCCTCCGAGATGTCCTCCCGCAGTGTGGCTATAAATACTCTCCTTAACCAGTAATGCCAATCCCGCACCCCTTTTACGTCCCCCTCTATCTCTCCTGAAGCATCTACATCCTCCAGCTGCCAATCCTGCCCTTCCTTTAACCATGTTTCTGTGATAGCCACACCATCATAATTCCAAGCACTAATAAGTGCTCTAAGTTCATCTGCCTTACCCACTATACTTCGGGTGTTGAAACAAATACACTTCAAACCACTGCGTTTGAGCAGACAGGGTGATGTTGTTCTCTTATTTTTGTTCTCTATTTCCCCTTCAGTTATTACACCTTCTAAGCTTGCGTTCTGGTTCCCACCACCCTGCCATACTAGTTCAAAGAAACCTAGTTTGTTTACAATAATTATTATATACATCACACGGTAGATCCCAACTGTATCTGCCTTGCCGGTGCCTAACTGGCAGGCTTTATATCCTCTACAACTATTAATTGTTTAGAGGTCTCCAGCTCCCTTAACCGGTGTAGCTCATATTCAGTGAGATTCATGTGGAAGTTAATTGTTCCCATCCCGTAAGATACTTGCGAGTTACAACAGTGAGCCTGAAAGCTCACTTAACTCTGCTGACACCAGATCTAACCGGCCCCCAGGATCTGCCAGCCTTGCTGAGGAGACCCCAGCCAGGCGCCGATTAGCACTGGTCTCCACAAACGGGGCCAGGCGGAATAGCACGTGGGGGAGGTCTCCCAGCTGTTCGGAGGCACCTAGGTGGTTGGTATCAGGATACGGTGGCACCCTGGCACTGCTGATGCTACCTGGGCAGCTTGGCACTGCCAGCCTGGAACCTTGGCAGTGCCACCTGGACACCCTGGCATGCCAGCGTGCCCAGGTGGAACTGCTAGGCTAGCAGGGGCACTTCCAGGATACCTTGCTGGCAGGGGCATTGCCAGGGTGCCATGCTGGAAGGAGCACTGCCAGGATGTCAGGCTGGCAGGGGCACTGCCAGAGTATCAGGCTGGCAGGGGCACTGCCAGGGTGCCATGCTGGAAGGAGCACTGCCAGGGTGTCAGGCTGGCGGGGGCACTGCCAGAATACCATGCTGGTAGGAGCACTATCAGGGAGTAAAGCTGGCGGGGGCACTGCCAGGATACCATGCTGGAAGGAGCACTGCCAGGGTGGCAGGGGCACGGCCAGAGTATCAGGCTGGCAGTGGCATTGCCAGGATACCATGCTGGCAGGGGCACTGCCAGGACACCATACGGGCAGGGGCATTGCCAGGATATCATGCTGGCAGAGGCACTGCCAGGGTGTCAGGCTGGCAGGGGCACTGCCAGGACACCATGCTGGCTGGGGCATTGCCAGGATACCATGCTGGAAGGAGCACTGTCAGGGTGTCAGACTGGCAGGGGCACTGCCAGGATACCATGCTGGCAGGGGCACTGCCAGGACACCATACTGGCAGGGGCATTGCCAGGATATCATGCTGGCAGAGGCACTGCCAGAGTGTCAGGCTGGCAGGGGCATTGCCAGGATACCATGCTGGCAGGGGCACTGCCAGGACACCATGCTGGCAGGGGCATTGCCAGGATACCATGCTGGCAGGGGCATTGCCAGGATACCATGCTGGCAGGGGCATTGCCAGGATACCATGCTGGCAGGGACACTGCCAGGCACCATGCTGGCAGGGGCATTGCCAGGACACTATGCTGGCAGGGGCATTGCCAGGATACCATGCTGGCAGGGGCACTGCCAGGACACCATGCTGGCAGGGGCATTTCCAGGATACCATGCTGGCAGGGGCATTGCCAGGATACCATGCTGGCAGGGGCATTGCCAGGATACCATGCTGGCAGGGGCATTGCCAGGACACCATGCTGGCAGGGGCATTTCCAGGATACCATGCTGGCAGGGGCATTGCCAGGACACCATGCTGGCAGGGGCATTTCCAGGATACCATGCTGGCAGGGGCATTGCCAGGATACCATGCTGGCAGGGGCACTGCCAGGACACCATGCTGGCAGGGGCATTGCCAGGATACCATGCTGGCAGGGGCACTGCCAGGACACCATGCTGGCAGGGGCATTGCCAGGATACCATGCTGGCAGGGGCACTGCCAGCCACCATGCTGGCAGGGGCATTGCCAGGATACCATGCTGGAAGGAGCACTGTCAGGGTGCCAGACTGGCAGGGGCACTGCCAGGATACCATGCTGGCAGGGGCATTGCCAGGATACCATGCTGGCAGGGGCACGGCCAGAGTATCAGGTTGGCAGTGCCAAGGCGTCCAGCTGCCAATTTGTTCGCTCCGGGGATCTGGGGTGGTGCCCTGCCCATATGAGGTGGGGTGCGGGATGCTCCAGGACCCCCCAACAGGTGAGTCAGGGCATTGGGTGCGTCCAGGAGTTGTGTAGGGGGATCGATAGATTGGAGCGCCATTTTTAAATGGCGGCCCGATCTCTTCCTGAGTGCCACCTCAGCGGGGTGTTCCCGGCTGTGACCTGAAAAAGAAACCGTTAGGTAGCAGGGTCATTCCCAGAGTTACAAGTGACCCCTCTAATCCTGCCAAGAACAGGCTATTTCTTTTCCCGTTAGATTGCGCCCAGAGTCAGGACAAAGTGTTAAGATCAGGTGAGGAGGATCTGCATGGCTCTCTTCTTTTCCACTCCTTGTTTGACTGCAAGAGGTCTTTTTTTGTTTTAACATAGAAACATTGAATATTGTCACAAGTAGGCTGACATTAACACTGCAATGGAGTTACTGAGAAAAGCCCCCAGCCGCCACATTCCGGCGCCTGTTCAGGGGCACAGAGGGAGAATTCAGAATGTCCAAATTACCTAACTAACTGCACGGGCGCGATTCTTTGCTCCCGCGCCGTTTCAGAGAATCGCCTGGGTCGCCAAATTTTTCCGCGACGCCGGTCCGACGCCCTCCCACGATTCACGGAAGCGGCCAGATCAGCACAATCGCGTTTTGCGCGGCGCGCTCCAGTGAATTGCCCGAGACAGCCAAAAAGGCGATTCACCGGTTCCCCCGCGATTCTCAGTGCCGGATGGGCCGAGCGGCCTGCCCAAGAAGGCGGGTTCCCGCCGCCGTCCACACCTGGTCGCTGCCGGCGGGAACAGCGCGGGAATGCTGGGGGGGGGGGGCCTGCGGGGGGTGGGGGGGCTCAAATGGGTCTGGCCCGTGATCGGTGCCCACCGATCGTCGGGCCAGCCTCTCTGAAGGAGGACCTCCTTTCTTCCGCAGCCCCACAAGATCCGTCGGACATCCTCTTGCGGGGCGGACTCGGGGAGGACGGCAACCGCACATGCACGGGTGACACCAGTTATGCGGCGCCGGCCGCGTCATGTATGCGCCGCCGCCTTTACGCGGCGCCATGACCTGGCATGCGTAAATGACATGGCGCCGCTCCTAGCCCATTTTCGGGCCCTGAATCGGTCGGGATAGGGGCCGTTTCGCGCTGTCGTGAACCTCAACGGCGTTCACGACGGCGCGAACACTCTGTCTCCATTTCAGAGAATCGTGCCCCACGTCTTTGGACTGTGGGAGGAAACCGGAGGAAACCCACGCAGACACGGGGAGAACGTGCAGACTCCGCACAGGCAATGACCCAAGCCGGGAATCGAACCTGGGACCCTGGAGCTGTGAAGCAACAGTGTTACTGACTGTGCTACCATGCTGCCCATATAGGAGCAGGAGTCGGCCATTTGGCCCTTCGACCCTTCTCCGCCATATTTTATGATCATGGCTGATCATCCAACTCAATACCATGATATTGCCTTCCCCGCCATATCAGATTGGGTTGGATTGGATTTGTTTATTGTCACGTGTGGAGCGTAGAGTGAAAAGTATGTTTCTGCGAGCAGCTCAAGCTTAAGTACATGAAAATAAAAGAAAATAAAAAGAAAATACATAATAGGGCAACACAAGGTACACAATGATCCCTTCATCCCTTTAGCCCCAAGTGCCATATCTACCTCCCTCTTGCAAACCTACAATGTTTTGATCTCAACTACTTTCTGTGATAACGAATTCCACAGGCTCATCACTCTCTGGGTGAAGAAATTTCTCCTTATCTCAGTGATCAACGATCAATTACACAAAGACGAGAGTAGGATATAATCGAGGCTTTATTACACTGAGATGTGTGGCCTCCTACAGCAGCTGATGAAATGGCTGCTGTACTGGGAGCACACATATTTATACTCTGCCTACTGGGCGGAGCCGGCAGGCAGGGATCCACCACCGTACCTGTAGTACAGGGGCCTTACCGTAAAGCACCTATATCAACATCCTATACATACAATATATACATCAGTGGTGACTACCACATTCACCCCCTGTTAAAAAAATGAGTCCGGTGGGGGTGGTGAGGAACTATATACAGAAAGTTGTGTTTTAAAAGTACAGATAATATTACAAATTCAGGCGGTCCGGTGCCTTGACCTGTCGTTGAGAGCGCCGCAGTGCTGGTGGTGACTCCGGCGGCGGCTTGGTCTTCGGTGACTCCAGGAGCGTGTCAAAATCCTCTTCATCCCTGAGTGGAAGCAAGGGGAGGATGGATTGTCCCAGAGCGGGGGCTGTGGTTGGGTGCACCGGGGGGAGGAAGGGTGGCGCCGGGTCGGAGGGGGGTGTGTGTGTGGAACCAGCTGTTGCCAGGTCCCTGAGGGAGACTGTGTCTTGGCGGCCGTCGGGGTACGCTACGTAGGCGCACTGCGGGTTGGCGTGAAGTAGCTGTACCCCCTCAACCAACGGGTCTGCCTCGTGGAGTCGGAACGTGTCTACGGAGGAGAACGGATCCTGGAGCTGCCAGCCATGTCGGGCGCGAAACCCCGGAGGTGGACTTCCTAGGGAAGGCAAAGAGACGTTCATGGGGGGTTTCATTAGTTGCGGTGCACAGGAGCGACCGAATGGAGTGAAGTGCGTCGGGGAGGACCTCCGGAGAATGGGACGGTCTGGAGGGCCGTCCAGCTGACCCTACGGTCCAGATATCTCCCGGCCTCCCGCTGGCAGGAAGTCCTCCCCGACGTTTCCCTGGGGTTGTAGCTGGTCGGCCTGCTCGAGGCAATGCCCCTGTTGAGCAGGTTCTGGCGCAGCTCATAACTCATGAATGAGGATCCCCGGTCGCTGTAGACGTAGGCGGGGAAGCCGAACAGAGCGAAGATGGTGTTGAGGGCTTTGATGACGGTGGCAGACGTCATGTCGGGGCATGGGACAGCAAAGGGGAATCGGGAATATTCAGCGAACTCACTGAGAAAGTATGTGTTGCGGTCAGTGGAGGGGAGGGGCCCTTTGAAGTCCACGCTGAGGCGTTCAAAGGGGCGGGAGGCCTTCACCAGGTGCGCACGGTCTGGCTGGTAGAAGTGTGGTTTACACTCCGCGCAGACCTGGCAGTCTCTGGTGATCGTCCTGACTTCCTCGATGGAGTAGGGCAGGTTGCGGGCCTTGATGAAATGTAAAAACGTGTGACCCCTGGGTGACAGAGGTTGTCATGCAGGGTCCGGAGTCGGTCCACTTGTGCGCTGGGAGATGTACCTCGGGATAGGGCATCGGGGGGCATACCGGGCGATACAAAATCTCGTAATTGTGGGTGGAGAGCTCGATCCTCCACCTCAAGATTTTATCATTTTTGATCTGCCCGGCTGTGTGTTATTAGCGTTGAAGGAACTGACCGTTGGTCAGTGAGGAGAGTGAATCTCCTGCCGGCCAAGTAATGCCTCCAATGCCGCACAGCTTCAACGATGGCTTGGGCCTCTTTTTCGACGGAGGAGTGCCGAATTTCGGAGGCATGGAGGGTGCGGGAAAAGAATGCCACGGGTCTGCCTGCCTGGTTGAGGTTGGCGGCCAGAGCGACGTCTGATGCATCGCTCTCGACTTGGAAGGGGAGCGTCTCGTCGACCGCGTGCATCGTGGCCTTGGTGATGTCGGCCTTGATACGGTTAAAGGCCTGGTGACCCTCGGCCGTCAGAGGAAAAACAGTGGATTGAATGAGTGGGCGGGCCTTGTCCGCATATTTGGGACCCGCTGGGCGTAATACGAAAAGAACAAAGGCAACGTTTGAGGGCCTTGGGGCAGTGGGGGAGGGGGAGCTCCATGAGGGGGCGCATGCGATCGGGGTCGGGCCCCAGAACTCTGTTCTGGACCACATAGCCGAGGATGGCTAAGCGGTTCATGCTGAACACGCACTTCTCCTTGTTATATGTGAGCTTGAGGAGAGTGGCGGTGTGGAGAAATTTGGCAAGGTTGGCATCATGGTCCTGCTGATCATGGCCGCAGATGGTGACATTGTCTAGGTACGGGAAGGTAGCCCGCAAACCGTACCGGTCAACCATTCGGTCTATCTCCCATTGGAAGACCGAGACCCCATTGGTGACGCCGAAGGGAACCCTAAGAATGTGGTAAAGGCGGCCATCTGCCTTGAACGCAGTGTATGGGTGGTCCGCCTTGCAGCTGGGGAGCTGGTGGTAGGCAGATTTCAGGTCTACTGTCGAGAAGACCCGGTACTGTGCAATCTGATTGACCATATCAGATATGCGTGAGAGGGGGTACCCGTCGAGCTGCGTGTACCGATTGATGGTCTGACTGTAGTCAACGACCATCCTGTTTTTCTCCCCAGTTTTGACCACTACCACTAGGGCTCTCCAAGGGTTGTTGCTGGCCTCGATGATGCCTACCCGCAGCAGCCGCTGGACCTCAGACCTGATGAAGGTCCTGTCCTGGGCGCCGTGCCGTCTGCTCCTGGTGGCGACGGGTTTGCAATCCGGGGTTAGGTTTGCAAAAAGGGAAGGTGGGTCGACCTTAAGGGTCGCGAGGCCGCACACAGTAAGGGGTAGTAGGGGCCCGCCGAATTTCAGAGTTAGGCTCTGGAGGTTGCACTGGAAGTCCAGGCCGAGTAGCAAGGCAGCGGTGAGGTTGGAGAGGACGTAGAGGAGGAAGTCGCTGAACTCCACGCCCTGGACAGTGAGAGTGGCGATGCAGTAGCCCTTGATCGCCACGGATTGGGACCCGGAGGCCAGGGAGATTCTTTGGTTAGCGGGGTGTACCATGTGGGAGCAGCGCCTTACCGTATCGGGGTGAATGAAGCTCTCAGTGCTCCCGGAGTCCAGCAGGCAGGAGATTTCGTGCCCATTGACCTTCACTTTAGTTGAAGCAGTCACGAGGTTGTGTGGTCGAGACTGGTCAATCGTGACCGAGGCGAAACGCGGCTGGTCGTTGGCGGTTGCAGGAGATGAGCGGCCGGATGAGGTGCCCGACAGTCATGGGTCCTGAGTCGGGTAAGATGACGGCGCCCACGGGCCACACGTGTTGCGAGTCGAGCAAGATGGCGGCGTCCACTGGCCGACCGGGGGGTGTGCCAGGACAATAGTGGCGATTGAGCGGGCCTGGCACACTGCAGCGAAATGTCCCTTCTTGCCACAGGCCTTGCAGAGGGCGCTCCGCGCCTGGCGGTGCCACCGGAGGTGTTTTGACTGCCCACAGAAGTAGCATTTGGACCCCCGGGGTTGGTTGGCTGCCGCTCGGCACAGGCGTGGGATTGGCTGAGGGCGGTCGCTGATGGGGTCCATGGTGGGGCGGCCGTCTGCGGAGTCCACGCTGCACGGGGGGGGGGGGGGGGGTGAGCCGCGCGGTTGGGGCATAGGCCTGAATGTTGCGTGATGCGACCGTAAGTGAAAGCGCTAGTTTTTTGGTCGCCGCGAGGCCGAGCGTGGTCCCCTCTAAGAGCCGCTGGCGGATGTAGTCAGGCCCTATGCCCGTAACAAATGCGACTCTCATTAGTAAATTTGTGTGTTCCGTGGCCGAAACGGCCTGACAGTCACAGTCTCTAACTCGGGGGAGCTGGGCCCGCCAGAAATCTTCCACCGACTCACCGGGAAGTTGACGCCGCGTGGAGAGGCGGTGCCTGGCATAGAGAGTGTTAGTCCGCTGAGCGTAGTTTTCCTTCAGTACCGCCATGGCCTCTGCGTAGGTCGGCGCGTCCTGGACAAGTGGAAAGACGTTGGAGCTCAGCCGCGTGTAAAGGATCTGGAGCTTCTGAGCTTCTGGAATTGGGTCTGGCGCAGACCCGATGTACACTTCAACACAGGCTAGCCAATGTTCAAAGTCCTTTTTGGCGTTGTCTGCTTGCGGATGCAGCTGCAGGCGATCCGGCTTGATGCGGAGGTCCACCTTCTGAAAAACTCAGTGTAATAAATTGATGCACGATCAATTACACGAAGACGAGAGTTGGATGTAATCGAGGCTTTATTACACTGAGATGTGTGGCCTCCTACAGCAGCTGACAAAATGGCTGCTGTACTGGGAGCACACACATTTATACTCCGCCTACTGGGCGGAGCCAGCAGGCAGGGATCTACCCTCGTGCATGTAGTACAGGGGCCTTACCGTAAAGCACCAATATCAACATCCTATATATACATCAGTGGTGACTACCACACTCAGTACTAAATGATCTACCCAGAATCCTCAGACAACTCCAACTTTCACACACACACACTCAAAGGTCACGCTTGCACACAAATAGACTACAGAGTGGGGAAGGGTAGGTTGGTCAAATTAGAGACCATTAAAATAAAAAGAATAAACAATCTGGTGACTGGGCTGGCTTCAGGCCTTGCAACTTTCCGTCTATGCTCCCAATGTTTCCAATTTCATGGTGTAGGTGGCTGATTTGGCTGTTATTCTGGAGATGGTAGTGCTGGGTTGAATTATCTTAAGGAGCCTCTGTCTGCAGCAGGGGTGTTCCTGGATGGTCAGAGTCAGCAAACAGTTTGAAGCTTGAAAGGTGGGTTTGAGAGAAAGGGTGAAAGGAGGAGCCCCACTCAGGTTTTCTCTTTCAACTTCTCACCAGCTGACTGCAGAGAAAGCTGAAATGTAAACACAATGAGCCTGTCACATGACTGTCAACCAGTGATTCAAACATGCTCATGACTAGTGTATTTTCCTTTGTAACTAAATCAGTCCATGCCTGGGTATCCCCTGTTTAATATCCTAGGTGATTGTCTGAATGCCTTACTATTTAGGACATGATATGTGGCTCAGTCATATTCTCCGGAGGCCATTGTCCTTGATGGATCTTTGCAGATTCAGTGGGCTGGATTCTCCGTTTCCGGGACTATGTCCCCACAGGGTCGTGAAAACTGTGGGGCTGGATTCTCCCAAAATGGGACTATGTCCCCAGGCCAGCGTACAAACGATGGCGTTTCACTCTGGAGTTTCCTGTTAGAAAAGATAAGCCAATTCACTCACTGCAGGGGGCGAGCAGGGAGCCAGAGTGATTCATGCAGCTTTAGCTGCGTTATGGGCCCCCGTATTTCCGGTTTTGGGTCCACGCATGCGCACAGTGGCGGCCTCCAGCTGCCGTGCCGAGCGCCAAGGTGAGTTCGGACCGTGGAGGCAGCTGGAAAATATAGGCAGCCTCCGATCGGCCGCACGCCCGAAGGTCTGACCGCCCCGATCTGTCTCCCGGCTGCCTATAAAGCCACCCCCCGGTGTCCAATAGCCCCCCCCCCCCCCCCCCCCCCCCCCCCACCAGGGTGGCCGCGGACTGAGTCCGCACCTACCGAACGGCGATAGGTGGTTAGAACCACACCGTCGGGAGCTCGGCCGGTCGGGAGCGGAGGATCGCTGGACGGGCCTCTGGCAATGGCCCCAGCCGCCTGGAGTACTCCGCACACACGCTGATTCTCAGGTCCCGGAGAATCGCCGGACAAGCGCTGGGCCCGTTTCGGCGTGAAACTGGATTCTCCGCCCCTGCACCAAACGTGGGGCGTCATTCGCCGACCCCCCGCCGGGTCGGAGAATGGCCGTTGGCCGCCGTGAATCCCGCCCCCGCCGAAGTCTCCGAAGGGAGAAAAGTCGGCGGGGCGTTAATGGCGCCGCTGCCGCGGAGAATGTCACGGGTCTGCGCAAGGCAGCCGATTTTCGGCCTGCCGATATTCTCCCTTCCGGATGGGCCGAAGTCCCGTCGACGTGATGACCGTTCACGTCGACGTGAATCAAACCTCCTTTTCATCGGCGTGACCCGGTGCTCCAGGCTCACGCCGACCAGCGTGGAGGTGAGTGACGGCCTGGGGGGTTGGCTCTGGGCAGGAAATGGCGTGGCCGCAGACTGATTGCCTGAGCAGAGGTGTGTCTCGGCTTGTGTGTGTGTGCGGTGGGGGGGGCGGGGGGGGGGGGGCTGGTTAGAGTAGGCTGGGCTCCGGGGGAGTGCCGGGAGGGGGTCCGTGCCGGGGTGGAGGTTGGGGGTTGTGGAGGGGGTCCGTGCCGGGGTGGAGGTTGGGGGGGGGGGGTCCGTGCTGGGGTGGAGGTTGGGGGTTGGGGAGGGGGTCCATGCCGGGGTGGAGGTTGGGGAGGGGGTCCGTGCCGGGGTGGAGGTTGGGGAGGGGGTCCGTGCCGGGGTGGAGGTTGGGGAGGGGGGTCCGTGCCGGGGTGGAGGTTGGGGAGGGGGTCCGTGCCGGGGTGGAGGTTGGGGGGGGGTCCGTGCTGGGGTGGAGGTTGGGGGTTGGGGAGGGGGTCCGTGCCGGGGTGGAGGTTGGGGGGGGGGTCCGTGCTGGGGTGGAGGTTGGGGGTTGGGGAGGGGGTCCGTGCCGGGGTGGAGGTTGGGGAGGGGGTCCGTGCCGGGGTGGAGGTTGGGGACGGGGGTCCGTGCCGGGGTGGAGGTTGGGGAGGGGGTCCGTGCCGGGGTGGAGGTTGGGGAGGGGGTCCGTGCCGGGGTGGAGGTTGGGGAGGGGGTCCGTGCCGGGGTGGAGGTTGGGGGGGGGTCCGTGCTGGGGTGGAGGTTGGGGGTTGGGGAGGGGGTCCGTGCCGGGGTGGAGGTTGGGGGGGGGTCCGTGCTGGGGTGGAGGTTGGGGGTTGGGGAGGGGGTCCGTGCCGGGGTGGAGGTTGGGGGGGGGGTCCGTGCTGGGGTGGAGGTTGGGGGTTGGGGAGGGGGGTCCGTGCCAGGGTGGAGGTTGGGGAGGGGGTCCGTGCCGGGGTGGAGGTTGGGGGGGGGGGTCCGTGCTGGGGTGGAGGTTGGGGGTTGGGGAGGGGGTCCGTGCCGGGGTGGAGGTTGGGGGGGGGTCCGTGCTGGGGTGGAGGTTGGGGGTTGGGGAGGGGGTCCGTGCCGGGGTGGAGGTTGGGGAGGGGGTCCGTGCCGGGGTGGAGGTTGGGGAGGGGGTCCGTGCCGGGGTGGAGGTTGGGGGGGGGTCCGTGCTGGGGTGGAGGTTGGGGGTTGGGGAGGGGGTCCGTGCCGGGGTGGAGGTTGGGGGGGGGTCCGTGCTGGGG
Organism: Scyliorhinus torazame; assembly: GCF_047496885.1. Taxonomy (NCBI): domain Eukaryota; kingdom Metazoa; phylum Chordata; class Chondrichthyes; order Carcharhiniformes; family Scyliorhinidae; genus Scyliorhinus; species Scyliorhinus torazame. Next base: position 274,861,677 of record NC_092712.1, on the reverse strand, counting down.
TGGAGGTTGGGGGTTGGGGATGGGGTCCGTGCCGGGGTGGAGGTTGGGGGGGGGTCCGTGCTGGGGTGGAGGTTGGGGGTTGGGGAGGGGGTCCGTGCCGGGGTGGAGGTTGGGGAGGGGGTCCGTGCCGGGGTGGAGGTTGGGGAGGGGGTCCGTGCCGGGGTGGAGGTTGGGGGGGGGTCCGTGCTGGGGTGGGTGTTGGGGAGGGGGTCCGTGCCGGGGTGGAGGTTGGGGGGGGGGGGGGGGGGTCCGTGCCGGGGTGGGTGATGGGAGGGCAAATGAGTTGGTCCACCTGGCCAGGTGCCAGCCTCCAACAGTTGGACCGATGCGGTCCATGCCACCTGGCTGGGGGGAGGAGGGGATATGGGCAATGATGACATGTCGTCGTTCCCCTCCCCCCCACCAGGCCGTCATGTTTTCAGACCATCCAGCGATGTTGGCCGCCGTGGTGGCAGCCGCTCATGTCTATGTTGCCCTGGATGAGGAGGAGGAGGAGGAGGAGGAGGAGGAGGAGCGTGCCAGAGAGGCGGCGCAGGCTGCCGCAGAGGGGCAGGCGGCAGCCGCCCAGGCTGGAGGGACACCTGACCGACAGGACGAGGAGGGGGAGGAGGACGTCGCAGCCCCACGGCAACGGAGGCACCCGAGGGCGCCCCGTGTGTACCGGCCCCGGCAGTCATACCAGGACCTCACGGACCGGGAATGCAGGAGGAGACTCCGGATGAGCCGGGAAACCGTGGCACACATCTGCCACCTGCTGGCACACCTGTCACCGCGTGGCACTGGCGGGGGACACCCTCTCCCCGTGTCCGTCAAGGTTACGGTGGCCCTGAACTTTTATGCAACGGGGTCATTCCAGGCACCGAGTGGGGACCTGTCCGGCATATCGCAGACATCGGTGCATCGGTGCATCCGGGCAGTGACAGATGCCCTTTATGCCATGGCGCACCGCTACATCCGCTTCCCCGTGGACCGGGCCAGCCAAGATGCCCGGGCCGTGGGCTTCTCTGCCATTGCCGGGTTCCCCATGTTCCAGGGCGCGATCGATGGGATGCACATCGCCGTGCGGCCACCTGCAGATAACAGGGCCGTGTTCACTAATAGGAAGGGGACCTATTCGATGAACGTACAGGTGGTCTGCGACCACCGCATGATGATCCTGCACGTCTGCACCCGTCACCCAGGCAGTGTACACGACTCATTCGTGTTGTCGCGGTCATCCATCCCCGGCATGTACGAGGGACGCCATCCCCGGCTGAGGGGCTGGTTGCTGGGCGACAGGGGCTACCCATTGCGATCGTGGCTGATGACGCCTATACGGAGGCCACGCAATGAGGCGGAGAACCGCTACAATGATGCCCATGTAGCGACAAGGGGAGTGATTGAGAGGTGCTTTGGCGTGCTGAAGATGCGTTTCAGGTTTCAGGTGCCTGGACCTCTCTGGGGGCGCCCTCCAGTATCGGTCAGATAGGGTCGGCCGCATCATTGTGGTGTGCTGCGTCCTGCACAACATAGCCCAGCAGAGGGGCGATGTGCCGCAGGCAGAGGAGGGCGGAGTGGAGGAGCAGCAGGAAGAGGCCCAGTCCTCCCAGATGAGGGGGATGGGGGCAATGGTCAGGGCAGACGGGGTAGACACAGACGGGTGGCTGTCCACCGTTACCGGCTGGCCCAGCGGGCACGGGACAGACTGATAGACGCCCGCTTCACTGACTAGATGGGCGTGGGAATCGGGTAGTATGGCCACAGACCGCACACCATGACAACAGCCGACCCCCCACACCCCCCACCCATCCACCCACCCAGCACCCTCACCCCCCTCCCCAACCCCACACACCCCACCCGCATGCACACCACCCCCCCACTCCCAATTGCCGATCCACCGGCGGCACAACGGGCCGGGCTCACCCAGTTGCGGGTGGACGCGTGTCTATCGCAGGCCATGGAGAATGATGACAACCCGCCTCCGATGAGCTCCTGGCTCTACATCGTTGGACTATGTCTGACCAATGGCCACAGTACCACCATCCACCCGGACCATCCCTGCATGCGGCTGTGACACTGCAGCGCACGGTCCCGTCCTCTGCCCGGGGGATGTTGATGGCGGCCCAGGGGGAAGGGGGCAGACTCACCTGGGGCTGAGGTAAGACCACCCCTCACACACACACTTGCGCTCAACGTACATGACACCCCCGCACACTTTGGACAGAGCACAAAGGCAGCTTCGGTAGGTGTAACATTGACTTTAATAACCAAAGGAGTTCATGCACGTGCCCTAGCGCCTAAAACTCATCTGTGCCCTGCACCCGTGCCAACTTACTCAGTGTCTAATTGTTTGGCCTTACGGGCCCTTTGACTACGTCTACGTGGTTCCCCAGACGGTACAGCAGAACTGGAGGTGGACTCCTGTGATTCCTGCCCTCTGACACTGGATCCCTTTGGCAGCCGTTTCCTGGGGCGTCCTGGCCTAGATGGGCCAGGCTGCGGCCCGGGCGACTGGGATGGCGAGCTGCCAGCCTGTCCTGCCCGTTGCCCACCCGATGCACCTGGGACGGAAGGGGGGGAGTCCGAGGTGTCGCGGTGTACCGGGACCTCCCCTACAGAGGGAGCCGGGACGGACCACACCACCTCCTCCTCCCTCGGGGTGCCCGATGGCCCCCAGGCCTCTACATGGGTGGGGGATGCGAACGGACTGGCCATCCGACGCGCCCCCGACATCTGGCGCTGCCAGTCCTGGAGGCCCGTGCTGGTATCGACAGGGGTCTGCAGGTTTGCAGCCATGGAGCCCAGGGGGTTGTCGAACCCTGTCTGCGACAGTGCGACGCCAGCTCGCACATGGCCACTGGCGCCGATGCCCTCAGCGATGGCCTGCTGAGACTGGGCCATGGCCTGCAGAGACTGGGCCATGGCCTGCAGAGACTGGGCTATGGCGTGCTGAGACTGGGCTATGGCGTTGAGCGCCTCTGCCATCTGGCGCTGGCACTGGCTCATGGCCTCCTGTGAGAGGGCAGCCATTTCCTGGGCCACAGACGCCGCCTGCACGGAAGGCCCCAGGCCTCGCAAACCGTTCCCCATGTCTGACACCGTCGCACCCATTGCCTCCACCGCGGACGCCACCCGTGCGGTGTCAGCCTGGGTGGCACGCATGACCGGGACCACTCCCAGCTCCTGGACGCGGGTGGACTCCTCCACCTGCGACCGCAGCCGCCGCAAGCCACCCGTCACCCTATTCGCTCGTCTCCGTGTCGGTGGTTGCATCGGATCTATGTGTGGGTGTGGTAACTGCAGGAACCCGGGATCCATCTGGGCGGCAGATGTTCGCTTGGCCTGGGCTGCCCTCCGACCGCCCGGTCCCTCTGCTGCTCCTACCTCCACCTGCTGTACCGGGACGGCTGTGTTGTGCGCACCAGTGAGTGTACCAGACGCCTCATCACTAAAGTGCCCAACCGTGGTGAGTGTTTCTGCGATGGTGGAGGGTGTTGGTGACAGCAGTGGCGTTGTGTCGTGCTCTTCGTCCCACTCTGAGTCCATGGCACTTTGGGGTGGGGGTTCGTCTCCACCCATCCACTCTGAGTCACTGTCCGGTATTTCGTCTTCCCGGGTAGGGGTGTCCTGGGTAGTGCTGTCCCGGGTAGTGCTGTCCCGGGTAGTGCTGTCCCGGGTAGTGCTGTCCCGGGTAGTGCTGTCCCGGGTAGTGCTGTCCCGGGTAGTGCTGTCCCGGGTAGTGGTGTCCCGGGTAGGGGTGTCCCGGGTAGGGGTGTCCTGGGTAGTGGTGTCCCGGGTAGGGGTGTCCTGGATAGTGGTGTCCTGGGTAGTGGTGTCCTGGCTCGGATGTGACGGGGGGCCTGTGGCTGCCCCCCTCATCGCTGGGTGGTCGCTCCCGCACGTGACGGGGGTGTCGTCTCCCTGTTGCTCCAGGTCTCTCCGTCTCCCGTGGTCTCCGAGGGGCATCCTGCGGGCGTCGCATGCTGGAGGGTCCGGGTCTCTCCGTCTCCCGTGGTCTCCGAGGGGCATCCTGCGGGCGTCGCATGCTGGAGGGTTCGGGTCTCTCCGTCTCCCGTGGTCTCCGAGGGGCATCCTGCGGGCATCGCATGCTGGAGGGTTCGGGTCTCTCCGTCTCCCGTGGTCTCCGAGGGGCATCCTGCGGGCGTCGCATGCTGGAGGGTTCGGGTCTCTCCGTCTCCCGTGGTCTCCGAGGGGCATCCTGCGGGCGTCGCATGCTGGAGGGTTCAGGTCTCTCCGTCTCCCGTGGTCTCCGAGGGGCATCCTGCGGGCGTCGCATGCTGGAGGGTGCGGGTCTCTCCGTCTCCCGTGGTCTCCGAGGGGCATCCTGCGGGCGTCGCATGCTGGAGGGTGCGGGTCTCTCCGTCTCCCGTGGTCTCCGAGGGGCATCCTGCGGGCGGTCTGCATCTGCGGGGATGGGTGCCTGGACGTTTGGTCCTGCGATACACAATGAAGCATGCATGGTTAGACATCAGGCAGTGATCAGGTGATACGGGAGAGGGGGATATAGGGGAGGGGGGATATGGGGACGGGCTGTTGGTGGCTCACTTGCTCGTGGGGCCCCGACCTCTGCATCAGCAACCTCCCGGTCCTCAGGTCCGCCAGCCAGTTCCAGGGCCCTTTCCTCGTGTACGGTCAGTGGCCTCTCATCAGCGGGCCCTCCTCCAGTCCTCACATGCTCCCTATTGTTGTGTGCGCGCTTCTCCTGGGGGGGGGGGTGGGGTGGTGGCAGGGGTAAAAGGCAACAGTGTTAGGCAGGTATATGAATGCACGCCATCGGTTGTGCGTGCATTGCAGAGGTTAAGGTTAGGGCTGGATTCACTTGGGGATATGGGGGATATGGGGGAGGGGGGATATGGGGGAGGGGGGATATGGGGGATATGGGGGAGGGGGGATATGGGGGATATGGGGGAGGGGGTATATGGGGGAGGGGGGAATATGGGGGATATGGGGGAGGGGGGATATGGGGGATATGGGGGAGGGGGGATATGGGGGAGGGGGGATATGGGGGAGGGGGGATATGGGGGATATGGGGGAGGGGGGATATGGGGAGGGGGGAATATGGGGGATATGGGGGAGGGGGATATGGGGGATATGGGGGATATGGGGGAGGGGGGATATGGGGGAGGGGGGATATGGGGGATATGGGGGAGGGGGGATATGGGGGAGGGGGGATATGGGGGAGGGGGGATATGGGGGAGGGGGGATATGGGGGAGGGGGGATATGGGGGATATGGGGGAGGGGGGATATGGGGGAGGGGGGATATGGGGGATATGGGGGAGGGGGGATATGTGGGAGGGGGGATATGGGGAGGGGGGATATGGGGAATATGGGGGAGGGGGGATATGGGGGAGGGGGGTATATGGGGGATATGGGGAGGGGGGATATGGGGGAGGGGGGATATGGGGGAGGGGGGAATATGGGGGATATGGGGAGGGGGGATATGGGGGATATGGGGGAGGGGGGATATGGGGGATATGGGGGAGGGGGATATGGGGGATATGGTGGAGGGGGATATGGGGGATATGGGGAGGGGGGATATGGGGGAGGGGGGATATGGGGAGGGGGGATATGGGGGATATGGGGGAGGGGGGATATGTGGGAGGGGGGATATGGGGAGGGGGGGATATGGGGAATATGGGGGAGGGGGGAATATGGGGGAGGGGGGATATGGGGGAGGGGGGAATATGGGGGATATGGGGAGGGGGGATATGGGGGAGGGGGATATGGGGGAGAGGGGAATATGGGGGATATGGGGGAGGGGGGATATGGGGGATATGGGGGAGGGGGATATGGGGGATATGGGGGAGAGGGATATGTGGGAGGGGGATATGGGGGAGGGGGGGATATGGGGAATATGGGGGAGGGGGGATATGGGGGATATGGGGGAGGGGGGATATGGGGGATATGGGGGAGGGGGGATATGGGGGATATGGGGGAGGGGGGGATATGGGGGAGGGGGGATATGGGGGATATGGGGGAGGTGGGATATGGGGGAGGGGGGAATATGGGGGATATGGGGGAGGGGGGATATGGGGGATATGGGGGGGGGGGGGATATGGGGGAGGGGGTATATGGGGGATATGGGGGAGGGGGGATATGGGGGAGGGGGGGATATGGGGGAGGGGGGATATGGGCGAGGGAGGATATGGGGGATATGGGGGAGGGGGGATATGGGGGAGGGGGGATATGGGGGAGGGGGGGATTTGGGGGAGAGGGGATATGGGGGATATGGGGGATATGGGGGACGCTCACCCTGCCTGCTCTGACGAGGTCGTTCACCTTCTTGTGGCACTGGGTGCCTGTCCGTGGTGTTAGGGCCACAGCGGTGACGGCCTCTGCCACCTCCCTCCACAGACGCCGGCTGTGGCGTGGGGCAACTCTGCGGCCGTGCCCGGGATACAGGGCGTCCCTCCTCTGCTCCACCGCATCCAGGAGCGCCTCCACATCGCGTGACTCGAACCTCGGGGCTGAGCGACGGCCAGCCATCAAGTCGGGTGTTGCGGTCGGCTGTTCCGGTCGGGTGGGGGGGAGCTGCGCGGCCTTATGAGCCGTCACGCCGTGCAGCGCGTATGACGCTGCACGGCGTGAACCACTGCGCAAGCGCGGATCCCGTTACGTCGCTGCTAGCCCATTTCGGGCCGCAGACTATCGGCCCATTTTTATGACGTGACGCAAGTGGGATTTGCGCCGTTTCTTGCGCCGATCGGCGGAGTTTCCGCCGATAACGGAGAATTTCGCCCGTGATTTCGGCTCGGGACTGCGGAGAATCCAGTCTTTTACGCCAGGAAAACTGCCATCAAAAGGCCACAGATTACTGCCTTGCAGGGGGCCAGCAGGCAGCTGTCGTGGAGCTCGCAGCTCCAGCTGCCGATACGGACCCCGCACTTCCGGGTCAGAGGCCGCGCATGCGCACGGCGGTGGCCTTCAGCGGTGGCACCGTGTTCCATGGCGGGCTCAGACCGCGGACCTGGACCGCGGAAATAGTACCCCCGATCGGCTGCTCGCCCGACCCGGACTGCCCACACAAATAAAACCCCAGTCCCGAATGAGGCCCCCCTGCCCTCCGTTCAACAGACCCCGACTGAGTCCGCAGGTGCCTCGCGAGTTTCCTGAACGGCAGGACCACATTAGAAATACGCCGTCGGGAATTCAGCCGGTTGGGGGTCGGAGAATAGCGGGGCGGGCCTCAGGCAATGGCCTCGGGTGGTGGATTCTCAGGTGGTGGAGTGCGCCGCTTTTCGGGAGGCGGAGAATCGCGGAACCGGCGACAGCCCCGATTTCATGCGGGAAACTGGATTCTCCGCCCCGTCGCCGAACGCGAGTTCGGGGCGGGGTGCGGAGAATCCTGCGCAGTGTCTCCATCTCAGTGGGTTGCAAAGTGGAGAGTACAGTGATGCAAATTATGGTAGCCATCTTGGCCTTAAACTCTAGTTACCTTTAGTCTCTGCTTTTAAAAGTCTAAATGTTCAATTCTGCTTTCTAGATGACAAATTTAAAAATCATTACTTGATATAAAGCACATTAACATGATAAACTGCATAAGAGCCTACAGAGATGGCACTAAGTATTTAAGCTGGTTGGACCACACTTATAGCCTCTTGCTCACTCGAGATCAAACTTTAAAAAGAATTGCAAGAAAGAACCACAAAATTATCGCAAGTGTAAAGGAGAAGATTGGAGACCTTTAAACTCATTCATCTTAAAGAGGAATTTAGTGCTGGACAGAAAGCATTGAATGTTGTGGGGTGTCACAAAGATAAATAACGCATTGAATGTTAAAAAGATAATATCAAAGCTGTAGCATTAGGGAAATCTATTTCAATCAGTGAAAAGTACATTTCAAGCAAATATTAGAAGGGCTTTCTTTTCTCAAATTTTTAGAATAATCTATTCCTTAGGCTAATGGAATCAAAAATATTCAAGCCATTCAAAATCCAGTTGCACACGCGAGTCAGAAATAAAGTAATAGAAAGGAGAGCTCAGATGTGTTGAGGTTAAGTTTTATAGTAAGATGAACTTAAAGGCAGATCTGAATACTCACCTGGGACGAAATTCTCCCCCAACGGCGGGGTGCCCGCCGACTGGCGCCAAAGCCGGCGCCAATCAGACGGGCATCGCGCCGGCCCAAAGGTGCGGAAGGCTCCGCATCTTTGGCGGCCTAGCCCCAACATTGAGGGGCTAGGCCGACGCCGGAGGGATTTTAATGGCGTTTGTTTCCCCGCCAGCTGGCGCGGAAATGCGGCGCATGCGCGGGAGCATCCGCGGCCGCTGTCAGTTTCCCAGCGCATGCGCGGGAGCGTCAGCGGCCGCTGTCAGTTTCCCGCGCATGCGCAGTGGGGAGAGTCTCTTCCGCCTCCGCCATGGTGGAGGCCGTGGCGGAGGCGGAAGGGAAAGAGTGCCCCCACGGCACAGGCCCGCCCGCGGATCGGTGGGCCCCGATCGCGGGCCAGGCCACCGTGGGGGCACCCCCCGGGGTCAGATCGCCCCGTGCCCCCCCCCCCGTACCCCGGAGCCCGCCCACGCCGCCTGGTCCCGCCGGTAAATACCAGGTTTGATTTACGCCGGCGGGACAGGCAATTCCTGGGCGGGACTTCGGCCCATCCGGGCCGGAGAATCCAGCGGGGGGGGTCCCGCCAACCGGCGCGGCCGGATTCCCGCCCCCGCCCAATCTCCGGGAGCGGAGACTTCGGCGGGGGCGGGGGCGGGATTCACGGCGGCCAACGGCCATTCTCCGACCCGGCGGGGAGTCGGAGAATGACGCCCCTTATTCTTAACCATCATTCATTCAACCAGCTGCATGTAAAAAAATCAACCATTAAGATACAGTAAACACTCTGGCATGTGCACACTACACACGCACACACACACACACACACCCTTACATATGCAGATAGAAGCATGGCCCAGTGTGTCCTTTGTGAATGAGAATCTGCAGCCATCGAATAAAACCAAACAAACGTCAATGGCAAAGCCCTGGTTACGTCTATGGTAACAAAGAGGGCAGCTGCATTAAATCTGCCCATGTTCACTTACTGAGCCGGGATTAAGACACCGACACTCAGGGTAAACATGACCTGACACAGAGCTTCAGCACTCGCTCCACCCCTATCAAAATGAATGGAGAGAGCTGGCTGAGGGCAAGGAATCTGTGCAAAAATGAGCACATTTTTCTGCATAATGTGTTTTCCTTACTGAATAAACCCAGGGGTAGCCGATATTGTATTGCAGTGAGTAACAAAAATGCCCCTCAAAACTGTTTCTTTATCCATATAGGAGTGCACATCCATATATACCTTACATACACATGTATAGAGAGAGAATATGGCCGAGATTTGGTTTACTTTCTTCCCAGATACTGTTGCATTGAATTATGACGAAATGACTTTGAAAAAATCCCTTCATCTGCCTTTTTAAAAATAGACAAATCCTGTCAGACAGAGGTTCCAAATTAAATCTGGTCACATTTAGTTACTTTTATCTGAACGAGCTGATTGTCCCAACCAATTTGCAACTTTCTTTAATACATTGGCCCCCTTCTTGTACTGCTGTTTTACAGCATGTTTCCTAAGCATATATCAGAGTAAAGATGCACTTTCACAGACTTCATTAGAAACACAAAAGGCATATATTAACAAGAAAATAGAAACCTCATGGCTGTAGCTAACCCGCAAAATGTCTCTGCCTCTGAGAACTCCACCAGCTTGGGTGATTGCACACACCTGATTGGACGCACTGGCCATGTGACCTTACCCTGCTGTGTTGCCCTGAAACGGACAATCATCACAGTGCTCCCCCTTTAAGTCCTTTCTACAATCATCAATAACAAATTCACTCAGTCCTAAGTACTAACGAAACATACATGAGTTGGACAATTGTAAACAGAGGGTGGGATTCTCCGGTGCCCGATGCCGAAATCGGGAACGGTGATCGGGTAAAGAATGGATCCCGACGCCGAAACCGTAGCTGCCGCCTGTTTGACGTTGGGTCGCAATGTTCCGCTCTTTCCAAATCGGTGTTGAAGCACGCGCCGGGAACCCCGTTTGAGTATAATTATCGCCCCCCCCCCCCCACCCCGTGATGCTCCACCTCTGATCAGCTGAGTTCCCGACGGCGCGGTCGTGAGCCTCGCGTCGTGGCTACGGAGAGAGAGAGAGGGCATACGGACAGTGTCCAGCTCCGCCGGTCTGTGTCCAGCTCCGCCGGACAATGTCCTGCTCCGCCATACTCCACCGATGACCGTGCCGCTGGCCGGGCGGCTTCTGTCAGGACTGGGGGGAGTAGTGGGCGGTGGCCAGAAGGTGAACTGTGGGGTCGGGGTGGGCGGGTACGCGGTCCAGCACAGCCGGCGCCATCGTTTCTGGCACAGTCGGTGCATGTGTGGGGGATGGAGGCACATGCACAGCTGCAGCTCGTCAGCCCTGCGTATATCCAGCACGGACTCGGCGATTCTCCCACCGTTTTTCGGGCGCTCCGTGGGTGTTTCATGCGGCGCCTCTGCTGGCCCTCACCGGTGCCGGAATCGGTGCGGGTGCGGCGCCTCTGCTGGCCCTCACCGGTGCCGGAATCGGTGCGGGTGCGGTGCCTCTGCTGGCCCTCACCGGTGCCGGAATCGGTGCGGGTGCGGCGCCTCTGCTGGCCCTCACCGGTGCCGGAATCGGTGCGGGTGCGGCGCCTCTGCTGGCCCTCACCGGTGCCGGAATCGGTGCGGGTGCGGCGCCTCTGCTGGCCCTCACCGGTGCCGGAATCGGTGCGGGTGCGGCGCCTCTGCTGGCCCTCACCGGTGCCGGAATCGGTGCGGGTGCGGCGCCTCTGCTGGCCCTCACCGGTGCCGGAATCGGTGCGGGTGCGGCGCCTCTGCTGGCCCTCACCGGTGCCGGAATCGGTGCGGGTGCGGCGCCTCTGCTGGCCCTCACCGGTGCCGGAATCGGTGCAGGTGCGGCGCCTCTGCTGGCCCTCACCGGTGCCGGAATCGGTGCGGGTGCGGCGCCTCTGCTGGCCCTCACCGGTGCCGGAATCGATGCGGGTGCGGCGCCTCTGCTGGCCCTCACCGGTGCCGGAATCGGTGCGGGTGCGGCGCCGATTTTCCCATCGTGAAACACTACGGATCCTCCGTTGGCGTCAGTACTTAGACACTGGAGTGGAGAATCCAGCCCGTGTCTGGATTCTCCATTATTGGGACTGTGTCCCCACGCCGGCGTCAAAACGGTAGAGCTTTACTCCTGAAACTCCTGGATTAAAGGGACACAAATTCCCAGCCCTGCAGGGGGGTAGGGACCCGGAGTAAATCTCGCAGCTTTTTCTGCAGATACAGGGCCCCTGCTCTTCCGGGTCAGAGGCTGCGCATGCACGGCGGTGGCCTCCAGCGGCCACGCCGTGCTCCATGGCAGACTCAGACTGCGGAGCTAGACCCGGCAAAGAGATCCCCCCCCCCACCCCCCCCGACTGGCCACGCGCTCAACCCTCAAACCCTGCACAATCATTCCCTGGCCGCCTGTAAGGCCCCCCCATGGCCTCCAACCAGCCCGCCCCTGATCAGGGCAGCCACGGTCTGAGTCCGCAGCCACCACACAAGTATCCTGACCGGCTGGAGAACATTAGTTCCACGCCGTCGGGACTTCGGCCGGTCGGGAGAGGAGAATGTCGGAGCGGGCCTCTGGCAATGGCCCCAGGCGGCGTGCCGTACTCCCTGAGTACGCCGCTTTTCGGGGCCCACAGAATCGGTGACCCGGCGCCGGTCCCAATTTCTTGCGGGAACATGGATTTGCTGCCCCCACGCCGGCCGCGATTTCGGCGCGAGGGTGCGGAGAATCCAATCCATGATTTCATTTACCACAAATGATCGTGCTGTATATGTGAATCATGGTTTGCTTTCTAATTACTTTGGCTTGCTTCTACCCTACATTTAGAAACACAAGGCTCCGTCTCATTCTGAGACGACTTTTAATTTCCAGTTCAGCGGGTGGAACTCCTGTGATGCATGTGGAACGATACGATAGCGAAGGAGGAATCGTGAGATTTTGGTCTCCAAGGTACCCCTTGAAAGTCCCTTGAGGCCAGACTTGAAAGTTTGGATGGCTCTCTCAGCTAGTCCGCTTGCTGCTGGGTGGTAAGGTGCAGGTCTGATGTGTTTAATACCATTGAGAGGGGTGACGTTTGGAAACTCAGCCCTTGTGAATCGGGTTCCATTGTCTGATACCATGGCTTCGGGTAATCTGTGAGTTGAAAAGTATTGGTGTAATCTTTCAATGGTGGCATGCTATGGAGGTGACTTCACTTCAAAAATCTCCATCCATTTAGAGTGTGCATCAGTCAGGAGCGACATGGATTCATTTTTTTTTAAAAACTCTTTTTATTGGCTTTTTTCTTGTTGGCCGGCGTGAGTTGGCGCATGCGCGGGAGTGCCTGCGTGTGCTGGCATCATCCCAGTGCTTGTGCAGGGGGGTTCTTCTCCACACCAGCCATGGCGGAGGTTGACAGCGGCCGGTGCGGAGGGAAAGAGTGCCCCCACGGCACAGGTCCGCCCGCGGATTGGTGGGCCCCGATCGCGGGCCAGGCCACTGTGGGGGCCTCCCCGGGGCCAGATCCCCCTGCGCCAGCCACCCCCCCCCGCTCCCCCCGAGGACTCTGCAGGCCACCCGTGGAGCCAGGTCCCACCGGTAAGGACCTGTTGTGATTTACGCCTGCAGGACCCGCCGAAAATGGGCGGCCGCTCAGCCCATCACGGGCTGGAGAATCGCCGGGGGAGGGGGGGGGGGCTGCTTCCAGAAGCCGCCCACCGGCGTGCCGCGATTCCCACCCCCGCCAAAACCCTGGTGCCGGAGAATTCAGCAGCCGGCGGGGGCGGGGTTCACGCCGCCCCCCCAGCTGGGGGTCGGAGAATCCCACCCTATATTTTTCTTGCCCGCGCTATTTTACTTTATTTTACGGAGGTTTGTTTTGCCTTCATTTAACTAACTCTATGTACATTTTGTTGCCCTCTGGATCGGTCTATGATTTCCCTCCCTTCCTCCCCCCTTCCTACCCCCCCCCTCCCCGCCCCCCCCCCCCACCCCCCCTCCCCATTGGCATCAACACCCTTTGTTGCTAACTTTTGGTTGGTTGTTAATTTGGCTCTGTTTAATCACGTTTGCTCAAGAGTCGCCAGGTATCTTTCGACACCGCCACAAGGTTCAGAACCGAATACTGATCAAAGACTCGATACACCAGTTAGTAAGTTCAAAAGCAATGCTCATTTATTTACACACAGTCAAATCTACTCATGCATAAACTCTACAAACTAAACTACCACTATTACTAAAGCCTATACTTAGCTTCGGGTGCCCACTCAGTCAGAGGAACAATGGCCGTTGCTCGGTTCTGAGGCTGCTGGGTTGAGCTGTTTACAGGGTAGCAACTAGGAGCGTCTATCTCGCAGCGTGCGTTGACTTGGGACTTACTTGGTCTGATGCAGCTGCTAGGCTGGTCTCTCTCTTCGGTGAGAGCCAAAGCCAAAGGAGGAAGATTCTCCCTTGGGTGATACCTTTTATACTGAAAAGGGCTTCGCGCGCTTTTGGGGGGGCCTTGAACTGGGCCTCAACTAATTGGGTCTTTCCCAATCATCGGTATCGATTTTCCTCCAATAGAGGGGTGGTTCCCTCATCGCTGGGCGTGTCCTGGTGACTGTCAGTCTGCTTTGTCTTAGCTTCTTCTGGCGCCGGGGAGTCTGTCCTAACATTATGTATCTAAATGTTTCCCTTTTGTCCCTGGAGATGGCTCATTAGTATAGAGATTGTTTGGTAGTTTCTGTCCTCTCTGAGAGTTTAAGGTTCTAATCAACAGACAGAGCTTGCAGCTGCTTGTTTCTTAGCATTGTCCAATTTTCCCTGCATTCTTTGCAAGTGTCCATTTTGTAATCAGGACGTGGCCATCCCAGATGGCTACACCTTCCTTGTCTCTTGTGGTTTCCCCACCTTCCTTCTGCCCCTCCCCTCCCCCTCGGGTTGCACAGTCCTTTGCATCCCCATCTATCTTTTTTTTTCCCCCTTAGCTGACTCCTCGCTGCTGGCCTCGAACAGGTTTTGGAACAGGCCGACGAACTGCCCGCAAGTATCCAGGAAGCCTTCCTCTAACGTTCGGATGGCGGACTTAATCTTTTCCGGGTGGAGAAATTCTGAGAGGTCAGCGAGCCAGTCTGCAGCTGTGGGTGGTGCTGCCGATCGCCAGCCGAGCAGGATTCTCCGGCGTGCGATTAGGGAAGCGAAAGCAAGGGCGTCGGCCCCCTACCCCATGTGTAACTCTGCCTGCTCCGATACCCCGAAGATTGCCACTATTGGGCATGGCTTCACCCTCACCCCCACAAGCTTGGACATTGCCTCGGAGAAGGCTGTCCAGAACCCAGCAAGCTTGGGGCAAGCCCAAAACATGTGGGTGTGGTTGGCCGGGCCCCTCTGGCACCTTTCACACTTGTCCTCCACATCCAGGAATAAACTGCTCATTCGGGTTCTGGTCAGGTGCGCTGTGCACCACTTTGAGCTGCATTAGGCTTAGCCTTGCGCAGGAGGAGGTGGAGTTCACCCTGCTCAGTGCTTCGCTCCAGTGTCCCCAATCGATATGGATTCATACTCATGGCCAGGCCAAGCCATTCCCAAGGGTGCGGTGGGGCAGTGGCAGGCAACCTTTGGTGCAGTTACCACTGTTGACAGTGATTGGCTAGCTTCTCAATATCAGCATCAATACCAGGCCACCTTACATAACTCCTAGCAAGCAACAACATCTTAGAGATGTCAGGATGAACGCTGTGCAATTCTGTTAACAGCAGCTCGCTGCCTGGTACAGGAATGACTCCTTTCGCTCTCCAGAGCATGATGCCATCCTGACAATATTCTTGCGGGTAAAGAATGGTTGAATTTCCTCAGAAACTGACTGAATTCCCACCATATTAGTATTTTGCCTCTCACTTTGGACAGGAGTGGATCTTGAGTGGTCCAGTTCCTGATCTGCTTCACCTGGATTGGCAATGTGTCTAAAAAATATAATGCATGATGGTTTACTGTGGTACTAGAGTACATGTGATACTTTCTTGCAAGGGTAGGCGGCTAAGAGCATCAGCATTCTCAATCGACGGGATAGCCTTGTTCTCTTTGAAGAAACCCAAGAGCATCAGAAACAATGGTACAAAGTGTCTACCAGGTGGAACTGGTGGAATTTCTTCACACCAAAGACAATTGACAATCCTTCCTTCTCAGTTTGTGAGTCGCCTTCTTCGGCCTCTGAGAGGGTTCCTGACACATACGCTATTGGCTTTACAGCCTTGTCTTCCATTTCATGGGACAATGCCACACCAATCCCATATGAGAGGCGTCGCAGGTCAGTATCAGTTCTTTAGATGGGTAGAAGTGTTCTAACACGTTTGAGGAATGCAAAAATTGCTTCACTCTGCGGAAAGCTTCCTCCTGGGAGTCTTCCAGCACCATTGTTTCTTCAGCAGAATGTGCAAGGGGGCCAATACTGTCCATAAGTTTGGTAAAAAATGTCCATTGTAGTTTACCATCCCCAAAAGATGTCCCCGGAGAATCACCGCCAATCGCACACGCGCGGTCGACACGGCGCCGGTCGGGGGCCATTGAAAGAGGCCCCTGCGGCGATTCTCCAAGGTCAACTGGCCGAGTTTCCAACGGCGTGGTTCCTCATGGTCCCACCCATCGGGAACTCAGTGTGGCGGCTGCGGACTCAGTCCGTGGCCGCCCTGATGGGGGACGGGGGAATCATTCACCGGGGGGCCTCCAGGACAGCCAGGCTATGGATCGGGGGCCACGCGGGCATGCGCGATCTGGGGGGGGCCTTTGTTTTCGGTGCCGGTCCGCGGTGTGAGTCGACCATGTCGCGCGGAGTGGCCAACACAGGTCAACGCAGGCCGCCGCCGTGCGCATACGCGGACCCCCAACCGGAAGTGCAGGGCCCGTATCAGCAGCTGGAGCTGCGAGGACTACTCCGGGGCCCGGCTAGCCCTCTGCAAATTGGAGAATCACCCTGGATTTTCTCCAGGTAAGTCCAGAGTGATTCATGCGCATTTTTCTGCGGGCGTGGGGACATAGCTCCATTATGGAGAATCCCGCCCCTTGCTTGTGTAAGCTGACTTTTTCATGACTGGACCCAGAGGGATGCCATACACAGACCAGGTAGCACAATGAAAAATCTGAGCGCTTGGACCCTATTTTAAAATAGGCACCAGGCCGCACTTTCACTTATTTCTCCAAATGGCCGTCTCCAATAGTGAAGCACATAAAGAGCAGGAATAGGCCATTCGGCCCTTCGAGCCTGCTCCACCATTCATTGTGATCATGGCTGACCATCTATCTCAATGTCATACTCCAGTGCTCTCCCTATACCCCTCAACATCTTTCGAGTCCAGAAATATATCTATTTCCTTCTAAATATATTCAGTGACTTGGCCTCCACAACCTTCTGGGGAAGGGATTTCCACAGCTTCACCACCCGTTGAGTGAAGAGGTTTCTACTCATTTCAGTCCTAAACGGCTTACCCAACATTCCGAGAATGTGATCCCTTGTTCAAGACTCTCCAGCCAGAGGAAACAATGTCCAGGCTGTCCAGCCCGGTCAGGATTTTATGTTTCAATTAGATCCACTCTCATTCTTCTAAATTCCAGGGAATACAGGTCCAGTCAATCCAATATCTTCGCACAGGGGCTGGTTTAGCACAGTAGGCTAAACAGCTGGCTTGTAATGCAGAACAAGGCCAGCAGCACGGGTTCAATTCCTGTACCGGCCTCCCTGAACAGGCGCCAGAATGTGGCGACTAGGGGCTTTTCACAGTAACTTCATTGAAGCCTACTTGTGACAATAAGCTAACATTATTATATGACAACCTTGACATCCCAGGAGTCAGCCTAGTGAACCTTCGCTGCACTCCCTCCATGGCAAGTATGCCCTTTTTTAGATAAGGAGACCAAAACTGCACACTATACTCCAGGTGTGGTCTCACCAAGGCCCTGTACAGCTGCAGTAAGGCATCCTTGTTCCTGTACTCAAATCGTTTTGCAATGAAATGAAAATCGCTTATTGTCACAAGCAGGCTTCAAATGAAGTTACTGTTAAAAGCCCCTAATTGCCACATTCCGGCGCCTGTTCGGGGAGGCTGAACCGTGCTGCTGGCCTGCCTTGGTCTGCTTTAAAAGCCAGCGATTTAGACCAGTGTGCTAAACCAGCCACCAATGGAGGCCAACTTTGCCTTCCTGACTGCTTTCTGTATCTGCATGCTTACTTTCAGTGACTGGTGCACTAGAACACCTGGGTCTCTTTGCACATCACCATTTAAATAATACTCTGCCATTCTGTTTCTCCATCTGAAGCGCATAACTTCACATTCGTCCGCGTTACACTGTGTCTGCTATGTGTTTGCCTACTCACTCAACTTGTCTAAAACATCTTGAAGCCTCTTAACATCCTCCTCACCACTAACATTCCCACATTAAGTTTCATTTCATCAGCAAACTTGGAAATATTACTTTTGGTTCCCTTATCCAAATCATTGGTGTATATTGTGACTAGCGGGCACCCTCGATCTCTGTGGGACCCCACGAGTCACCACCTGCCACTCTGAAAAAGACCCATTTATTCCTGCTCTGTTTCCTGTCTGCTAATCAATTCTTAATCCATGCCAATATATTACCTCCACATCATGTGCCTTAATTTTACACACAAACCTCTTATGTGGCACTTTATCAAAAGGTTTCTGAAAATCTAAATATACCACATCCACTGGTTCATCCTGTTGTATTCTAGGCAAACTCAAAAAATTCCAGTAGGGTTGTCAAACATTATTTCCCTTTCATAAATCCATGTTAAATTTGTATAATCCCATTGGTATTTTCTAAGTGTCCTGTTTTCGCCTCCTTTATAATAGACATTTCCTCTAGGTGCTCCGGTTTCCTCCCACAGTCCAAAGATGTACAGGTTAGGTGGATTGGCTATGCTAAATTGCCCTTAGTCTCCAAAAAGGTTAGGTAGGGTAACTGAGTTATGGGGATGGGGCGAAGGTGTGGGTTTGGGTTCTCTTTCCAAGGGCCGGTGCAGACTTGATGGGCCGAATGGCCTCCTTCTGCACTGTAAATATTTTTTTTTAATGTGTTTTTATATTGGTGTGATTTCCCGAAATGTTTTCTGTCACCTAATAATAATACTAATCTTCATTGTCATGAGTAGGCTTACATTAACACTGCAATGAAGTTACTGTGAAAAACCACTAGTCGCCACATTCCGCGCCTTTTCGGGTCCACAGAGAGAGAATTCAGAATGTCCAAGTTACCTAACAGGACGTCTTTTGGGACCTGTGGGAGGAAACTGGAGCACCCGGAGGAAACCCACGCAGAAACGGGGAGAACGTCCAGACTCCGCAAAGACAGTGACCCAAGCCTGGGACCCTGGAGCTGGGAAGCAACAGTGCTACCCACTGTGCTACCAAGCTGCCCGAGGGTTTGGAGAATTATTTTCCAGAGAAAGTT
Source organism: Scyliorhinus torazame (assembly GCF_047496885.1). Taxonomy (NCBI): domain Eukaryota; kingdom Metazoa; phylum Chordata; class Chondrichthyes; order Carcharhiniformes; family Scyliorhinidae; genus Scyliorhinus; species Scyliorhinus torazame. The sequence continues at coordinate 274,843,176 of NC_092712.1, read as the reverse complement.
TTCCAAAATTCATATGGAGATTTCCTCTTTTCTTACCTCTCTCAGGAGGTTGTGTGTGAGGACAGGGGTTTTTATCAAAGAGAGTAATTGCTTTAATATAGCAAAGTCTCTAATGGATGCTTAGAACTTTATTTCATTCTATCTCAGCATGGCTCCTGAGGCCTGGGTAAATTGGAAGTGAAAACAGTGCTTCCTGAGGGGCATGGGTTTGCATGAGTTGGCACTAAGTTGACATAGGGGCTATAAGGGGCCATGGAGGTGAGTAGGGAAGCATAAGTTGGGACAGAGACTTAAGGGGGTGAGTAGTGGGGCAGAGGTTGGCATGGAGGGTATGGGGGCCATTGGAGGTGGATGAGGGGCATGGGCAGGAATGAGTTGACATGGATGGAGCATAGGAGGTGTGTTGTTTTCTGAGAGACTGTGAAGGCTGAGGGTGACAAGGCCTGATATTGAATGGAACTGGGGCAACACCCAAGAACATTGAGGCAGGTCTTTTAACCAGCCTGCTTTGGCACTTGGCAGCCCCAGTGGATGTCCCTGAATTGCTTCTGGGGGCAGCAGGCCTCACCACATTCCCCTGGAATGTAAATCCTACCTTTTCAGGAACTTTTTCCCGAAGGCGGGCATGCTGAACCGGTGAATTTCCCAAGCTGCGTTATCCACCTCAAAAATGAAAATCTAGTCAATAACGTATAGAACATAGGACATACAGTGCAGAAGGAGGCCGTTCGGCCCATCGAGTCTACACTTAGGCCCTCACTTCCACCCTATCCCCGTAACCCAATAACCCCTCCTAACCTTTTTGGACACTAAAGGCAATTTAGCATGGCCAATCCACCTAACCTGCACGACTTTGGACTGTGGGAGGAAACCGGAGCACCCGGAGGAAACCCACGCACACACGGGGAGAACGTGCAGACTCCGCACAGACAGTGACCCAGCGGGGAATCGAACCTGGGACACTGGCGCTGTGAAGCCACAGTGCTATCCACTTGTTCTACCGTGCTGCCCTATCTTTGCGATGACTACAGAAATGTGACATGGGTGGACTGTGCCTTCTTATAGCAGACCACCAGGAACACAGATACCACATGGATAGTCTCAGTCCACTAAATAAATATTCGGCTTTGAAGTTAATGTGAAGGGATATTTCAACCTTCCCGAAAATGGCAGGTGTGGTGATCTTTGTGAGGGGTTTCCAGGATGGAAGGCGTAGTGATCACAAAAATACACGAAGCTCTTTTGAAGAACTAAACTAATTTTATTAACACAACTAAACTTGAGTTTGACACTTGTTCTAAATAGCAAACATACATGTAAGAATTAAGCTACACTCACTAATGCTATTTCTATCTACTAACTACAACTGTTATATCTTAATTAGCTCTGCAATACACTATGAATCTTGTCTTCTTCAGCTCCAATCTAATCTCCTCCCCCAAGCCCAAGAGCCAGTGCAATTTATAGTACTGTTCCTTCGCTCCCTCTAATGGCTAGGCTTAACATAACATTAACTCCTCACATGCTGAACATTTGTATAATGTCACAGCAGGGACTAGCCCCATATCAAATCATCAGAGATTACAGAATTGACAACTCTCAAACTTAGAGTCGCACAAAGACTGATCCCTTCAATAACTGGGAGACCAATGTAGAATTTAGTCACTCAGCTGACACCAAGACAGACCAAAAAGATTAACTGCGTTGTGGCTGATCACTCCCCTGCCATCACTGATAACAGAAGCCCAAGAATGTTGACTATGCCAAAATAGTTTGGCATGTTCAGGGAGTGAAGGGAAATAGTAGTAACCTGTCTGCATTGCTAATTGCTTGAAGCAACAAATGCATTTAAGAGCAAATATTTTGATTTATTCAGGAAACACAAAAGATAAATTGTTCAATTTAATCAATGTGGATGCAGGAAATTACCTTCCTAAATTGTTTCTATTTGTTTAATTATTGTCTTCATAGCCCATTAATGGACTTGGCACAAGCATTAATGCCAGATAATTAATTTAAAACTCTACCAGAGCAGAATTACTTCTCCACACCCCCTGCGGTTAGGTGAATAGTTTAACGGCTAGCTAATCACGATTTAGTGAAGCTGAGAAATACCAAAGTACTTTCCAATATACCTGCACTGTTGATTTTCACTCTGGTCTCTGCTGAGGGACAAAAGCCTGAACACATTATGGACACAAGCCTCTTAAAGTTACTTGTTTACACCGGACATTTCTGCAGTGATATCCTACGTTGTGTTTATTATGTTCCAGTTGACACACCTGGACTTGTATTTGTCTGATGCCTTTGATGTAATAGAATGTCTCAAGGCACTTCACAAGCAGTATCAAAAAATATTTAACACCAAGCCGCATGAGATATTTGGTCAAATGGTGAAAATGTTGGTCATAGAGGTAGGTTTTAAGTAGTACCTTAAAAAAGGAAAGGGAGGAAGAGAGGTGGACAATTTAGGCTAAGATTGGCAGAGCTTGGGGCTCTGGCAGCTGAAATCGCCAATGGCGAGGTGATTAGAATTGGAGGCCAGAATTGGTGGAGTGCAGAGAACTCGGGGACTGCAACACTCGAAAGGCACGCAAAGTTGGAAGCGGGTTTGAAAAAAGTATTGAGAATTTTTTCAGTTGAGATGTTGCTGAACTGAGAGCCTGTGTAGACAGCGAGCACAAAGGGCCGTGGATGCAAGGGACTTGACGCAGGCTGAGACATAGGGTTTTGAATGTCCTTAGGTTTATAGTGGATAGAACTAGGGAAGCAGGTCTGAAGTGTCCTGGAATAGTCAGGTTTAGGGGTAATAAAGGTGTGTTTGAGGATTACAGAAGCAGGTAAACTGAAGCGGGTGTGGATTGGAGTGACATTCTAGATGTCAAAGAGGTGGTGTTAGTGATGGTGTGTTGGGAAGCAAAACCAGGGCCTGGATTTTCAAACTCAGGTCAGGAGCACAGAGTCGGGACATTTCCCAACCCTGCAAACTCAACCCGGAGGAAGTGGCCTGGAAGATCGGATTTTCTTTGCAGGGTGATGGAGTTCCCTGGGAGTCTGGCTCACACTCCATCAAATCCCATACATTCCCTATGCCCCATGCTTGCCAACCTAGCCACCTATTGCGACCCACCCCATGTGGCCCCTCATGTCTTCCATGTCAACCTATGTCCTCTCTTCAACCCCATGACCCCGCATATGTTCAATGCTTACTTATGCCCCCACCCACTCCAAAACCCTTTATAATCCCGATGCCAATGTCATGCCAACCCATGCTTTCCACTCATCACTCATTTCCCTTACACCTACCATGCTAACTCATCTAATATCCACCATGGGCAGACCTCACGACCCATACTGAGATTAAATAAAATGACGTTCCAACGGCCCATTGTAGACTTTTATTTTTAAAGCACTCTCATTCATAAAAACGCATTTGCTATATTTACATTCCTTCAATTAAGTTATCCATTATAACAACAAACTATCATTCAATTACATAATCACTTCGAAAAATGAGCATTCAAATTCTATCCCACTTCAGAGTCCACAGTCACTTTGAGCTGTCAATTAAACTGTGAATTGACAGACATCCGACTGTGAGAATGGGCTGTTGTGAAATCAGTCATGCAGTACTCATACAATAATGAAAGCCCAAAGGCTTATGTCAACAGAGTAAATGAGCAAGCAATCATTTTTTAACACATCAGACAGTTTTTTCAAAGAGTTATAGGGCAGGAATTTTAAATGCCTTGACAGCTCCCTTTGACAATTCATCTTGACAATTTTGACAATTGTTTTTTGACAGAGGTTCACAGTTCCAATGAGTTGATGCATTTCTTACTTTTATTTATGCTTACTTTTTAAAATCCCAAAGGGGTCTTTAACCCTTCAAAAGGGCACCTGATCTCTTCTCCCCCAAAGGTGTCCTGGAACCATATCTAAAGAGGTACAAAGTGCAAGCCTACTCCTACCAGATCTAATCTGTACATGTTGGGTTTCAGACACCTCTTACACCAAAGTCACATGAGTGGAGGCAACTGATTTCTAGGGGGGGGGGGGGGGGGCCTCCATAAAATGTGCCTGTGCAAAATGAGATGCTTAACCCCCCCCCCCCCCGCCACCCCACCCCGCCCACCCACGTACAAATGGTAGGGGACAGGACTTGCGCTTTTCTGGCTTGTTTTCCATTTGTTCTCCATCGTTGCGAAGGCCCATGTTTGCAAGCACAGTGACTCAGCCTCAGATTGTTGCCAGGGAAAGGGATAGAGTTGGTAGCAAGCGAACGGCATTTGTGACTGAAGACAGTGGCTTTGTCTTTCCAATATTCAACGAATAGACATCTCTCTCTCTTTTCCAATTTGAGTATCTACACAATCTGTTAGCCATGGAAGTCAACTTGAGCATGGGTAAAGCAATTTTTCCTACTCAGACACTTTCTACTCAGTGGTTCATTCCTGCCATCCAACATTGGCTGCTGCAATATTGAATAACCAGGTTGCTTACCACACAGACATTTCATCAAGAAATCAGAAGTCACAGATTACAATATAAAATATGATATTTATGATGTCTATATTCCTTCCTCCTTTTCTCGCTTCTTTCCTCCTTCCTATCTTTTCAGTTCTGAAGAATGGCCCACCTATGAAATGTTAATCTGCCCTTTCCTTTTACACATTCTGATGGCATTGCTGTTTTAATTCTGACATTTTGCTGCTTTTATCTCAGTTCTTTAATCCTTTTTATTTCTCCTGATTTACTTTAGCTAATTCCTGGCAGTTTAATCAGTACATGGGTTCTGAAATGCCCAGTGCCGGTGACATGTAAATTGGTATAGTTATGACGATAAAAATAGATGCGCTTTGAGTTGTCACCCTGGCACATAATACAGGATATTACATAGTCTTACTTTATTGTCAATCTACCCACTATTAATAAAGGAAGAGTTTAGAAAAATCTGTGAAGCATAAGATATACAGCTTCAAGGCTTTTCATATTCATCGCATATCACTCGTAAATCTTGATCGTTTTTCTTCAGCACAAACATTAACCGGTTTTCCAGCACTTTTCCCACCAATGTACTGCAGAGGTTTGCTGAATGTCACTAACTTTGGCCAAAATTATTCTGCTGAATGGGTTTCCCCTCCACTGACGCCTGAATAAATTTTGGGCCTTCTTTGATTTTCAATTGTCAGCGGGCTTCTAAAAACCCCTCCATTTTGAGGGGTCCTCATGCCCGCCTTTCTTCCTCGGCATCACCCACCTCTGAGGGTTGAGGCTGCCAGCAGGGAAGTGCCCAGTCATTGGACCTCCCACCTCAGGATCCTGCCCACCACCCTAAATTGGATGGCAGATTCAGAGGTGACTAATTCTGAATCCACCTGACGTAAAGCGGTGCAGGCGGGCACCTGGATGACGAGCCTGGGCTTGGGACGTGCATATGGTCCCAGCATCAGGCTCCCAACGTCCACACGTAAGTTCAGCCCTTTCTTGCCAAGAGAGTGGGTATTCACCAACATGATGGTCTGTGCGTGCTCGCACACCAACTGTGTGAAACTCTTTGCGGTTTCCACACGTGCCCCCATAGAGATGTGGTACATGCAGAGCCAGATGCATGAAATCAATGGCTCCCCGTAACTTTGGGAAGCCCGCTATTTTGGCTACGCCACCCATGTGTCCACTTCCTCCTGTTTTTCTCTGTTCAGGGAGAAAACAATGAAGTCCCTTCTACAGACTCTGTCTGTACGGAGTCTGCACGTTCTCCTCGTGGGTTTCCTCCGGGTGCTCCGGTTTCCCCCCACAGTCCAAAGATGCGCAGGTTAGGTGGAATGGCCGTGATAAATTGCCATTAGTCCCAAAACATGTGGGGTTACTGGGTTGTGGGGGTAGGGTGGCGGCGTGGGCCTAAGTAGGGTGCTCTTTCCAAGAGCTGGTGCTGGGAATGTGTAACTCTCAAGAGGCCCCTGTATTCGACTTGAATCTCGCTAATGAGATTGAAATGAATGCAAACGAGAGTTCATGATATTCTCTCCATTTCTGGACGAGATTGATCTTGCCATTGGCAGCGAGCTGGGTGAATTACAAACTGATCCAGACCGATTTTATTCTTTCCCGCTATTTACCTGGCATGCCCAGATCCGTACCGGATGCAACGTGGTGGTTAAATCACGCCCGTTAACTCTGTTTCTCTCTCCTCTATAAATATTATGTGCTTTATATGTCAAATTGTCAAACTGTTAAAATTGGAAAATGCCACTACAAGATATTGTTTTTTAAACTCTGTTCTCTGCACTGCCAGACCTGCTGCGTTTTTCCAGCATTTCCTGTTTTTATTTCAGATTTCTAGCATCTGCAGTATTTTTCTTTTGTTTCTGTTGTAATTACTGAATCCTGATTGAGTCAGGAGTACCTCAGTGTGCTGATGTATCATGATCTAAATTAAAAGCAGCTCAATAACTTTCTCAGTCTGAGCATTCCCCTTGCTCAGGCTCGCGCTCTAGCGATCAGACGACACATCTGTTGCATTTTCCGATTGTCAGACAAATCAGAGAAGACTCCGGAGGGGCAAATGCTCTGTTGCAGCCAGATCGCAAACGTGCTCCTCTGGGATAGAATCTCAGCTGTCGCTCAGTTGGTCGAATGGCCTTTGAGTCAGACGTTTGTGGGTTCAGGTCTCACTGAATGAGGTTTGATCTCAAAATCTAAGGTGACACACAAGCATGCTCAGGAGATTCTGCACTATCAGAGGAGCTGACTGTAGTGTAAAAGGTTAATGTTAAATGAAAATCACCATAGTCCCCGAGGACCACTGACTAATCTCCTCTTTTGAGAGAGCGAGAGGTGGCTGGTGATGATTTAACCTGAGGGTCTCCACACCTCAGGCGAGGGTTGAGGTTGAGAAGGTGGGGCCTTCATGGATAACCTCAGCCAGAGCAGGAATTGAACCTGGACTGCGAGCGTCGCTCCACATCACAAACCAGCCGTCCAGCCAACTGAGCTAACAGACCCACATGTAAATATACAGTCATCATCAGTGATGTACATAAGAACATAAGAACTAGGAGCAGGAGTAGGCCATCTGGCCCCTCGAGCCTGCTCCACCATTCAATAAGGTCATGGCTGATCTTTTTGTGGACTCAGCTCCACTTCCCCGCCCGCTCACCATAACACTTAATTCCTTTACTGTTCAAAAATCTATCTATCTTTGCCTTAAAAACATTCCTCAAGGTAGCCTCAACTGCTTCACTGGGCAGGGAATTCCACAGACTCCCAACCCTTTGGATGAAGAAGTTCCTCCTCAACTCAGTCCTAAATTTGCTCCCCTTATTTTGAGGCTATACCCACTAGTTCTAGTTTCACCCGCCTATGGAAACAACCTCCTTCCTTCTATTATCTATTCACTTCATAATTTTATATGTTTCTATAAGATCTCCCCTTATTCTTCTAAATTCCAATGAGTACTGTCCCAGTCTACTCAGTCTCTCCTCATAAGCCAATCCTCTCAACTCCGGAATCAAGCTAGTGAATCTCCTCTCCTGTGCCAGTGCATCCTTTCACAAGTAAGGAGACCAAAACTATACACAGTAATCCAGGTGTGTCCTCATCAGCGCCCTATACAACTGCAAAATAACCTCCCTGTTCTTAAACACCACCCTTCTAGCAATGAAGGAAAATATTCCATTTGCCTTCTTAATTACCTGCTGCACCTGCTAACCAATGTTTTGCGATTCATAAGATCACATGACAACAGAGCATGGAAAGAAATAGTTCTATGGTATAGTTAGTATAATTTTCAATAAAAGATAGAGCTTACCTACAGCCCAGAGCCTCCAGCATGATCTGTAAGTCCAGATCCATGACTAACACATCGAAGACCCACAACGATGATATCTGTCCTTTGAAGAGAACATCTGTCCTTTGAATTAGATGGGAAACTGAAGTCCTTTCTACCCTCTCATATGGATATAATAGATTCTATTGAAAGACACTATTCTCAGAAAGCAGGAGAGACCTGGGGCAGGATTCTCTGATCCTGAGGCTAAGGGTTGAAGCCGTCGTAAACGCCATCGCGTTTCTCGACAGCGTCAACGTGGCCTCAGGAGCAGTGATTCTGACCCTTACAGGGGGCCAGCACGGCACTAGAACGACCCACGCCACTCCAGCTGCCGATCCCCGGCATCAGATGGGCGCCGCGGATCTGCGCATGCGCAGTGGGACCGGCACCAATGCGCGCATGCGCAGTGGCTCCCTTCTTCGCGTCAGCCCCAATGCTACATGGCGTGGGGCTACAGGGGCTGGCGCGGAACAAAAGAGGCCCCCAGCCCGAGAGGCTGGCCTGCTGATCGGCTGGCCCCGATCGCGGGCCAGGCCACAGCAGAGGCCTCCCCCGGGGTCGGACCCCCTCTCCTCCCATCAATGAATTTTTTAAAATGCAAGTCCACTACACATGATGCCTCACAGACAGCACTCTGACACAGTGATCTCTTCAAACACAGGAAAATATACATGGAAGGGAAGTAGCATATCCTTCTTAGGCATTCTCTCAGGATTGATTTGCTTCCACTGCGATTTGATGGACTCTGAGATGGCTGTTTAGTCCAATGCATGATCTGCAGACTCCGCCACACATAGGGCCGGAGGTGCTTGAAGGGTCAGGAAGATGAGTTGATGGGAGGTTTGTACCCTTCCTCCAACTTTGCCTCTGTGTGTTCCTGACGAAGCCTCTCGATGTGTTCGGCCGATTCCCAAATGAACTTTCTCCATTTTGGTCGATCACAAACCAGGGGCTCCCAAGCGTCAAAGAGGATGTTTGATCCTTACAGGGATGTTTTGAGGACATCCCCAGAGCATTTCCGTTCTTCTCCTGGGAGTCTCCGGCTGAGACTGAGCAGAGCAGTTGCTTTGGGAGTCTGGTGTCAGGGCTATAGAAGACATCAGCAGTTGTATCAAGTTAAAGAAACATAGATGACAGCTGATTCCCATAGCCCTTGAACAAGTTGTCATGATATTCAGATTAACATCATGGTACAAACACACATAAACACTGATGGACAGATCAACGGACCAATCAACACACACGCAACATCACAGCCAATCACAAGCTAGGGCACACACACTATAAAACGGGGAACACCACAGTTCCCGCTCATTCCAGCAGGAGACCACTCAGGGCACAGAGCTCACAGCAAGCCACTCAGACATTCACCATGTGCTGCGTGCCTCTCCAAGATAGTGTTAGGGCTGGGTCCACAGGTTAAAGGGTAATGAACGAACCACAGTTACAAGTTTACAGATGTTGTTATTGTTAGTAATAAAACAGAGTTGTACCATCTGCAACCGTGTTGGTTCATCTGTGTAGCAGAGCACCCAACACGACACAAGTGAAGATGCATAGGCATGTCAGCTTGAAGCCTTTCTTCCTCCATTGGCAATGGAATATTTTTGGCTTTAAATATGGGACCAATTGAATTGCTCCTGATATTTTTAGCTCACAGGATGTGGAGGTGGGACAGGTTTGGGGGGGGGGGGGGGGGGGGGGAGCGGTGGCTGGTGTTTGTTGCTTTTATTTTTGATCGCTTACAATGTATTTTATACATGGAGTCACCAGAGGCTGTTCCTCATTGGCCAATCTCTTTCAATATGCTTCCATCTAAATTTCTGTGATGTTGTCTCCAAAGGGCTCTCGGCTGTATTACGGCAGGTTCTATGGTATATTCCTGACCATTGTCCAGTCGTGGCTCGAGCTTTGCTCAAACTCTTTCACTGCTGGCTGTTCTGTAATGAGCAAGAAAATACGAAAGAAAAAGAAAGGGCACGATTTTCCCGAATGGAACAGAGTCCCATAACAAGCACGTTTAGCCGGGTGTTTCCCGGCGCTCCGAGTGCCGAGAAACCCCACGTTATCGAACGGGACTCTGTTCCCATTTGGGTATATTTGGGGCCTCAGCAGAGGATTCCCCGTCGAGGCCGCATTTAGTTCCATTTCCTGCACTGCTCCGCTCGCCAGAACTCCTCAGTGCAGGAGGAGACCTGGATGCAACCCCCGAACCCCCCCCCCCCCCAAAGCCCCAACTCACCAAAAGAGGGTCCTCAGGCCCCCCTGCACCCCCTGCCCCTGTGCACCCCAGGGCCTGGTCTCATCGCAGGAAAAATGCCAGCCTGGTACCATGGCACTGCCAGATTGGCATTGCCAATGTGCCTGGGTAGCACCAGTAGTGCTAGGGTGCCACCCTGCCCAGAGGGCAAGTACCTGGGGGCCTCTGATCCCCTGGGAGACTCCAACGAGTACCGTTCCGTCTGGTCATCGTTTGTGGTGACCAGCACTGAGCGGCACTCGCCCAAGGTCGCCAAGGCGAAGGGGTTAGTTCCCAACGCCTTGGGTAGATTGTGGAAGAGAATATTAGAGTGATACTATCTGTCCTACTCTAATTTACAGATTTGTTAAAAAGTGATTCGCCCACAATGGGCGGGATTCACATTGCGACATCTTGCAAGATGGCGTTAGGTCTCGCGAGCTGGGTGGATCCCGGAAGAGAAATCTCCCGGTGCCTACCGGCCATGCCACACTGCCTTTCGGGCATAACACAACTGGTAGATCGCGGCCAAATAATTTATGTAGCACTTTTCATGGCCTCTCAAGGTAACCCAAAGCTTATTACAACTCTCTCAGTGCCGCCAGTGTTTCAATGTACAAAATGTAACTGTATATATGTGCACAGCAGGATCCCACAATCGCAAATGTAATGATGAACAGACAATTGGCTCAGTAGCGTTGGTTGAGGGGATAAACATCGGACCCTTCGTCGAAGTAGTTACACCAGACATTTGGCATCCAGCAGAGAGGACAGTCAGGGGTTGAAATTCTCCAGTCATTGCAATTCACTTTTCCCACTGGCAGCGCACCTCCGCTAGCGCGTTTCCCAGAGGCATGGGGTACCACAGTAGGAAATCCCATTGACAAGCAGCGGAAGTATAGAATCCCTCCACGAGTGAACGCTGGGAAACCTTCCGGCTGGCGGACTGGAGAATCCCATCCAGCGTCTTGGTTTAAACTTCCCATCCCAAAGGGCTTCATATCCAAAGTGCAGCAGCTCTCTCAGTACTGCACTGCAAGTGCGAGCCTCAACTTTGCGCGCAAAGCCCTTGAGTGGGGCTTGAACCCAAAACCTTAACTGGAATTGTCCAGCCCCCCCCCCCCCACTTCCCATCCCTGCACCGAGGGGGAGTCAGAAGATCCTGCCCCCTTCTGTTGGAAGCAAGAATGCTCCCATTGACTCACAACCGATACAGACTGTGGGCCAGAACCCTAATTTGGGTTAGAACCCAACGAGTTGCAATTGGTAAAACTGTGAGGAAATGTTACTGCACCACAGGAGTGATACCACTGACCAGTGGACAACATTTATATTAAAACAAACTTCAATTTGAACACAGAATTAAACACATTAGCAACAAAGAAATAGCTTTGCAGTTAACAGGTACAACATCTTAACTTTCTTCCTGAAATTTATCCAAATTTCTTATTACTTCCTCATTGTCCAAACTAATTTAAGGAATGTTCAATTCAGAATCCTCTGGATTTATCTTTTCTCCATGAATTATAACTACTAACACATCCTCCTACATTCCATCCCTATCAAAATACCTTTTGAGCATATTAACATGATACACTCTGTGAGATTTCCTTCTATCTGCCGTTCTTACCAAATAATTCGCCTCACTTAAGTTTCTTTCAATTTGGAAAAGCCCACTAAATCTTACTTTTAAGGGGTCACCGACCACTGGTAATAACATGAATACTTTCTCCCCACTAACAAGACTGAGTTTGTGATTTCTTATCCGCCTCTTTTTTCATCACATGCTGTGGCACTTTTAAATATTTCCTAGGCAACTCACCAACTCTATAATCTCTCCCTAAAGTTTGACACATAAGTCTAACAAGATAGTCTCAGAATGCTGATTCATCAATTTCTCTTTGATGAATTTGAGTGGTCCTCTTATTCATGACAAGAAATCAATTTAAACAGACTGAATTTAGTTGATTTAGAATCATAGAATTTACAGTGCAGAAGGAGGCCGTTCGGCCCATCGAGTCTGCACCAGCTCTTGGAAAGAGCCCCTACCCAAGCCCACACCCCCACCCTATCCCCATAACCCAGTAACCCCACCCAACACTAAGGGCAATTTTGGACACTATGGGCAATTTAGCATGGCCAATCCACCTAACCCGCACATCTTTGGACTGTGGGAGGAAACCGGAGCACCCGGAGGAAACCCACGCACACCCGGAGAGAATGTGCAGACTCCGCACAGGCAGTGACCCAAGCCAGGAATCGACCTGGGACACTGGAGCTGTGAAGCAATTGTGCTATCCACAATGCGGTGCATCCCTAATTGCAAATAGTACCAGTGGAATTCCTTTATCCCAATCCTCTGGATAATCCTGACTGTAGGCCCTCAGCGTGGTCTTTAACATTGGGTGCCACTTTTCCAATGCTCCTTGCAATTCTGGATGAAATACGGTCAATTTAAATTGCTTTACCCCTAAGCTATCCATAACTTCCCTGAATAGCTTCAACATAAAATTGGATCCAATCTGATTGGATTTCTCTTGGGGGTCCGCGCCTGATAAAGAATTTGATTAACTCCTCTATAATTCTCTTAAATGCAATATTAAATGCAATAAATGACCTCCAGAGTTCTAGCAGACACATCCATTTTGGTCAATAAATACTGATTCCCATTTTTAGTCTTAGGAAGAGGTCCCACGCAATCAATTAGGAACCTAGTAAAAGATCCCTCAAATGCTGGAATGGGTATTAAGGGTCCTGGTTTGATTAATGCTTGAAGCTTTCCTATCACCTGACATGTGTGACATGTATGGCAAAATTCAACTACATCCTTATGCAGTCCAGACCAATAAAAATGTTTTTGAACTTCCTGATGAGTTTTCCTTACTCCTAAAAAGCCCCTTTACTGGAAACTCATGCGCTATCCATAACACTTCCTTTCCATAATCCACCGGTAACATAACTTGATGAATCTCTACCTCTTTCTCATCTGCTTGAATATGTAAAGATCTCCACTTTCTCATTAATACATTATTTCAAATGTAATAAAATCTCCGGTATACACTCAGATTCTATTTCTGTTTCGGCTTTCTGATACAACTGCTTTAACTCTGAATCCTTTTGTTATAACTCTACCATCTTTCCTGAATCAAAGATATCCGCTTCTTCCTCCACCTGCTCTTGTTCTTTATCAACAATCGAGTCAAAGATTGTTCTTGATAACTGAACCTCAGCCTCCCTATCTTTACTTCTTGATTTCTCCTCCTGCTGCCTCAACCTGTGGCTTTGTGATCTTGTCACCATGCAATCTAGAAACACCATAGGAAATACTTCTTGCAACACTTCAGTCCTTTGCCTTTCCACCAGCTTTCCAACCACAATAGGCAACACTCCTACCTGTGATCCAGTTATATAATTACCCAGAATAAACTGTACCCTCAAAGAAGGTAATTTTTCGATTGACTTACCATCACTTTACTGGACGCTCTAACCTTATCTTACATAATGGAATATTACTCACTTCACCATTAATTCCACATCTGACCACTTTGTCTGGCAACATTCCTTCTGAACTACATATCTCCTTATCTCTCACCAGAACTGAGGCCCCAACTGTAAAGTTGTGAGATGTAGAGAGTGTGGGCATAACTCTTGGTTGGATCGGTGCTTTGATATGCAGCTTGCTTTGCACTTTGGGAACCCAAAGGACCTTGAGAGTAATTGCAAACCCGGTCCCGAACATCTGGAATAATCACTATAATTTATTTGGAATTGAATAAAGCTGTTCATTTTCATCAACGGAATATCTAACTGAAACATGTCTGTCCATTCGCTATAATTTTGCAAACTACGCTTGGCAAGTAATTGTTGACAATGAAGTAGTAGTTCAGGATGTGAAAGGCACTATAAAAATGCATATACTTTCTTATTGTATTATTGTGCAATGCAACTGTTTCCACTGGCAGTAATCAGAGGACGCAGATTTAAGGTGATTGGCAAAAAGGTCAAGGGGGAGATGAGATTAAGCAGAGACAGATCCAATGACGACTTAGATACGGACAGGAATGGAAGAAAGAGGAGCAGGGGAGACTATGTGGCCTATTAAGGCTGCTCTGCCATTCATACGGTCATGGGCTTCAACTCCATTTTCCCTATCACTACCCATATCCCTTAATTTCCCAAGAAACCAAAAATCTGGTCATCCCAACCTTAAATATATTCAACGATGTAACGTCCACAGCCCTCTGGGTTAGAGAATTCCAGAGATTCACAATCCTGTGGCTGGAGGAATTTCTCCTCATCTCAGTCCTAAATGATTGGCCCCATATCCTGAGATCTGCCCCCCGCGTTTTAGGCTCCCTGAACCGCCGCAAACATTGGCCGGGATTCTCCGATCCGACTTCGCCCCGTCACCGCTGCCAGCGAGAACGGAGAATTTGGAACTCGGCCAAAACTCCATTCGTGGCAGTGGGACCGAAGGATCCCGCCGATGTGAATGGACGTAGAATTCCGGCCCATCTCTCAGCCTCTAGTCCATCAAACCCCTTCAAAATGTTGTAGCTTGCAATGAGATCCCCTCTCATTCTTCTAAATTCCAGACAGCATGAGCCCGACGTACATCATAAGATATGCCCTTCACCCCAAGGACCAATCTAGTAAAACTCTGTTGGACCACCTCCAGTGCAAGTATATCTTTCTTAAATGTGGATGCCAAAGCTACACACAGTGGGCGAAATTCTCCATTATCGGCGGAAAGTCCGCCGATCGGCGCAAAAAACGGCGCAAATCCCACTTGCGTCACGTCATAAAAATGGGCCGATAGTCTGCGGCCCGAAATGGGCTAGCAGCGACGTAACGGGATCCGCGCTTGCGCAGTGGTTCACGCCGTGCAGCATCATACGCGCTGCACGGCGTGATGGCTCATAAGGCCGCGCAGCTCCCCCCCACCCGACCGGAACAGCCGACCGCAACACCCGACTTGATGGCTGGCCGTCGCTCAGCCCCGAGGTTCGAGTCACGCGATGTGGAGGCGCTCCTGGACGCAGTGGAGCAGAGGAGGGACGCCCTGTACCCCGGGCACGCCGCAGAGTTGCCCCACGCCACAGCCGGCGTCTGTGGAGGGAGGTGGCAGAGGCCGTCACCGCTGTGGCCCTAACACCACGGACAGGCACCCAGTGCCACAAGAAGGTGAACGACCTCGTCAGAGCAGGCAGGGTGAGCCTCCCCCATATCCCCCCTCCCCCAAATCCCCCCCTCCCCCAAATCCCCCCTCCCCATATCCCCCCTCCCCCATATCCCCCATGTCCCCCCTCCCCCATATCCCCCATGTCCCCCTCCCCCATATCCCCCATGTCCCCCTCCCCCATATCCCCCCTCCCCATATCCCCCCTCCCCCATATCCCCCCTCCCCCATATCCCCCATATCCCCCCTCCCCCATATCCCCCCTCCCCATATCCCCCCTCCCCCATATCCCCCATATCCCCCCTCCCCCATATCCCCCCTCCCCCATATCCCCCTCCCCCATATCCCCCCTCCCCCATATCCCCCATATCCCCCCTCCCCCATATCCCCCCTCCCCCATATCCCCCCTCCCCCATATCCCCCCTCCCCCATATCCCCCCTCCCCCATATCCCCCATATTCCCCCCTCCCCCATATTCCCCCCTCCCCCATATTCCCCCCTCCCCCATATTCCCCCCTCCCCCATATTCCCCCCTCCCCCATATTCCCCCCTCCCCCATATTCCCCCCTCCCCCATATTCCCCCCTCCCCATATTCCCCCTTCCCCCATATTCCCCTTCCCCCATATTCCCCCCTCCCCCATATCCCCTCCCCCATATCCCCCTCCCCCATATCCCCCCTCCCCCATATCCCCCCTCCCCCATATCCCCCATATTCCCCCTCCCCCATATTCCCCCCTCCCCCATATTCCCCCCTCCCCCATATTCCCTCCTCCCCCATATTCCCCCCGCCCCCATATTCCCCCCTCCCCCATATTCCCCCTCCCCATATCCCCCATATCCCCCTCCCCCATATCCCCCTCCCCCATATCCCCCCTCCCCATATCCCCCCCTCCCCCATATCCCCCATATCCCCCCCTCCCCCATATCCCCAAGTGAATCCAGCCCTAACCTTAACCTCTGCAATGCACGCTCAACCGATGGCGTGCATTCATATACCTGCCTAACACTGTTGTCTTTTACTCCTGCCACCACCCCCCCCCCCCCCCCCCAGGAGAAGCGCGCACACAACAATAGGGAGCATGTGAGGACTGGAGGAGGGCCCGCTGATGAGAGGCCACTGACCGTACACGAGGAAAGGGCCCTGGAACTGGCTGGCGGACCTGAGGACCGGGAGGTTGCTGATACAGAGGTCGGGGCCCCACGAGCAAGTGAGCCACCAACAGCCCGTCCCCATATCCCCCCTCCCCTATATCCCCCTCCCCCGTATCACCTGATCACTGCCTGATGTCTAACCATGCATGCTTCATTGTGTATCGCAGGACCAAACGTCCAGGCACCCATCCCCGCAGATGCAGACCGCCCGCAGGATGCCCCTCGGAGACCACGGGAGACGGAGAGACCCGAACCCTCCAGCATGCGACGCCCGCAGGATGCCCCTCGGAGACCACGGGAGACGGAGAAACCCGAACCCTCCAGCATGCGACGCCCGCAGGATGCCCCTCGGAGACCACGGGAGACGGAGAGACCCGGACCCTCCAGCATGCGACGCCCGCAGGATGCCCCTCGCACACCACGGGAGACGGAGAGACCTGGAGCAACAGGGAGACGACACCCCCGTCACGTGCGGGAGCGACCACCCAGCGATGAGGGGGGCAGCCACAGCCCCCGTCACATCCGAGCCAGGACACCACTACCCAGGACACCACTATCCAGGACACCCCTACCCGGGACACCACTACCAGGACACCCCTACCCGGGACACCACTACCCAGGACACCCCTACCCGGGACACCACTACCCGGGACACCACTACCCGGACAGCACTACCCGGGACAGCACTACCCGGGACAGCACTACCCGGGACAGCACTACCCGGGACAGCACTACCCGGGACAGCACTACCCGGGAAGACGAAATACCGGACAGTGACTCAAGAGTGGATGGGTGGAGACGAACCCCCACCCCAAAGTGCCATGGACTCAGAGTGGGACGAAGAGCACGACACAACACCACTGCTGTCACCAACACCCTCCACCATCGCAGAAACACTCATCACGGTTGGGCACTTTAGTGATGAGGCGTCTGGTACACTCACTGGTGCGCACAACACAGCCGTCCCGGTACAGCAGGTGGAGGTAGGAGCAACAGAGGGACCGGGCGGTCGGAGGGCAGCCCAGCCAAGCGAACATCTGCCGCCCAGATGGATCCCGGGTTCCTGCAGTTACCACACCCACACATAGATCCGATGCAACCACCGACACGGAGACGAGCGAAGAGGGTGACGGGTGGCTTGCGGCGGCTGCGGTCGCAGGTGGAGGAGTCCACCCGCGTCCAGGAGCTGGGAGTGGTCCCGGTCATGCGTGCCACCCAGGCTGACACCCGCAAGGGTGGCGTCCGCGGTGGAGGCAATGGGTGCGACGGTGTCAGACATGGGGAACGGTTTGCGAGGCCTGGGGCCTTCCGTGCAGGCGGCGCCTGTGGCCCAGGAAATGGCTGTCCTCTCACAGGAGGCCATGAGCCAGTGCCAGCGCCAGATGGCAGAGGCGCTCAACGCCATAGCCCAGTCTCAGCAGGCCATGGCCCAGTCTCAGCAGGCCATGGCCCAGTCTCAGCAGGCCATAGCCCAGTCTCTGCAGGCCATGGCCCAGTCTCTGCAGGCCATGGCCCAGTCTCTGCAGGCCATGGCCCAGTCTCAGCAGGCCATCGCTGAGGGCATCGGCGCCAGTGGCCATGTGCGAGCTGGCGTCGCACTGTCGCAGACAGGGTTCGACAACCCCCTGGGCTCCATGGCTGCAAACCTGCAGACCCCTGTCGATACCAGCACGGGCCTCCAGGACTGGCAGCGCCAGATGTCGGGGGCGCGTCGGATGGCCAGTCCGTTCGCATCCCCCACCCATGTAGAGGCCTGGGGGCCATCGGGCACCCCAAGGGAGGAGGAGGTGGTGTGTCCATCCCGGCTCCCTCTGTAGGGGAGGTCCCGGTACACCGCGACACCTCGGACTCCCCCCCTTCCGTCCCAGGTGCATCGGTGGGCAACGGGCAGGACAGGCTGGCAGCTCGCTATCCCAGTCGCCCGGGCCGCAGCCTGCCCATCTAGGCCAGGACGCCCCAGGAAACGGCCGCCAAAGGGATCCAGTGTCAGAGGGCAGGAATCACAGGAGTCCACCTCCAGTTCTGCTGTACCGTCTGGGGAACCACGGAGACGTAGTCAAAGGGCCCCGTAAGGCCAAACAATTAGACACTGAGTAAGTTGGCACGGTGCAGGGCACAGATGAGTTTTAGGGGCTAGGGCACGTGCATGAACTCCTTTGGTTATTAAAGTCAATGTTACACCTACCGAAGCTGCCTTTGTGCTCTGTCCAAAGTGTGCGGGGGTGTCATGTACGTTGAGCGCAAGTGTGTGTGTGAGGGGTGGTCTTACCTCAGCCCCAGGTGAGTCTGCCCCCTTCCCCCTGGGCCGCCATCAACATCCCCCGGGCAGAGGACGGGACCGTGCGCTGCAGTGTCACAGCCGCATGCAGGGATGGTCCGGGTGGATGGTGGTACTGTGGCCATGGGTCAGACATAGTCCAACGATGTAGAGCCAGGAGCTCATTGGAGGCGGGTTGTCATCATTCTCCATGGCCTGCGATGGACACGCGTCCACCCGCAACTGGGTGAGCCCGGCCCATTGTGCCGCCGGTGGATCGGCAATTGGGAGTGGGGGGGTGGTGTGCATGCGGGTGGGGTGTGTGGGGTTGGGGAGGGGGGTGAGGGTGCTGGGTGGGTGGATGGGTGGGGGGTGTGGGTGGTCGGCTGTTGTCATGGTGTGCGGTCTGTGGCCATACTACCCGATTCCCACGCCCATCTAGTCAGTGAAGCGGGCGTCTATCAGTCTGTCCCATGCCCGCTGGGCCAGCCGGTAACGGTGGACAGCCACCCGCCTGTGTCTACCCCGTCTGCCCTGACCATTGCCCCCATCCCCCTCATCTGGGGAGGACTGGGCCTCTTCCTGCTGCTCCTCCACTCCGCCCTCCTCTGCCTGCGGCACATCGCCCCTCTGCTGGGCTATGTTGTGCAGGACGCAGTACACCACAATGATGCGGCCGACCCTATCTGACCGATACTGGAGGGCGCCCCCAGAGAGGTCCAGGCACCTGAAACGCATCTTCAGCACGCCAAAGCACCTCTCGATCACTCCCCTTGTCGCTACATGGGCATCATTGTAGCGGTTCTCCGCCTCATTGCGTGGCCTCCGTATAGGCGTCATCAGCCACGATCGCAATGGTAGCCCCTGTCGCCCAGCAACCAGCCCCTCAGCCGGGGATGGCGTCCCTCGTACATGCCGGGGATGGATGACCGCGACAACACGAATGAGTCGTGTACACTGCCTGGGTGACGGGCGCAGACGTGCAGGATCATCATGCGGTGGTCGCAGACCACCTGTACGTTCATTGAATAGGTCCCCTTCCTATTAGTGAACACGGCCCTGTTCTCTGCAGGTGGCCGCACGGCGACGTGCATCCCATCGATCGCGCCCTGGACTATGGGGAACCGGCAACGCAGAGAAGCCCACGGCCCGGGCATCTTGGCTGGCCCGGTACGCGGGGAAGCTGATGTAGCGGTGCGCCATGCATAAAGGGCATCTGTCACTGCCCGGATGCACCGATGCACCGATGCCTGCGATATGCCGGACAGGTCCCCACTCGGTACCTGGAATGACCCCGTTGCATAAAAGTTCAGGGCCACCGTAACCTTGACGAACACGGGGAGAGGGTGTCCCCCGCCAGTGCCACGCGGTGACAGGTGTGCCAGCAGGTGGCAGATGTGTGCCACGGTTTCCCGGCTCATCCGGAGTCTCCTCCTGCATTCCCGGTCCGTGAGGTCCTGGTATGACTGCCGGGGCCGGTACACACGGGGCGCCCTCGGGTGCCTCCGTTGCCGTGGGGCCGCAACGTCCTCCTCCCCCTCCTCGTCCTGTCGGTCAGGTGTCCCTCCAGCCTGGGCGGCTGCCGCCTGCCCCTCTGCGGCAGCATGCGCCGCCTCTCTGGCACGCTCCTCCTCCTCCTCATCCAGGGCAACATAGACATGAGCGGCCGCCACCACGGCGGCCAACATCGCTGGATGGTCTGAAAACATGACGGCCTGGTGGGGGGGAGGGGAACGACGACATGTCATCATTGCCCATATCCCCTCCTCCCCCCAGCCAGGTGGCGTGGACCGCATGGGTCCAACTGTTGGAGGCTGGCACCTGGCCAGGTGGACCAACTCATTTGCCCTCCCATCACCCACCCCAGCACGGACCGCAACCCCCAACCTCCACCCCGGCACGGACCCCCCCCAACCTCCACCCCGGCACGGACCCCCTCCCCAACCTCCACCCCAGCACGGACCCCCCCCCCAACCCCCAACCTCCACCCCGGCACGGACCCCTCCCCCCAACCTCCACCCCGGCACGGACCCCCCCCCCCAACCTCCACCCCGGCACGGACCCCCCCCCCCCAACCTCCACCCCCGGCACGGACCCCCCCCCCAACCTCCACCCCGGCACGGACCCCCCCCCCAACCTCCACCCCGGCACGGACCCCCCCCCCCAACCTCCACCCCGGCACGGACCCCCCCCCCCCAACCTCCACCCCGGCACGGACCACCCCCCCAACCTCCACCCCGGCACGGACCCCCCCCCAACCTCCACCCCGGCACGGACCCCCTCCCCAACCTCCACCCCGGCACAGACCCCCTCCCCAACCTCCACCCCAGCACGGACCCCCCCCCACCCCCAACCTCCACCCCGGCACGGACCCCCCCCACCTCCACCCCGGCACGGACCCCCCCCCAACCTCCACCCCGGCACGGACCCCCTCCCGGCACTCCCCCGGAGCCCAGCCTACTCTAACCACCCCCCCCCTCCCCCCCCCCCCCGGCCGCACACACACACACACAAGCCCCCCCCCCCCGCCGCACACACACACACACACAAGCCGAGACACACCTCTCCTCATGCAATCAGTCTGCGGCCACGCCATTTCCTGCCCAGAGCCAACCCCCCAGGCCGTCACTCACCTCCTCGCTGGTCGGCGTGAGCCTGGAGCACCAGGTCACGCCGATGAAAAGGAGGTTTGATTGACGTCGACGTGAACGGTCATCACGTCGACGGGACTTCGGCCCATCCGAAGGGAGAATATCGGCAGGCCGAAAATCGGCTGCCTTGCGCAGACCCATGACATTCTCCGTGGCAGCGCGCCATTAACGCCCCGCCGACCTTTCTCCCTTCGGAGACTTCGGCGGGGGCGGGGGCGGGATTCACGGCGGCCAACGGCCATTCTCCGACCCGGCGGGGGTCGGAGAATGACGCCCAGTATTCTGGAAATTCAGATATTCCAGATACTTGCAGGAAACTTTCCGGGCTATTGTTACAGGTCAGGGTAGTGAGACTCA